>NC_081428.1:79614356-79914356 GCF_949786415.1 Peromyscus eremicus | reverse complement strand
AATAAACAGTCATGTCTGAGTCCTCCTCATGCATGACCCAAATGCTCCCTATCGATCAGGGGGGCTTTTAAAAGGCTTGACTTGAGGCTAGAGAGTTAGCATTTAAGAGCATTGGCTGTTCTTCCAAAAGACTCGGATTCAGTTCCCAGCACCCACATGGCAGCTCACAGCTGTCTGTAACTCCAGTTCCAGGGGATACAACACCCTCGCAGATGTACATGCAAACAGAACACCAATGCACATATAAATAAATACATAAATGAACACACAAACAAATAAATAAATAAACAAATAAATAAATAATAGTTTGGCGCAAGCGTGGAAAGAGAGCTGAGGAATGGAGTTATTGGGTCTCTTACTAGCTGTACCTTGGAGCAGGCACCCGCCCTTGCTCTGTTCAAGAACCAAACTCAGGAATAGGGCAGAGGGCCATTCCCAGGCCAGCCCTGCCCAGGTACTCCCTCTGTAAGCCTGCTTCTCTGGTGAGGTGAGCACCTCCCTCCCCAGCGCACTGACCCCTGTGCTCCCTAAAGACCAGCAGGAGTGTCTGCTGCCCTGTAGGACTGGGGGCTTCTTCTGAAGCCGACGAAGAGCTGGCAAGTGAGACATGAAGCCCTAAAAGAACAAACCCCACCAAGATGGCTTCCTAAAGTACAGCCCGGCCACCTGGGTCTTCAGGAGGGCATAACTTTATTGTACTTTTTCTTTAAAGGAATTAAAGCTTCCCTGGTCTCGTAATGCTCGGGGCTAGCCATGGCAGTCTCCAACAGTATTGAAAGAACTCTGTCAGCCTTTGCTCACCCATTCCACGAGCGTTTGTTGGCTCCATACTTCGTGCTCGGCTGGAAAGCAAAAGCTACGAAGACATGGGTGTCCTCAGGCGTAACTGTGAAGTGGACAGGCCTGGGCATAGACAAACACGTTGCTGTTCTGAGGCCATCAAGAGAATTCTGCAGATGTCATTGAAAAGACACCAGCTCAGTCCAGGAAGGAATAAGGAAACACAGAATTGCCACATGTAACTGCGGTTCTTGTACTACACAAGCCAGGGCGCCTTGTCCTCCAGGCCAGCAGGATCTGTGAGCCTCGTGGCAGCCCCACTTGCCAGCTCTGGTCAACCTAACTTGTCCCAGAGAATCTTTGCCTTCTGGCTTCTTTCCTACCCACAAATTCCTTTGTCCAGCCTTCCAGAAGTTTCTCCAGGAGAGCACTCCATGAGCTCTTGCTGTCCCCCTCCCTGCTGCCAGCTCTATAAAGCAAGCTGACTCCTCTCAGGGGTTTCACATCTTAGGGAAGTGTGATTCATGGAGAAAGAACTCTTTCTAACCTCTGCTGTGACCCCCAAAACCTGTGGCTAATACTGAGTGATCTAAATCTCACAGAGCTAATAAAAGCGAGAGCCGCGCGGCATTGAGCCGTGAAGAAGGCCTCTGGCCAGCCAGCTCCTGCCTTCCCACTGGCACCCGTGGCCCTCCCCGAAACCCTGCTCTCTGTTGGCAGCTCCTTCTGGGACCCACAGCCCTGGTGGGTTGCTTGCCAGGGCCTCCAGTGGCCAGCCAGTCCATAGCTGGTCCTGGAATCTCTGGCAAAAAAGACCTCACTTGTTGAACAAGCAAGAGAAACGCCGAGAAACAGGCATCTAAAAAGGCATTCTTGAAGGGAAAAATAGTGGGACAGAAGGACACTCATGAACTTTAGATGACCAATCAGAAGAAGTTATGTCCACTGTGGACATGGCTGCCACAGGCCTGGCTCAGACTGAGGCCTCTGGAAGTTTCCCTGTAAAATATAAATGTCAAATCCATTTCCAACCCCATGAAAACAGTGTTTGAAGAGCTAATGTTATCAGCAAGAAGTATGACATGCTCTTACCCTACACAGCACAGCTCTCCTGTAGTAACCAAGGAGGCAGTGTTCATGCCTTGCACGGTGCCTGACTTAGAGTAGACATCCACAAATACTCACTGTAAAGACACGTTTCATTTTATGACTAGAGTAACGCTAGGATAGGAACCAGCGGGGAGAGAGCTGTACACGATCCAGCCTCGTCTGAAGGTCTGCCTGTTGCACCCCGGGGCCCAGGAGACCTGGGGCTAGGGTTTCACGTCAGGAAGTTGGCTGGCTGTGCTGGGCATTTGTGCTGCTGCTGCTGCTGCTCATGCTGAAGAGTGTCTCTGCACCGCTGGTCTCCAGGCGAAGGGAAGGGCAGTGGCAGGATTTGACTGATGGTGACTTCAGGACACACAGCCGGGTGCACCCACCCCACCCCCGCGGCCGCCCTTCCAGTTTGGAATGGCGGTTTTCAGCACTGGGTTTGCCCTCAACTCCCACCCCCTTCCCCCTCCCCCTGAGTAGGCAGCCCTAAGCCACACACACACACACACACACACACACACACACACACACACACACCGCCGAGGCAGGATCGTGGAGATGTGTGCTAGGGGCCATCAGCACCTCTGGTCTTAGCCAGCCTGCACCTGTGCCACCCGTTGTATCAGGGAGCCAACAAGGTCCCTCGGCTCGGGCTCCAGACAGAAGAGGCGTGCCCATGAGTGTAGGTGGCTGGGAGCAGCATCTTGCTTCCTGGAAAACCTTTCTGAGATTTCTCTTCCCACTGTGGCTGGACTACATAGAAGAGAGATGAGGCAGGGGACTTGGTTTGTTTTTTTTTTTTGTCCCAAAGGTTGAGGCTGACTTTCGGAGAGTACTTGGTCGTGTCCTGCTGAAAGCCACCTTAAGGTGCAGGCGTGGAGCCAGAGAGCTCCACACTCTTGAACCGCTTCCCTCGTCCCCAAGGCCTCTCCAACGGACACCAGCATGTGTGACAGCTACCCGCTTCTCTGTTTCTCAAACGCTCACTTTTTCCACTAAGAGAATCACGGGGAACTGCCTGGGGTGTGTACAGGGTTTCATTCAGAGGGCGCCAGGGACTCCGTGTAGCTGGGCCCTACTACATCTTCATGTGTTCTGGTGCTTTTATTTTGTTGCTGAAGATGGAACCCAGGTCTTCGCACATGGCGGGACAAGCATGCCACCACTGAGCCACACCCCTGCGCTCTCGAACTTAATTTCAGGATTTGGGGTTAAGGGGCAAGGCTTAACCGCTCCCATTGTATCATCCTTTACCCTTTTGAAACCAAGCGGTCTCTTTTGTCACAGAGATACCACTCAAAGCACGAGAATGTGGCTTTCCAAACCGTGGAGCGCCACACGACAACCATTATGATGATCACCGCTGTATTGTCTGAGTCTATACAAGTAGCCGTTATGCCCTGGAAGTACACCGCCAAGCTCCTGTGTGTGTGTGTGTGTGTGTGCTTCAGAGGACCACCACCAGGCTCCGGGAGCCTGGAGCCTGGCTCCTGGGTCTGATGTGATCATGGTCATCATTTACTCTTTTGACCACCAGTGGCCAAGAGAGAGGGCCTGGGGGACAGTATCACAACCTTCACCCAGGGAAGGACGAGTTCCCCTCCCCTAGAAAGGATGCACCTTGGTCCTGAGGGAAGAGAAAATGTCCCTCAGAGGCAGGTTTTGAACCCTTGGTCTCCAGCTAGTGGCTCTGTTCTGGGAGGTTGTGGAAGCTTTATCTGGAAGAAATGGGTCGTGGGGGGGGGGGCGGTTCTTGGGGGCACATTATCCAGGACTGCTTCCTGTCCTTTTTCTCTGCTTCCTAGTTGGACACCAAGTCTCTAGTGCTGCACAGTCTTACCAGGAAGTTCTACCCAAACACATGGGGACAAGAGACTATGGGCTAAGTCCTCTAAAACCATAAACCAAATAATCCCTTCCTTTCTTGTTTCTGTCAGATTCTTGTTCAGAATGGTTAAAAAAAAAAAAAAAAGTAACCCACCCCTAGAGCCAATGACACACAAAATTCGGAGAAGAATGGCTGAGTAGCCAGCCTGAGTTCACATGGCTCTCCCAAGAGAGGCCAGCTCCTGAAGTTGAGTCCAGGGTCTTCCCTGCCCCAAGAGCCTAGGCAGGGGGCCGAGGAGACTTAAGCCCTGGAAGTAGGTATTGTTTGTTGAACCTGTGCAAGGCTCTTTACGACTGTTGTCTTTCGTGTGTTCCTTATCACGCCCTGTGAGACTGTCATTAAACTCTTTCTTGGATGAGACGCCATCTGATGTGACTTCCCCAAGAATCCTAATTCAGTAAGTAGTAAAATTGGACAAGACTCAAACCAGGCTCTGACCAGGTCCAAAGCTGAGAACCATTCTATTATTTTTGTCAGCTCTACTTGGGGACTGGCCTACTTGGCAGATTGGGTTGGGTAGTTTCAAGACGGAGTCACCAACCACCCCCCAAAGAAGAAAGAACCACAGAGGAAAGGCGTGTTTACTCTGGGCAGCTAGCTGTACTTCTGGACACCCGCCACTCCTGCACACCGCAGAGGAGGCCCATAAGGCTGCCCTGCCCTTGGACCCACTAAAGAAGTGTCAAGGTTGGTGTGCTCTAGAGCTTGGGCCCACAGGGGGACACGGCATCTGCGGTGGTGGCTTCCCACCTCCCTTTTGCTGCATGCATAGTGGCAGGGGCCTGACTATGAGTTCAACGAAGCCCGCCCCAGGGCCGGGCTTCGGGGTGAGGAGGATGCCAGTGCCAGATTGGCTGTGGGGGAACTCCTGAGTCATCACCACAGGGCTGGCACTGTAAACTCTGCAGCAGATCCATCCTCTTTTCTCGTCATCACCTAGAAAAGGACAGGGTGCAAGAAGACGCGGCTATCTCAGAGGATGGAATATGGTCAAACCTTGTGAGTTTTGTTAGAACGGACACCAGAGGAACTTGGGAATATTTTTGTATTGCAAAAGTCAGTATAGAAAATTTGGCAAATAGTAAAAGAATTCTGGCAAGATGATCGGAGGACACAAATGCCAACCAAGCCTGAGTTCTGTCCCTGGGACCCACACGGTGGACTGACAGACTTGACCCCAACAAGTTATCCTCTGACACCCACATGTGACGGGGCACACATGCCCCCTCATACTTAATCAATCAATTAATTAATTTTTTTTCCAAGACAGGATTTCTCTGTGTAGCCCTAGCTGTCCTGGAATGCACTCTGTAGACCAGACTGGCCTCAAACTCAGAGATCCACCTGCCTCTGCTTTCCAGGTGCTGGGATTGAAGGCATGCGCCACACTGCCTGGCTAAATTAATTAATTTGAAAGTAATTTTAAACAAGAAAGGCTTGGCTGGAGTTTCCTGACACCCTGGCAACATTCTCACATCTGTCCTTGTCTCCTACTTCTTTTCCCTCTCTCCCGCCCTCCCTTCCTTCCTTTTTTATTTTAAAAACTATTCTAAGGGGCTGGAGAGATGGCTCAGGGGTTAAGAGCACCATCTGTTCTTCTAGGGGACCCAGGTTCAGTTCCCAGCACCCACATGGCAGCCCACAACTGTCAGGGGATCCGACACCTTCATACAGATATACATGCAGGCAAAACACCAGTCGATGCTCATAAAATTTAAAAAATCCATAGTGTCCACTCCTTTAATTTTTTTTTTTTTTTTTTTTTTGAGACAGGGTCTCATTGTGGCCCATGGTGGCCTGGAACTCACTATGTAGCCTAGGGTGACTTTGAACTTCTGATCCTCTGGCCTCCACCTCCTGAGTACTGGGTTTACAAGCATGCACCACCAATATCTGACTTCAGTGATGCCGGAGAGTGAGCCCAGGGCTTTGAGCATGCTAAACAAACCACCACCTAAGCTACCTCCCCAGCTCCCCACTTCAGAATCCTGCTGGAGACACACTCCATTATGGCAGGAGAAAGAAAGTCCCCATTTAAGAGCATTCACACTTGATAAAGTCTTTGAAAGCAGAACACTGAATCACACAGACCACTCTTGTTTTGTTTTGAGGTGGGGTCCTGTGGGGTCCAGTTTGGCCTCTCAATCCCCTTATCTCAGAGGCCTCCTAACTGGCACCACTTATTTTGACAAGAATAAAATTACATGGACTCAGAGCTGGTCCAGAAAATCTAGGCAGCGCTTGGTTGCCGCAGATTAGGAGGGAAGCCTGTGGGTGGGGGAAGCACAATTAACGTGGGGTTGAGGCCACTGCCACCCACCCGGGAGCCCCCAGAAGCATATCTACTTGCTTTCTTGATCCTGCAGGACCTGGGATGCCAACAGAGCTGGTCCAGGGAACTGTCAGGAGACCCTGGCTGGGGAAGAATGTTAGGTTAGAAGCTATGGGGGCTACTTTGTCATCTGCCTGCTGTCCTTTTGAGAACCGTCCTGCGTCCTGCGTCTGTGAGAAAACTGGAGAGGCAGCCTCAGGCTGTCCTGGCTACCATTGAACCCCCCATGTCTCCATCCTCAGCGAGTCTGTGCTGTTGACCACCCCAGGCACTCTGAGGCTTGTTGACGACTTGTCAAAGCCTGCTGACTGGAGACCTGCTGCAAACAGGAAGGGTCCACCCTTGTTTATATTCCATTTACTAGAAGTTTATATTCATACATTTACTCAAGAATTTCAAGCCAGCACCACCACCGGGTCTGGTGACCAGCGGCTCGCACTCTGGAGTCAGACTCACCTGGGGTGAGCTCCTCCCTGACTCCTCTCCACATAATGAGTCAGTCGGCTCTTCTACCTTTTCCAGCCCAGCTTCCTCATCTTCAGAACAGGGCTGTGGTGAGGAGTCTTTTGAAAAGTATGAGGCACCACGCTTTGGTCAGCTTTCAGAAATCCTGGGTATCAGTAAAGTGGCATAAAAACTGTGCAAACTTCTGAAGACCCCACACGGAAAACATGTAGGTCAGAGCACTGAAGGGTGAGGGTGAACAGTGCTTCCAGGGCAGTGAGGTTCACGCTCAGCTCTGCAGCAGAGCGTTAAGGTTTGCTGGTATCCAGGCCTATCCTGACCAGAAGGGGCCTGGGCATAGGAACAGTTTAAAGCCTACCCAGGTGACATGCTGTCACCAGGCTCAAGAACGACCATGTGAGGAAGTATTTGGAAATTTGATTTGTGAGGGAAGGGAAGGACTCTAACCAGTGTTGACCGGCTTATGCTGTCCACTGTCAACCCGCTGCTCCCCTGGTTCTCCCGGTGACTAAAGCCACTTTCATCCAGTGTGAAAGGAAACAGGTTTGTAAGGTGACACATGAGTATTATTGAAAGGGAGCCCCCAGTGCAGGCTCACTGTGTGCATGGAGCCCCGAGTGCAGGCTCACTGTGTGCATGGAGCCCCCAGTGCAGGCTCACTGTGTGCATGGAGCCCCCAGTGCAGGCTCACTGTGTGCATGGACCCCCCCCCAGTGCAGGCTCACTGTGTGCATGGAGCCCCCAGTGCAGGCTCACTGTGTGCATGGAGCCCCCAGTGCAGGCTCACTGTGTGCATGGAGCCCCCAGCGCAGGCTCACTGTGTGCATGGAGCCCCCCCCCCCAGTGCAGGCTCACTGTGTGCATGGACCCCCCCCAGTGCAGGCTCACTGTGTGCATGGAGTCCCCAGTGCAGGCTCACTGTGTGCATGGAGCCCCCAGTGCAGGCTCACTGTGCTGCATGGAGTCCCCAGTGCAGGCTCACTGTGCTGCATGGAGCCCCCAGTGCAGGCTCACTGTGTGCATGGACCCCCAGTGCAGGCTCACTGTGTGCATGGACCCCCAGTGCAGGCTCACTGTGTGCATGGAGCCCCCAGTGCAGGCTCACTGTGTGCATGGACCCCCAGTGCAGGCTCACTGTGTGCATGGAGCCCCCAGTGCAGGCTCACTATGTGCATGGAGCCCCCAGTGCAGGCTCACTGTGTGCATGGAGCCCCCAGACCAGGCTCACTGTGTGCATGGAGCCCCCAGACCAGGCTCACTGTGTGCATGGAGCCCCAGCACACACCATCTAATAGAAACACACTGTAAGCTATCAGGGGGAACCACACTGTAGAGCTGCTGCATTGAAGAAAAAAAAAAGTGAAAAGAAACAAATAATTTTAAATGATGTATTTTATTTAGCCCAATCTATTCATAACATTCCCATTTTAACATGTAAGATATATACACACACACAAACATACATAAATTTCAATTTGAGTTTTTTGAGTCAGGCCTCGTCATGTAGCTTGGGCTGGAGTTGAGCTTAGTAGCCCTGCCTGGCTTTGAACACATGATCCTCCTCCCTTAGATCCTAAGTGCTACCACTGCAGACAATATAAAAATTAACAAGCTATTTTACATTGCTTTTTTCATACCAAATCTCCAAACTCTGTTTGGAGAATAGTGAGAATAGTGTCTGGTGGCTGGCCATACTGAACTAATAGAGTAGCTGAGCTGGTATACAGCTGGACAGATCATAAAAGAGCTGGGGAGGACCCATGCACAGGGACTGAAGGGTTTCAGGGTAGCCAAGTGGCAGCAGGGACTAACCACTGGTTCTTGAGAATGTCTTGCCACAGCACCCGAGGAGGCACTCCAGGCTGAGCAGTTCAGAGGCAGCCTGCAAGCAAGAACAGAGCCTCCCAGAATAATGGAGACCCACGAAGGAGACCCTGCCAGGGGGCACTGGGAGTGTTGGCCCGTGGCCTCACCGAGACTAGAGGTCTTGCAAGTAGGGTCTACAAGTGTGAATTCCCCTCCCCCGGGAGGTGGGCAGGTCATCCAGTTCTGGTTGGAAGAAAGCCGTGGGGACCCTGAGGCTGTTTTATGGTTCTTCTCGCGTCTCTCGAGGCGGTCACACCAGATCCCTTCCTCTGCTCCCCCACCACTCCCTCAGCCCATAAAGGGTAATGAAGCTGATGTTAAAATAAGTTACATGAAACCCATTCATTTGAAAGGGCACCTGCTTTAAAGGCCAAATTTCCTGAGCCCAGGTTTATACATTAAGCTACAGAAAGCCCTAATTAATTCAGACCCCACTCACTCTGTATTTGGGAGAAATTCTGCCTCCGGCTGGTCTGGAGCCTTCCCTTTTACACTATCTATGAAGAAACGGTTTGCTAAGCAAATAAATAGTTCAGCCAGGATCACAGAGGAAGGGCTGGCTCCCTTCACCGTTTTCTAGAACTTTAAAAAGTCGCTGGAGCAGTCCTATTCCCAGAAAGTTAATGAGGTCATTACAGCTGGTCCCTATCTTTAAACATTTCTGTTTCCCAAACTGGCTGTGAGCTGGTGTGGCCCTTGGAGGGAGTCCCAGAGTGCTCAGCTTCCCGCAAGGGACTGAACATATTACCCAGCACATAGTAGGTGTTCAGCGTTTGCTGGATGAATGGAGGTAGGCAAGACAAATAATCTCATATTTCGGGTGAGAAAGCTAAGGCTCAGAGAGGTTGTTTGTAAGGTACCCTGTCAATGCCAAGGGGCTCAGGGCACCCCTAGAGCTGGACTAGCCAGGCAGCCAGTAAATGATGAGTCCGGAGTCTGAGGCCGTGCTTGGTGCAGGGGACCCTTCCACTCAGTTATTTTATTATAGTGTTAACCCAGCAACAATAAATTGGCTGAGTTCTTAAGGAGCAACACCAAACCCCCAATTGTTCTTTTATAGCTAGCCTTTCCGCTGGGTGCTGGAACCAGCCCAGTTCCACTCCTTGAAGTCCCTGACTGTGACCCCGCCTCCAGCCACGTGTAGACTGTGGGACGTCAGGGGACAGTACAGGTCAGTTTTCTCCTTGCGGGAGAAGAGCTGGAAGAAAGGAAGGATCTGGACCCGGTTCCTCCAGGGTCCTGGTTCCCCAGGAAGGCTGGTTTCTGTTCTCCAGGCCTTCGCTGGCCCCAGATCGGGGTGGGGGGCGGCTTTTGTCGGCTTTCCTTTTCCCTGATGAGGGGCGGGTGGAAGAGAAGGGAGAAGGGGAAGACAGCCTGCGCGCTCTCCCGGCCCTGTGTTCTGTAGGCTCTGCCCGCCTGGAACACCGCACAGGGAAAATTCCCTGACCGTGAGATCTGCAGGCTGCAGGGTCCCCGGGGAGGGCCAGGCCTCAGGCTCTTTGGAGTTGCAGCTGGAAAGAGAGGTTGGGTTTCAAGGAGCGGGGCGGGGGGAAGGCAGCCTGCCTTCCCGGCGGTGAAGGAGCGGGCCCTGGGAGCCAGCGGTGCCGACAGCTTCCTGTCGAGAGCTGGCGGCCCACGTGACCGCTCCCCACTCAGTGGATTAGGGGGTGAAAGGCCCAAGAGGGAGGGAGAGCGGGAGGAGCGCCCCGGCGCTATCTGCGCTCGTCTGGGGGAGTGCTTGCGGGGCAGAGCACCAAATCCGCTTTTGCTAAATGAATTCGGCTGGCTCCTTGTCACACGGTCCAGCGAGCTGCCTCTGCCTAAAGAGGGAAGGAGGAGAGTCTGGGCACCGACTGGGGCTACGGGCTGCTAGTTTAAAGTCCCCTCCTCCCAACCTGGCCACACACATCCCCTCAGTGCCTGTCAGGGAGGAAATGCAATAGTCACAGACCTGCTGGTGTTGAGGAGATGGGATCCGCCTGCGACACAGGGAAAGCTGTGTGGTTGGCTTAAAGGGTTGGCTCGTGTGGCTCTGACCTCCTGACCTCCCGACCTCTCTGACCTCCACCCACCCCCACCCTCCTCTAGGCCAAGTGCAGCCACCCTGACAAGGACATCAGGCCTGATCTTAGAGCCCTGGTCTGTGCAAGCAGTTATTGATCACCTACTGTGTGCAGAGCTGGGCATGGAAATAAGTTGGATACTGATCTATCTGAAGGAGACTTGGGGTGCAGTCTGAGCGTGGCCAGGTACCCCAGGGTGCAGGCTTGGGGTTCAGAGAGAAAATAAGGGTCCAGTCTAGTAGATAGTTTGGGGTGACAATCGTAGATTCAGCCTGAATGACAGTGTTTCTCTTCCTGTCATGTTCCCAGAGCAAAGAGGTGGGCTAGAACCCCACAGATCTGTGGGAGGAGGGCACAGACTATGTGAAGGTTTCTGAGTCAAATGCCAAGGAGGACAGCCAGCCCTAGGCAGAAGTTCATTCACCTTACCCTCCGACACCCGAGCCACTGGCTCAGGGCTGGAGCAGTGGTCCCCCTCCTTAGAGATCTCAGGCTCCATTGGCCCTGTGGGTGACTTTTGTTCCAGGTTCCATCTCTATTGTTTATATAGTTCAGAGTTCAGGGAAGTTAGAAAAATGTGCTATCCTTTCCACCCAAGGTGATAGGAAAAACAGCTGGGAGTTGGGGGGGGGGGGCCGCTGGACGAAGGTGGGATCTTGTCGGTCACCACTTCATTTCGATGGACATCTGCCCCATAGAGATCTCTCAGAGAGATCCTGATTCTCTGCAGAAGCCAGGTTTATGGAGTTCTAACTGGGTGAAGTGTCTTTAGGAGTTAGATTGTCCCTAAGGGGAGCCCTTCAGACCAGGGAGTCTTCTTAAAAATCAGCCAGCAGCTCCCCCTTTGTCTGAGGACTCTGAGGAGATAAGGGCAGCAGCAGAGCAGGCTGGGAAACAGTGACTAGGACTGTGGGCATCCTGCCACTCCGTCACCTTGAGGGCTGGGAACCCCCCACCCAACTCCACCCCCACCCCCACTTTGGATTAGCCTATTCTGCCTTTGGGTTTTCTCTGCTGCAACGCCCCCCTACACACACACACACACACACACACACACACACACACACACACACACACACAAACGAGAGCTATCACTCACACTTGCTTCACTTAGGAACTGCCCAGGTGCCACGGCAGAGGTCTGGCTGAGGACTATTCTTCAGAATCTCCTCTTAAGAATTTGCTCAGGGCTGGGCGGTGGTGGCGCACGCCTTTAATCCCAGCACTCGGGAGGCAGAGACAGGCGGATCTCTGTGAGTTCGAGGCTAGCCTGGACTACCAAGTGAGTTCCAGGAAAGGCGCAAAGCTACACAGAGAAACCCTGTCTCGAAAAACCAAAAAAAAAAAAAAAAAAAAAAAAAAAGAATTTGCTCAATGCTGGGCATTGAGGTGCACATGTTCAAACCCAGCACTTGAGAGGCAGAGGCAGAGGCAGAAGCAGGTAGATCTCAGTGAGTTTGAGGCTAGCCTGGTCTACATAGTGAGTTCCAGGACAGCCAGGACTACATAGTGAGACCCTGTTTGGGGCAGGGCGGGGACGAAGGGAGGAAATTTTCCCTTTGCATCTTGGAGTCTTCTCCACTCCCTGGCTGATGCTCTTACCCATCTACAAGTCAACAACAATAGGTCAAGTCATTCACTCCCCCAGGACTCAGTTTCCTTGTCTATAAAATGGGGAAAGTAGCAGGTGAGTGGGGCTGCCTGTCAGTCTTGAGAGCTCCTACAAGCCTAAGACCAGAAGTGCCTATTTATGGATGTCTTGGTGCCTAGTGGAGACCCTCAGCCCCATTCTCCTGGGCCAGCCGGGAGTGGTCCCCTTGACAGTGGCTGCTGCAGGTCACACACAGGGTGTGGCACAGCACAACGGGGAAACCCCAGTGGGAAGAGGAACAACCAGACTGAGTAGAACGAACCTCCTACCCCGCCTCCCTGCCTTGACTAGTCCAAATAGTCCCAAGTGCTGAAAAATCCCCCAAATGTTTCTAAGCAGAGAATCTCCCAAAGGAGTGGTTCAGTGTCTGGGGTTACAAAGACTTTGTTACTTCAGCAAAGCACACTACAAGCCATTTACTGGTTTAATTTAATTATTTATGATAACACTTCAGAGTAAAAACTACACTTGTCAAAATAAAGGGGACTTTGTGCCGCAGTGACCCAGATTTTATTGTTGCATTGCCTAATGCCCCAAAACGTAGTAATCGGTACCAGATCTCCCTTCACCCGGGCAAAGGAGAGGGGCTGACACAGATTACTGCCTCCTGGGGGAATTATCTCAAACTATCCTAACAAAAAGGCACTTCAGTTCCATCTTGCTATCTAGCTACATCTTCTTCTGTTCCCCACATGAGCTGGTTTCTACGCTCACTTGACCCTTAGCCATTTCCTGCATGCTCTTGGGTCACTTCCTTCCCTTGCACATGCAGACCCTTTTGGTAGCATGCTTTCCCCACGTCCTCTCCCATGCTAAGGAGCCCTAAGCCTATTGGCAGGGCAGACATTCAGATAATCTAAGAACCCGTTCGGATGCCCAGGACAGTCTGAGGAACTCCCACTAAGCTTAAATGTCGTCCATGCTCCAGAGTCACCCCACTGTCTCCACCTGGTTGGGCATGGCTTCCTCTGCAGTCCTCACAGCCCGTGGCTCCTTTCCCAACAGTGCTATCCAGTGTGTGCCTCCAACCTCTGTATGCTCAACCTTACTCAGCCATGCGGAGGGTCTGCCTGGGTCAGAGCGCAGTGAGGGCAGCTGGGTGGGACCTCCAAGAGCAGAGTTTGCTACAGTTATGCAGACACCAACTCCTAACCTCACCCAGTGCCAAGCCCCTCCCATTGGCACCTATGGAACACATTCTTCCTTTAACAAAAATGATCTTTTTGGACAAAAGACCTTTGAGGATGAAGCCTTCCCAGTCACACTGTGTGATGGGCCACAGAGAGCTGAGAAAGCACTGTAAAATATAATGAGCGTGGGATCTGACCTCCCTGTGCACAGCTAGGTGGCCAGGCCCAGCCTCAGGTGCTTTCTTTGTGCTAACGGCCCTCCCCAGGATTCCAAGGCTAACGGGCTCTCTGACCACCCAAATGCCTCCCTCAGCCACTGCCCTCTACTCTTCACAGTGGTGACAGAATGGTGGCAGCCTAGATGACCCACAGCCAAAAACAGTGATTAGTACCAAAGACAGAGGGCAGAAGACTCTGTACATCTATATATCTATGCACACACATGCGCACGCGCGCGCGCGCACACACACACAAACACACACAGACACACCATATACACACACATATCACACACAGAGATACACAAACACACACATACCATACACAGAGATACACACACACATACCTACATAGACACACACAAACACACAACACACACACACCACATGCATATACACACACTGCACACAAACAGACACACAGACACATCATACACACACACCATACATAGAGATACACACACACACACACCACACACACACACACACCACATGCATATACACACTGCACACAAACACACACACAGACACACCATACACAGAGATACACACACACACATACACACCACACATACACACACACCACATGCATACACACACATTGCACACAGACACACCATACACATACATACACACACGCAGACACACAAACACACCACACACAGACACACACAGGCACACCATACACACACACACCACATAGACACACACAGGCACACCATACACACACACACCACACATACACACACACTCATATACACACAGACACACAGACAAACATACCACACACAGACACACACACAAACTGCCCACAAACACACACACAGACACACATAGGCACACCATACACACACAGACACAGACACACATACACATACACATACACACATACTGCACACAAACACACACAGACAGACACACAGGCACGCCATACACACATACACACATACACACTCATATACACACACACACACCACACACACACACCACACACATACACACACACATAGACACAGACACATATACACACAGACACATATACATATACACACATACATACACACACAGACACACATACATACACACATGCATACACACACAAACAGTTATTATCAGTAAGTGTACCAGAAAAAGAAAAAAGAGCTGGTCCCTGCCCATAAAGGGCTTATAAATTAATTGGAGAAACAGAGAGCTGTTATAATTTTGATCTTATTTTATCTAGTCCTCAACCAACCATCTATAGTAAGAACAGTCTCTCAGCTGGGTGGTGGTGGCACACACCTTTAATCCCAGCACTCACTCAGGAGGCAGAGAGACAGATGTATCTCTGAGTTCGAGGCCAGCCTGGTCTACGGAGTGAGTTCCAGGACAGCCAGGGCTGCAGAGAGAAACCCTGTCTCATAACTAATTAGTTAATCAATACTTTCTCATACTAGTCCCCAGTTTTGCTGTCCAAACCGAGTTACACCAGGTGTGCCAGGGGCTCGGCCTGCTGTGCCCAGGTGGGTCTGCTTAGGAAGGAATTCCTCGTAGAGAAATGTTAGGGGCCCACAGTCTGGAAATTGACCCAAAGCCACTTCCTGGAGGTGTTTCTAGGGACCCAGGCATTTTCAAGGCAGATTAATGAGCCACAGAGTCAGAGAACTTTGGGAACCACCCAAATCCACGACTCCCAGACCTGGATACATATTACAACCACTTTAGGGCTTTAGGGATGGAATGGACGTGTTGGGAACTCAACTGGATCTGTTTTTCTTCAAAGCCCTTCAGGTACCCATTTCCTGCAGCCAGGGTTGAGAACCACTGTGCTAACACCAGTGTGTTCTGTGCAGGACGGATCCCAGGCAAGGGGCAGCAGAACTTGAGCAGAGACTCACACAGAAAACAGCAGGGACAGATGTCACACAGCCAAAGCCCCACTTTCCCATGATGCCAGCTGTTCTTCATGCCTTCATAGACGATTAGTTCTTTTCCACCCACTGTCAAAGACATGGAGGCCCCGCTGTCCCCGGAGATTCTACTCTGTCCTCATTCTGGGAATGCTTAAAGCTGCCTGGCGCCCTGATGTGTCCTTTCCTAGTGTTCAGAGGCAGAGGGACAGTTTGGTGGCAGGTGACTTCAACTTTCCTCAGAGTAATTTCTGTTTGTCCTAAACAAACAAGAACTTGTTCCAGGAAAGCGTTTGTCGGCATAGGGTAGGAGCCCCATTCATCATGATGGCTTTGGGACCAAGAGCAAGAAGTTAGACTTTCAGGGCCCTGACCCACAATGGAGGAGTTTGGGGGCAGCTCCCCCAGGACCAGCCAGGAGGAGATGTCAGGAAAGCTAATGAGGGACCAGACAGCTGCAGCTTGTTAAAAACGGTGCTCGGGGCTCATTGTAACTGAGACCTTTAAATATACATCCTAGTCAAATAAACAGCATCCTCCCGCCCACTGGCTGGTCCCTCCAGGGCCGTCCAGGGCTGGGCTGGTCCAACACAACCCAGCTCAACATAGCCCACCCAGCTCCTCCCCTGCCTCCCATGCAGATCCCCATCCCCATATGGAGGGGAAGCACTCCCTCAGGCTAACCTCTCTCCTTGGCTGGAAGTGAGAAGTTATGCCTGGAAGAGGCGGATGCAGCCAGATTCCCAACCTTCCTCCTCCAGCCTCCTCTAAAGAGTAAAACACCAGAGACCCAGTGATTCAGAAAATCGTGATGGCAACTGTGGGCCACTGCAGGTTCCACTTCTACAGAACATACCCCATGTCAGGTCCAAATCTCCTAGAACCACTGAGAGCCATCCCGGAACACCTCACCAGTTGCCTCACCTCCCCACACAGAACTCCACCTTGTTGTTGGTTTCTCATCTCCACATACTGTACCCCTTGCCAATGACCCCCATACACTGTACCCCACCTTTTCATTAGTCCCTCTCCTCCCCACACTCTATTCCATGTTGCCACTAGTCCCTCACCTACACACACTGTACTCCACGTGGCGCTGGTGCCTCCGCTCCTGCGGTGGTTTGAATGAGAACGGCCATGTAGGTTCATATGTTGGAATACTTGGTCCCCAGTTGGTCAAACTATTTGGAATGGATTAGGAGGTGTGGCCTTGTTGGAGGAGGTCTGTCACTGGGGGCCAGCTTTGACATTTCAAAAGTCTCCCACTGCCTCATGCTTGTGGATCAAGATGTAAGATCTCAACTACTACTCCAGGGCCATGTCTGCCATGCTCCCCACCATGATGGTCATGGACCATGACCCTGTGAAACTGTAAACCCCAACTGGACTCTTTCATCTATAAGTTGCTTTGGCCATGGTGTAGCTTGGGAGAGGGAAGTTGGTACCAGGAGTGGGGTATCACCAGGACAGGCCTGACCATGATGGGTTTTGAGAGATGTGGAAGACCTTGAGACTTTGGACTAGAAAAGTGGTTGGACACTCTAAGCAGCTTATAGGCTGTTCAGAGGTTTCAGATAGAAACAATATTAGCAACTGGGCTAGAGACCACTCATAATATTTTAACAAAATATGTGGCTATTTTGTGCCCTTGTCCTAAGAATTTTCCTTAGGCCAAATTGAAAAATATTGGATTAATTTCCTTGGCTGAGGAGATTTCAAGTCAGCCTAATATTGACTCTGTTGTGTGGTTATTAGTAACCACTCTTGTGCAGGTCTACAGCGTGAAAGAGCAAGCGAGGCAGAAAGAAATAAAAAATGTACAGTTTGGGGAGAAGAAGAACACCAGGAAATGTAATGTTGAAGCCAAGGCTTGTGCTGAAAGAGATAAGGAGAGGCCTGGTCTAAAATGGAAAAAAGGGAGGGGAGCCCTCAGGGCAAGACCCTACCCAGCTAAGCTCCCAACTTGTGAAAAGGTAATGCCTGAGGAATTTCTGCACCTAAAAAGCAACCATAAGGAACGGTTATGCAAATATGACTCAAGGAGGGGTCAAGCTGCATCTCAACTGAACAGCCAATCTTGTCAGCATTATCCATACAGCTCTGGCTTTAGAGTCATGAAGTCTACAGGAGTGACGGGTTGTGGAAGGTTCCTCTGCAGCTAAGGAAACCTGCCAAGGCCAGGCTTGTGGCAGAAGAGTCCCTGCATCCAGGCTCTGAGAGCCCAGTGAAGCTGTGAAAGTGGAGCCTGGATTGTGTTGGAGACCCCAGGTCACTGGAGATGCCAGAGTCCTGGGATATCTGCCAGGGAGAGCTGCGTATGGGAAGTAGAACCAGCCCAAGAGAGAGAAGTGTGCCGTGTTCAGCAAAGCTGGAAGGGAGGAGCCATCTACCCCCCCCCCCCCATTAGACATGGAGCTACAGGATTTGGAGTTCGACATACTAGGTTTCAGTCATGCACTCATCCAGTACATCCTCATTATGCTTCTATTCCTCCCTTTGGGGTGGTAATATATATTCTGTGCCATTGTTTGTTGGAAGAGTGTCATTTGCTTTTTGACTTTGACTTTACAGGGAGTTACAGTTAAAAAGATTGCCTTGAGTCTCAGGAGAGATTTTGGACTTTGGACTTCTAAACTGTTTTGAAATGCTGAACGACTATGGGGACTTTAGAAATGTGAAGACATGCGTTTTGTATTATGATACAGCCACAAGCCTGGAGGCCAGGGAATAGAATATGTAGGTTTGAATGAGAATGTCCTCCACAGACTTACATGTTTGAATACTTGGTCTCTAGTTGGTATAACTGTTTGGGGAGAATTAAGAGGTGTGGTCTTGTGGGGCGGTGGTGGCACTCACCTTTAATCCCAGCACTCAGGAGGCAGAGGCAGACAGATCTCTGTGAGTTTGAGACCAGCCTGGTCTACAAAGTGAGTTCCAGGGCTGCCAGGACTACACAAAGAAACCCTGTCTGGGGTGAGGGGGAAGAGATGTGGTCTTGTTGGAAGAAGTATATCATTGGAGGCTGGCTTTGAAGTTTCAAAAGACTTCCATGGTCTTCATTTAGCTCTCTCTGCCTCAAGTTTGTGGATCAAGATGTAAGCTCTCAGCTACTGTTCCAGGGTCATGTCTCCCTGCTGCCACCATGATGGTCATGGATCCTGACCCTGTGGAACTATAAGCCCCAAATAAACTCTTCTATAAGTTCCTTGGTCTTGGTATCTTATCACACCAGTAATAAAGCAACGCAGACACCTCTGTAGATAGGATTTTCTTTGGGCCACCAGCTCATAATGACATGGAGACTTACTAATTATGAGAGCTCAGCCTTAGCTTAGCTTGTTCCTAACTAGTTTTTATAACTTAAATTAACCTAATTTTTTTTTTTTTTTTGGTTTTTTGAGACAGGGTTTCTCTGTGTAGCTTTGCGCCTTTTCCTGGAACTCACTTGGTAGCCCAGGCTGGCCTTGAACTCACAGAGTTCCTCCTGGCTCTGCCTCCCGAGTGCTGGGATTAAAGGCGTGCACCACCAACGCCCGGCTTAACCTAAATTTTTAAATCTATGTTCTTTTACATGGCTCAGTTACCTTTACTCTGTACTGCCCATCCTGCTTCCTCTCTGCCTGGAAGTCCCAGAAATCCTGTCTACCTATTGGCCATTCAGCTTTTTATTACACCAATCACCGCAATACGTCTTCACAGTGTACAAATACCCCACCACAATCTTGTGCGACATTTCCCTGTGTTTTCAACCTATTACCATATTTGTTCTTATGAGGATAGCATCATTGAGCTCATCTTACAGATAAATAAAACTTAAGACTTACCCAGGGAATAGAGCTTGCAATTTGTAGAGTTGGATTTTGAACTTTCCTCAACCCCCAAACTGTTACCCAAGTCCTCAGATAACCCAGAGCTCATTGTCTTATGCTAACAGTCAAGCAGGCAGCATGTACCAGAAGCAGTGACAGCCCAGGCAGCATCTGATCAAAACTGTAAAACTTATGGTTGACAACAAATAATGGTACATTTTGAAGGAGATGGTAGAAAGGGTATTTAATGTTCCCAACAGAAAGAAATAGTAAACAGCATGAGAAGTGACCCGACTACCCCAGGCTGAATACAAGCACTCAAATATCACACTGTACCTCATAAATATGTGCAGTTATTTTGTGCAAATGAAAACACTTAAAAAAAACTTATAGGATTTATTCCAGGGGGGTCTAGAGATACTCAGCCTTGACCTGCTCACTCGACTCTAGAACACTGGCTACTTCAGGGCAGAGTGTAGATATTCTAGAGCTCAGAAACCTTTGCTCACCGGTTGGGGCAGGGGTGCAGCTCAGTGCCTGTCTGCAGGGCTGATGCACACCATTCAGAAAAGTCCTTATAAGGTGAAGAGAGGCACCCCACCATGTGGCCAGGTAGGAGTTGAATACCCGCTCCTGAGAGCTTGTCTGAGCCTTGTAGCCCTGAGGCCAGATCTGCCCAGGAAGGAGTGGACAAAGCTTATCCCCTAATTCACACAAGGGTGTTGATGGCCCCACTGACACCGAAGTGCCACTAAACCTCACTGAAAAAAGGATTGGGTGGAGTGCAGCCTCTTCCAGCTGCAGCAGGAAGAGCTCCAGTGGACACCCATCCCTTCCAGCACCTTCTGTCTCTGTCCACTATTCCCAGCTCTCTGCTCTCCCCATTGGCCCAAAGCCATCCCCATGAGCCCCTGGGGCTGCCCTGCCCTCCAGGAGTCTGCTCTCCCCCTTCCCTTGGTGGGGGGTATAATTCTATCTACTTATTTTTAAATTGTGGTGAAATACTGCTGAAGCGATGGCTCAGTGACTAAGACCACCTAATGCTTTCCCAGAGGACCCAGGTTCAGTTTCCAGCTCTTGAGTCAGGCGGTTCACAACGGTCAGTAACTCCAGCTCCAGAGGATCCGACACCTTCTCAGGTCTCCTTCAACATGTGCACACACAGCAGACACTCAGACACACACACACACACACACACACACACACACACACACAAATATAAATACAAATGAACAAATACATACATATACAGTAATATAGCATGAAGTTCACTGCTTTTAAAAAATGTACCACTTTAACCAGTTTCTCTTTTGCTTTTCATTTTATTTATTCATATATTTGATTTTTTGCGGAACGGAAGTCAGAGCTTGCCATGTACATCTCAGTGGCATTAAGCGCGTCCCCAGCGCTTTGTAGCTGTCAGCCCCGCCCACCTCCGGAACTTCTGCTCACGCTCTGAAACTGAACTCGGTGGCCATCAAACACATCAAACAGCCAGGTCTGCCCCCTCTGGCCTGCCCCCTCTGGCCTGCCCCCTCTGGCCTGCCCCCTCTGGCCTGCCCCCGGCCATCTCCACTTTCTTTACAGTCTCTGTGACTGAACCAGTCTGGTACCAGATGTGGGGGATCGTGTAGTCTGTGCCCCCTTCTGTGCCTGGCTTCCTTCACTTCGTACGATGTCCTCAAGGTGCATCTGTATCGTAGCACGTATCAGAACTGTCTCACTTTGTGATCTGTCCATGCTGCTGTTAGACCCTAAATTAACCTGTAAGCCCCACCTGCCCAAGGACCAGGTACCTTTCTGAGATTCTGGGAGTTGTAGTTCTTGGAAAATAACCACAAAGCCTCATGGGAAAGTACAGTGGCCTATGGGTTTTGTCCAGATAAGCTCCACCAACATGTGTCTCGAGGCTAGTCACCTTTCCAGGTGATGGTCCTGACCAAATTCCATCATGGTCAGTATTTAAAATTTTAATAAAAGCTTGCTTAAATTCAGTCAAAATGGTGGAACTGTTTTTTGTTTTTTGTTTTTGTTTTTGTTTTTTTTTCTGGCGGATTTCAGGATTAACGCTAATGCCTGTGCGACATTCATCTCTTTATGGTACTTGAGTTTGTCTGCTGCTGTGAATATGGATACTATCCGCTTTTTTTCCTCTTATGGAATAATTCTATGTTGCACAGGTTGTCCTCTGATTCCTGGGCTCGAGCAATCCTCCTGCCTTGGCCTCTTGAGTAGCTGGGATTCTGGAGGTACAGCATCTAGCTCTGATCCTATTTTCTAGCATCTTCTTCGCCCGCTCTTCCCCCCTGGACTAGAAACCCACACGCATACTCACCCTGGATCCGCAAAGCAATTTTCCAGAACCTTCCTAGTTTCAAAAATTCTTTCCCTTGTGGTTCCCACAAAGAATATAAACGTCGCAAAAATCCCAATAAATTTTCTTTCTCTTCAATCTAGATAAGATAGACACATGCTTTGTCAGAGCGTGCTTTTTATACTCAGAAACGGCATCTCTTTAAAATTCCCTCCCATGCTCGGTCAAAAAAAGACGCTC
Source organism: Peromyscus eremicus (assembly GCF_949786415.1). NCBI lineage: Eukaryota > Metazoa > Chordata > Mammalia > Rodentia > Cricetidae > Peromyscus > Peromyscus eremicus. The sequence goes on along the minus strand of NC_081428.1, from coordinate 79,892,616 downwards.
AGCTGTGGCCTTCCAGGTGCCATCTCTGTCCTTCCATTTCCTGCCAACCCTCTCTGAACGTTCTGCTCTCCTCTGCTCCTGCACCCCCTGCCACTTCCTTAATGCCCTGCAATCTGGCTTCCAGAGCAACTAGCTCAGTCTGCTCCTGCAAGGTCACCGGAGCTTCTGCTTCAGCCAGCTCGGCCTGTTGTATACCTGCGTTATCAAATAGATGCTTCCTGTGGGAAGGTCCGGTACACAGGAGCCGTGAAAGGGTCACTCAGCGCACACCACCCGGGCCCCCGCTGGCACTTTGGTCTATTTCCTTCCAGTCTTTTTTCCTCATTCTAAAAGCTTTCTCACTTTCCACCATCCTCATCTTTTTCTGATCCTTCTGGTCCCCAGTGTGACTGAATATTTACTCCTGTGCAGTCTCTATTGGTTCCCTTCACCGATCCATGCTAGGGTTTGGATGGCCCTTGAGTTGAGATTCCTAAGAAAGCCAGGGCCTCTTCCCCAAAGCCAAATAGTAACAGGGTACACCAGAAACCAGGGATACAGTTCAGGCAGGGAACTCATGCCAGCAAACCTTGAAGCAAACAGTCCTGGTGTCCTGACTCTCTCATCCTCTCCACCCTCGTTCAGACATGGGTCTTCCCGGCCTCCTTCGCAGGCTGTCCTCTATCACGCTGTCCCTCAAGCCTCTGTTCCTCCCGGGTTCCTCCCTGCATGCTGTTCATCCTTCAAGCAGTCACTGCCTAAGTAGACAATGGTCCCTTCGCTTGGCTGGGTCCCTATCTAGCCTGTTTCTTAGGGGCAAAGGCCCTTCCTAAGCCCAGTGGAAAACCCAGTAGCCAGTCCAGGTCCAGAAAGAAGAGCTGATCTCAAACTCCCCACCAGACCAAGAGGCCATGAAACCACAGGCCTGGAGGACCCCGACCCCCAGTTCTTTCTATGGCACCATTGTGGGACCACAACTGCCCAGCAGTGAGATAATTGTTTATGGTGCACAGCCCGGGGGCTGCAGACCTCTAAACATAAAGGAACAACTCAGAACTGGCGGGGATGGTGATGAAGGCAGAGGTGTGACTATGGTTGCTTCGGGGCCTGGCACCTTGAGTGGGTGAGCTTCTCTGCTGCGTCACCCAACTCGCCGACAGAAACACTATCCTGTGACTCACCCAACTTTCCAGGCTGTAACTCCACAACCCCTACTCTGAAACTTCACCTGGGAATCCCTTCCTTCAGTTCGACTCAGTCTCCCGGCCCCAAACATTGAATCACAAAGGGCAGCCAGAGAGTTGGAAAAGGGAGACACAGTTAGGAGAAGACCAAGGAAGGCTAGTAGGGGAAGTGTGTCTGAGCTCAGCCCTGGGGTGGATACACTTCAAAGTAGAAAACACACACACACACACACACACACACACACACACACACACACACACACACAGGAAACAGCAGGACTGTTGCAGCACAGGAAAGCAGCTAACCCTCAGTAGCCTTCCGGCTTACACCTCTTGGACTCTAAAGATACTTTCAGGTTGGTCCCAGAGACACTTCCCAGAATTCCCTCCTACAGAAGACTGGCTCTAGCAAGCACATGGGGCAATGCATGGGGCAGGGGACATACTGGGGCCCTGGACTTTGAAGACAGAGCAAAGCCAGGTGGAAATCCTGGCTCCGCCTCTTTTAAGTGTTGGTCCTAATACTTGCTCTAGGCAAGTCTGTTTCCCCACCTGTAAAATAGGATCACAATAGCTTGGGAAGTTGTTGGTGGTGTTGTGTGTGTAGCAGCTGCTCCATAAATGCTCAATAAACAGCACCAACCTCATTATTAGCACAGTTTTGAGAACTACCACTTGACACATAAATAGCCCCAAGGAAGCAGACAGTGGAGGGACACTGTCAGGTTTCTCCACCCTCATCGTCTGGCTCCAGTCTTCCTCCATCATCCTGTTTGGGATGTGATGAGGTGGAATCAGACAACCCAGGCCACGGGTGAGCAAAGAATTTCAATTCAGTGTCCCTACCTGGAAGGCAGCGCTAGTCACTTGTATCCTGTGGGGTTGCTGGAAAGCTTCGTGGTGCCCCCCAGTGTTACAGCTCCTGCTGGCACACCTAGGGTGATGGATGTCCCACAAACTCTTCTTCCACTGTCCCAGGCCCCCATGTGGGGTCCAGGGCTGGGCTGTGGGTCTGAGTTGCTGGGTGGGGGTGGGGGGTGGGTAGAGGTAAGACCAAGAGATGAATGCATAAATAACTAGTCCTGGTCTCCTACCCTTTAATCATGGAGTTGCTCTTCCCTGGCCACCTTCCAGGGATCCGCCCACTCTCTTCCCCGAGGAGCACCGGTGCAGGGAGCATGTCTGCTTCACATGGCATGCTTCTAATCGATCCCAGGAACCCAGGATGGGGGGCTGCCTTCCCAGCTGACTCACCCTGTGTCCAACATCCCCCACCCCACGCAGCTCCCCTAATCAGAGAATTGTCTTTACCCTCTCTTCTGTCACCGAGTTCTCCAACCTGACCTGGCCCTAAGCCCTGCCAGGTTGGAAAAGAGGGTCTGACAGAACAGTGTCCTCTCCTGACTGACCATTCATGCAGTCCAGAGCATCAGTCCCCAAGGCCTGATAGTTCCAAGAGTTCTCATGGGACAATGGAAACCTAATATTAGAAAGTGAGCCGGTCTCAGAAAATCCAGGACATGTGTTTGCCATGTTGGTTAGCAGCCCCTCACCCCCCTGCAGGCGAACCTCTCTTTATTCAAGGCGGAGTATTCCTTAGGGATCAAGGGTGAGAAGTATGTTGGGGGCGGGGAGAGGGATTGCATATGAAATCACATTTGGCAACTTGAGTCGTATTTTAATGCACTAATGGAGTCGGCTTCTTGAAGAAAAGAGCCAGTGAGTCTTTCTCATATGGGAATGGATTCATATGGGAAAGCATTCCAAAGAACGAGCTATTTTTAGATTTGGATATACTGGATTTGCTTAAACTGAGGCATACCGGTGTTCAGTTTGCAACCTTTTTTGTCTGAGGTCTCTCTCCCTGAGTTTCAACCACCAGTTCTGTCTTTCTCATTCCTCCAGTCAAAGTAAGGCGGGCGGCATGGAGCCTAGAGTCTCCGAGCCTCTGTTTCCCACCACATGACCTTAGTACACCAGTGGCTCTGGGTTGCCATGTGGTGGAGTCGGAAAGACGGGAGTTGGTGTGTGAGCGTCAGTGATATTTCCCCTCAATAGCCTGGATGAGAGCATCAAACCAGGTCACAGGAGTGATGGGGTCATGAGATTCCCAACCCCCCCCCCCAGGTTCTACCCCCAGGTCCCCAGAAGTTCTTTTCTTTTCTTTCTTTCTTTCTTTTTTTTTTTTTTTGAGACAGGGTTTCTCTGTGTAGTTTTTGGTGCCTGTCCTGGATCTCGCTCTGTAGCCCAGGCTGGCCTCGAACTCACAGAGATCCGCCTGGCTCTGCCTCCCAAGTGCTGGGATTAAAGGCGTGCGCCACCACTGCCGGCTCCCCAGAAGTTTTTAAAAACAACATCTGCCAGCTTGGGAAGAGCACGTGCCCACTTCCAGCGGTCCATTGGGTTTGCAAACCAAACAATGTGCTTTTGTAAATCATCTTCACGCAGGGCTTCCCCTGTCCCGGATGAGCTCCCCTCCTGAGCTTTACACACTGAGCTCTAGCAGACAGCTGGGCTGGAGGGCGAAGGAGAGCAAGTCACCTTTGCCAGAACCGCAGAGAATTGTCCAAGCACACCTACCCTGTGCCACTCTTGGAACTCATAGATCCTGTTAGCAAGCCCTGCACCTCCAGTTCCTTTCAGACGTGTGGAGAAACTGAGGCCAAGAGAGGTATCACTTACTTGGAGTCACATGGCTCCTTCAAGATATAACTGGGTCCCCCTCCCCCACTCCCTCTGGACGCTGCATTATCTGGCCACATGAAAAGCCTCCATTCTGTCTGGGCAAGAATTGTGTCCCTCATTAGTCCACGCCCAGAGCTCTGAGTAAGTGGTGTTGGCTGACGGCTGACAGCATTCTTCACAAAGACAGACAATTTGAAAAGAGCTCTGGAAGCCCCTGGCTTCCCATCCTTGTCTTTGGGAGGCAGTGTGCTGCAAGGAAGGAGTCCACCTGTGCCTAAGAAACTTGGGTTTTGATGGAGTGGGGCACTCCTGTGCACAAAGAACCTGCCACACAGCAGATGTTGTAGTGGGGCCCATTTCTGGAATGTTAGTCCTGATTCTGCTACCATGTGTCCTCGAATAAGTCAACCAGTGTCTCGGGGTCTCAGCTATCTGGGGCATAGGACTAATCCTGCCTCTTAGCCTCAGGGGAGTCAGTTCTCAGAGACCTCACAGGGTTTCAAAGGTACTTAAGAGATGAATTTACTACAAGCTTAAGAACAAGGAGGAACAGGGTGGGCGGTGTGGTGGAGATCTAGTTCCGTGGTTAAGAACTTGTACCATTCTTTCAGAGGACCAGTTCAGTGTCTAGTACCCAGGTCAGGCAACCCACAAGTGCCCATTATAGGCTCTGTAACTGCTTTCAGGGTTCTATGGCACTGGACAGCCCTTTAACCCTGAGTGAGAAATCTGATGGTAGCACTTAGGGCTATGAAGGTTCCCACCCTTCAAGTTTCAGGTGCTCCCACTCTCAAGCTCCAGGTGCTCCCACCCCATTTTGATAGACTAGTCCTGTGGCTTGTTTCTTTCTTTTCCATCATCTGCGGCAACAGAGTTAGTTCCGGGTCCAAGGAGGTCTTGCATGGCTGAGTGGCTGTGAAGGACAATCTGAGGTCTGGGTTTCTGGAGGCATCCAGGGTGGGGCACGTTTGCAAGAAGAGCAGCTGGGCCCAGGCTGTAGGTGCTGACAGAGCAGAGGGTCTGCCCTCCCCCTTCCTGAGTGACAGCAGCAGGTCCAGGCCAAGTGGCCTGATGGGGCTGTCAGGCCTCTTCAGCCACCATAAGGTCCCGGAAATACCAGGGCTGGGAGGGGCCATGGGGGGGACAGATACTCTGCCAGAGTATCTTTCAAGCCTTGGCCACACTGGCTGCCTTGCCTAGCACCCACTGCTGCTACCAGACCCCGGCCTCTGCCCCAGCCGAGCCCTGAACTTCCATTCCTATCAAGCTTCAACACCATACTCAGAAAGACTTTGTGTTTTTCAAATTAATGCAATTAAGAGCATTAAAGTTTGTGAACGATAGAGTTTTTCATTTTCTTTTATTTGATTAGAGAAATTCCCACCGCACAGTTCCTCCAAATGAAACCCAGACCTGAGGCCCATTGTTCCGAGGGCTTCCATGAGAATGTGTTACCTTTCAATCTCACACACTAATGTGTTTAGCGTTACAGTCCCCCCCGGGCGGCTGCAGGAAGGGTCTGGAGCCTTGATTAAAGGGGCCTTTGCTGGGCAGGAATGTGGGCTTCTCCACCCGGGAGTCACAGGGGCTGGGTGCTTGCTAGGCAGAGCGAGCCTCTGCTCAGATGGCCAGCAGGGGACTCAGATCCATGGCAGCTGGGCCTGAGTGTAATTAGGCCTTTCCCCTTCGCTGCTGCGTGTCCTCTGAGCCTCCCGCACCACCCTCAGCCCTGGCACGTTTACAGGCCTACAACACAACACTGCACGCACACACACACCTCCGTCCCATTTCTGTCTCGGTTTTGTTGTCCTTCCCTCTGTTCTTTCTCTCCTTTCTTCTTCCCACCTTCCGGTCCCCAGTTGCCATCTGGGTCTCGTGGCGCAGAGAAATCACACTGCACCTCCCTCAGCTGGGCCGGTGCCTGAGCTCCAAGGTAAAGAACAGAATTAGAGTCAAAGCTAAAACTGATTAGAGGACCATGTAAGGAAGGCCTGGGAAAGGGAGGACGGTGGGTCATAACCCCTGTTAAAAATCTTGACTAGTGCCAAATTTAAACAGGATGTTGAGTCGACACCTTCCTGCCCCAAATCACCAAAGGCTCAGGCTTAGCACTAGGAGGCCAGGTTATTTCCTCTGTGTGTGTGTGTGTGTGTGTGTGTGTGTGTGTGTGTGTGTGTGTGTGTGTAGTCTAGGCCAGTGTCCTGGTACAGAACGCTGGTAGCATTTCCCTGTCTGATAGCTTCCTATCTTTAGCAGCCCAAGCCTACAATATACTGCAGAGACCTGGCCAAAATGATACAAGACTAGAAAACAGACTTCTGAGCTGCAACTCAAATGAAAACCAAGCCTGTGGACTCTCAGAGGCAGCTTGGCTACACCGGGTCCCAAGGAGTTGGGAAGAGCTTGGGGGAAACGTGATACATACTTATCCCACTCCCCAGCTCCTTGGCCTGCTGCATTTCTGGATACCTCCCCATCGGTTCTCAAAACTCCAGAGACCACACGGGCATAGCTTTGATCCAGCACTTGAGGCGGAGGAAGGCGGATCTCTGTGAGTTCCAAGCCAGCCAGACCCACACAGTGAGACTCTGTCCCCCCCCAAAAAAGATCGGGGATGGTGGCGGTGGAGGACCAAGGTGGGCTTCCTTTGGCAATCTCCTTCCGGCCTCTGCAGCCCCGGGGCTGATGGTTCGCCTGCGCCTGCGTCAACCACAAGCAATCAGCATGCCTGTGTGTGCTGTTTAAGAGGGCTGCCCCCTGTGGAGACACAAGAGGGGAAGCAGGAAAGCTTTGGGTCAGAGAAGAGGGAAGCCAGTTTGAAGCTATAGCTGGAGAATGGGCAGATGTGAGGAGGACCGGAAGCCCGGTTCTGCCTGGTCCTGCCCCGCCCCTTTCTATCTGGAGCCGCTGCCTCAGTCTTCCCGGAAGAACAGCAGCACACACAGGAGGCTGGGAAAGTTGGGGGACCGGTTTACAAGTCTAAGTGCAGGAGTTCACAGTCTTTGTGCTCCACGCAGACACTCACGCGGGCAATACTTGGCCGATGAGATCAATCCACCTACACCTTTAAGTTGTTCTCGCTCACACAGGGCCCAGAAGGTCTAAGCCTTGGACCAGGACCAGGGTTCTGCCACAAACATCTGCCAGGGCCAACAGCCCTTGGGGAGCAGATACATAATGTAAACTGCGTTTGGATGGAGGAGTCGGAGAAGGCGGAGTGAGGGATCTGGATCGCAGAGGGAACTGCGCAGGAATTTGGCTTCGGCCTGCACTGAGCCTTCTTAGACAATCACCTTAATGTGAGTACCTCTCGGTTTCCCATGCTTCAGGAGGGCTGGGGAAGGGTGGATGATCCCCAAGGTGAACAACCCAGAGACTGTCTGATTGTTTCGTCGGGCCTTGCCAATTGGCCTTTATTCCCGCCCTCCCCTCCATCCCCCCATCCTCCCCCCCCCCCCCACCGCTGGGAAACTTGCTTGCCTAAGCAGGACTTTCTTCAGCTATTTTTCAAACTTTACTCATGATTTCCAACCACGAGCCATCCTTCCCCAAGATGACCAAGCCTGGCTTTTGCCTAGTTTCTCATCAAAGCACCCAGACAAAGATCGCGGGGCAGGATGCGGGTTTGCCAAGACCGTACCCGGGCAGGGCAGCATTTTGCAGGGTCTGAGCTAGCTGTGGACAAGACTCAGGGTCAAGAACTGCCCGAGAAAGTTCTAGCTTCAGGAGTACCAACTACTGCCCTCTCTGATGTCCTCCACGGGCACAGCCATACAAGCCCAAAACTTTAGTGGTCCATTGGTAGGAGACAGGGTGAGCCTGAGTGTATCTGATTGAGGGAGATGTGGTAACTGCTCAAAGGTGAGACTCTGATTGCAATTTCTGGATCTCCCTACCCCCAGCACCCATATGCCTGTAGAGTTGCCTACACGGGCCCCGGGAGACTGAGAGGGAAAGGCTTGCTGCCTGGGCTGGTACTCATCACCCACCCATCTAACTCACCGTCCAAGAGGCTGCAGAAGGATTCTGCTCTGGGTTTCAGTTTTCACGGCAATGAACCATTTTATCTCAGAACGCGGGGTGGGGGTGAATGAATTCCCTTTCCGTAATGCAGATGGGCTAAATCCCCTTTGCTTGCTTTCTTGCTTGAAAAAGAAAATTCAAAAGCGGTTGCCATTTGCGCTCTTGGACGGTGCCTGATAAGGCTGAGCTGCTTGGCTCGGTGCAGAGTCTTGGCCTGGCTTTGGGTTTGGTGGAGGCTGGAAGGCCTGGAGCAGGCCAGTGAACAGCCTGACTCAGGCGGGGAAGGGTGTGAGATGGACCCTGGAACTTCCTGGTATCCTCAGGAAGACTTTCAGAAAAGCCTGTCCTGGACTCGCCCTGACTCGCTGTCCTAATCCACCCACGCCCACTCGGAGCCTGGGTCAGTCCATTGCTGGCGCTCACAGCCCATCACAGCCCGGACTGAGCGAGCCGGGCATTACCTGCATTCTCTCATAGACAGGAGACCCGAGTGTTTAATCTTTTAGACAGCACAGCTAAGGCCAACAAGATGGCTCAACAGGAAAAGGCCCATGCTGCCAAGCCGGATGACCCGAGTTCAGTCCCCGGAATGCACAACAACTCTCCCAGGTTGCCCTCTGACCTACCCCCCACCCCGCACTGTGACATGTGCCCCTCCCCCAACTGTACTTCCTACACATAAACGTAGATCACATGGGATTTGAACTCCTGCTTCTGTTGAGCCTGTGTTCTTCATTCTAAGTGAGGCCCTTCCTGATTTGGGTCCCAGCTAACCCCAACCAGGCTTCTTTGCCCTCCTGTCACACCGCTCACCATTACCTCCACCACTAACACAACACAGCTCTGACACTCAACATTGAGCAGCGCGCCAAATGAGACTTTCTAATGCTAAGCTCCCTTGGCCTTCTGTTTGCCTTCGTGGTTCTTAAGTGTGTCCCCAGATCGACAGCATCACATCCCACCTCAGACAGACCTGCTGAATCAGAAACTCTGGGCACAGGGCCCGGCACTCGGCTTTAACAAGGGTTCCTCTGGTTGTGATACATGACAAGCTTGAAAAGTACTGGCTGCCTCTGTCTTCTTTAGACCAAACAAACCATGATGACAACTGAGGGCAACATCAGGTGTGTTATGAAGAGACCCTGAGTGGCCGATAATGAAATAATGCGGCTGTTTGGGCCTCCCTGTTGTTTTTCACTCTATTACTTTAGTATTATTCTAGTTCAGGGGTAGCTGACAGAAGAGGCCATTGTCACATGAACATTATCAGCATTCCAACTGTTCCAATGGCTTAGTCAGAAAAAATAAAAATCATCTAGGGGTTGGAGAGATGGCCCAGGGGTTAACAGCACTTGCTGCTCTTCAAGACGACCCTGGTTCACTTCCCAGCACCTGTATCGGGTAGGTCATTATGCAGCCTTAACTCCAGTTCCAGGGATCCTGACACGTTCTTCTAGCTTCCGCAGGCTCTGACGACACACACATATATGCCTGCACTCTCACGCACACATAATAAGGATTGATATTTTTTCAGTCCCCTGGTTTGGCGGGAAAAATCATCTGGGACCATGTCAGTTCTTGAAATGTCTTAACAGCCTGCAACCCACAGCCCAACCCAGGAAATGAGTTCCTAAACACATTTGTCCTGACAGTGAATTCTGACCTTACTAATGAGCCCTTTAACTCTAATTATGGAATTGTCTACCTTTCTCTTTAACTCTGTCCATTTTTGCTCCATGTATTTGAAACACTTTATTCGTTGCATATATGAGTATGATTGTTTTCCTCTGCCATTATTTTCAACTTGTGTCTTTAGATTTGAATTACATCTCCTGTAGACTGCAAATAATTAAGTCTTTTTAAAAAATCTCATCTGACAATCTCTGCCTTTTAATTGGAATGTTTAGTCCATTAACATTTAATGTAATTATTGATATGGTTGAATTTAGTTTTATTTTGCCCCTCTGTTTTTTATTTCTCTATTCTTCCTTCCCTGCCTTCTTTTGGAATTTTAAAATTCCATTTACATTTATCTATTGGGTTTGTAGCTATACCTCTCTGCATTAATTCTTTAATGATTGCCCCAGGGATTACAATGCATCCTTAACTTTTCACAGTCCACTTAGAGTTACTATTTCAAGTAAAACATAGAAACTTTGTAACCACAGATGTCCATTACTCCCTGCCCCCTTCCTTCATGCTGTGAATATCATATGTATTACATCTACATAAATTATAAAACCCACATACAATGTTATAATTTTGTCTTAAACAGCCATGTGAATTTCAGAACAATTAAGGAGGCTTATTGCCAAAGGGAACCTCAAAATTAAGGGAATTTTCAGGAATCTGATTCTCATCATGGTTAGAAAAAGGAGCCTGGATCTTTCAATGATTGTTTGTCCCTTCCAGGTGAGGGTAATTTTAGGGCCACAGGAAGGAAGCACAGCTGTTTCATCTCTAACCCTGTCTTTGTTTCCCAGTTTACTGGAACCCCATTATCAGACCCAAAGTCGTCTCCAGCATATCCACAGGCCCTGTGGCATAGACCCGATGATCCCGGGCTTCTCTTTTGTCCAGGTGTCCTCTGCTTCTCTCCCATGAAACCCTTGGTCTCACGGTTTTTGGACCACTGTGTTTTCTTTTTCTGACCCTGTTATAAACCATGAAGTTAAAGAGTTTGTCCCCAAGCATAACAGGTACACTGGTCAACTTTGCTAAATGAGTCCATGAATCCCAGACAGGCTGTCTGTTCCCTCAGAGGACAGTGGAGCACAAGGGATAAGACGCTGGGAAGGGGAAGAAAGCTCCTTCCAGTAGCAGTGGTAGGAAATAGGTCCCAGGGCAGGGTGTTGTGTAATAGTCTCCTGCAAGATCGAAACATTCCATTCTGCAGAGAAGCTCTTTAAACAGGAAGATGAACAATTCAAAATAGCTGTAGGAACTCTCTGAAACTGACCACATTCACTAGGCCCCTCCCTGCCTTAGTGAGCAATAAAAGCTGACAGTCCCCCTCGAGAAGAGAGAGCCGAACTACAAAGACAACTGAGGCCAGACCAGCTGCCTGGAAGAAGCAGAAACCAGCTGAGATGCCGGAAGATGTTTAGATCAGCTGAGTCACTTGGAAAGGACTCTCCAACCTGTTAGGATGCCTTCAGGCTGTGCAGGGTGCTCCAGGTTCCCAGCTTCGTGAAATGTCACCCATGCTGGGGTGGGCTTTGGTGACACTGCTGTCTGTGAGTCATTTCTGGCCCTGTTAGTAACCCCTCAACCACATTCCTGTAAGTGACCCCAATAAAACTCATTGGTTCACCAGGCTGGACTTTGGTCTGTCGTGAGATTTCTCTCTGGAGTGAGTAGATGTGTGTGTTGCATCTCCCCAGAAAAAGTCTTGTCATCGAACACAGGGCTCTAGCCAAACCATCACTGGGGGACCCCAGAAAGCTGGAGTCAACTCTGATGGAATGGAAATGTGAGGCTTGAGATTGTAATGGCTGCGAAGGGAGGGGAGGGCCAGGCCAGGGTATGTGGGTATGTGGGTGAGACCCGGCTTTTCGGCTCGTGTGTACCTGGAGGAAGTGAGCCCTGGGCCACCCAGAGCTGCTGACGCTGCAGCCTGGAGGCCTGAAGCTTTGTGGAGAAGCCATTAGTCGGATGACAGGGGAAAGAATGAAAAGCTGCCTGATTCAGGGTCTGCAAGGGCTGCCGGCCCCACTGTAAGGGAGGCAAAAATACATCTGGGTTTTTCTGGGGCACACCCCGGGGCTGACCAGAAAAGGACCTTCATCCCAGAATAAAGGGGCCTGTGAGTGGAGTTCCCCCTAAGTGTCAGAGGAAGAAGGGTGGCGTCCGGGGGTCAGGACTGGAAGGAGGCGAAACTGGGGGACCTCTTGAGTCATGCCTTCCCTCACCTGTGCCCAGCCAAGTGAATACCATGAGACCTGCAATACCTAACTTCATATGAAATGTGATAATCAATACTGGGGCAGATTTTTGCATGAGGTTTGTAGAAAACTTTATAGGAGGGAGCTGGAATAGGAACAAGCCATGGCATGTTTCAGCCCATAGGAGCAAGTTAGCCGCTGTGCCGGGTATTGCCGGCTACAGCGAAGGCTTCACCTGCCCAAGTGGTGGGAATTAAGCAAATCTCCCAGTGAGACTGGACCTGTTATAATAACCTGAAGTGTTTGGGCCCATGCCAGGAAGGGATGAGAAGGTACCGCTGCTAACAAAATCTATTGTATACACATCCCCAAGACAGGCTGGCCACTAGTGACATTAGGTGACCTAAGGTGGCCACTACATCTCAGGGCACCATGGGGTTTCCAGGTCACTGGAATTTTCACACTTTACACTTTTTACATTTTACAGAACACTGTGCTCTTCTTTGCATTGAGCTTCTTTCAGACACTGTATGGACAGTGTGATCACAAAATGCTGTGCCTCTCATTCAGTTTCCGGGGCTCAAGCCAAGAAGCAAGCGAACCCCTCCTCTGCCTCCTTTTCCTCCAAAGAACCCCCAGAGAACTGGAAGTGCACTCGACTCCCCGACCCCTTCCCACCTCAGCTCTTACCTACAACTGACGTGAATACCATTCCCAGTTGGCTAAGGGCCTAGACACACTGGACCTTCAAAGAATTCAAAGTAGATTCTTCCCCTTAGGAAGCCTGTAATCGGGGACTGGAGAGACCACTGTCTCAAGCCGTCTCTCCCAGATGGCTTCTCAGCTTCTGGACAGATGTGCAAGTTCATTCTCGCTGCCCCCTAGAGAAGAAAGCAGTCTCCTCCCAGGTCCTTAACAGTGTCAGCAGTGTGGCTCCTGTTCACGCTCAGCAGGGCAGCACGTCCCTTTCTGGGAACCATCTGCCTGGACACTTAGATGTTTCTTGGTAGGGCCGGCTACTGGACAGTCCTCGGTGGGAACTTTATAACAAAGGAATTTTTGGGTGTCTAGTGAATGGCCAAGTCGCAGGAATTGCCGGCTAGGCTGTACTAAAGCAAGCGTTCTGCCTAATTACAGGTGTGTGGCACGGCTGTCTTTCTAGTTGGAGCTGCCCATGCCTGCTCCCGAAGGCAGGGCCAGGGGAGCCTGTGTGCTGCTCCTGGAGCCCAAGGCCTTGGCTTCTCCATATTGCCTGTTTCTGGTTTCCTCCCTTGCCCAAGTTGCCAGGACATAGAGCAGCATCTCTGGCTGCTGGTCACCTGGTGGCTAGGCGGTAGTACCCGGCTGCACGGTGGGCACAGGGCTGCACCAAGCTCCCCGGAGCCGCTCTGCCTGCCAGGCTGCAGCCGGCTCCTTTGCCCAGCTCTCAACACATCCCCTTGGCGGCCAGCACCAGTTGGTGCCCCCTCTCCAGGCTCGGGAGACATACCTCCTTGAGGTCCTGGAACTTACACCTCGGCTGAGAGACCAGATCACTGCTACACCAGCATCCTTCAGCCAGGCGTGGGGGTCACGCTGACAGAGGGCAGGTTGATGCCTGCCTACTGACAGGCAGAGGCTAACTCAGCCCTTTCCCATTACATATCATTGCTGTAATCTGTTATGTGCCCCAAATGCTCTCTGATTCGTCTCCTGGGGTGGGGGTGGGGATCCTTTGGCAAAGTATACTAGAGTGGCCATTACAACCATCCCAACCATAAGCTTCTGCCTCTGCTGGAAGCTTGATACTTAGCCAAATACTTACATTTTCAACTATTAAAATGATTAATAAGTCATCATCAAATGACCAGCATGGGCTTCGGCTCAACTCTCTGAGGGCTTTTCCCAGGCCGTCGTAAGCGGCACCTGTGTCCACTGGCCACACTGTAGAAACACGTGTCCCCTGCATCCAGAAGCCTTGTGTTTTCCATTGGGCACTGAATGTGCACCTCGCACCCCAGCCCCGGGGACTTCCTGCACCTCCTCCCCGTGGCTGTCATTGTGTCTCAGGACCCTCACGCATTCCCACACCCACACGTCACTGAGTATGGATTAGTGGGTGACCCCTGAAGAAAAAGGAGCAAATCTGAGCTGGGGCAGCCAAGTGTGTGTTGGTGTGTGGAGGATGCCAGCCTGGTGGATGCTACGCTGGATCCTACACACTGGCTGTGTGCAGGACAGCAGGCAAAGGGAGCTGGAACACAGGCTTTGATAGTCACTTCCAAGAGGGTCGGGTTCAGTGTCCCCCACCAATGAATGAATGGGTAGAAGTGCCAGGATTCGAACTCAGTTCTCCTTACATCCCAGCCTCAGAGAGAATGACACCCCCATCCACCCAGCCCTGGGAGTCCCTGGCCACACTCCTTGAGTGCATGTGGCCCCTAATGGATGCCCTTCAGAAGCTCCAGGGGCCTTGGGGTAGTGTTGACGGCCAGGCCTAGCAGCACCTCTACCGTTCCATTCTTCAGGCTCCTCAGATGAAGCTCTGCAGGTTTACCAGGCCTTTGCAAGCTTTTCCTCATGGCGTGTCCCAGGACAGCCTGCCTCTGTCCCACTCTCACCGGCAGCTCTGGAAAGCAAAGGTCGTTCTTTCTTAACGCTCTGTAGTGTGAATGTCCTCTCCCCTACTCTTCACAGCAAGTCACAGATTACCCCCACCCCACCCCCGCCCCCACCCCCACCCCCACCCCCACACAAAAAAGGAAAAGGAAGAAGGTTTGTCTCATTTCAGAACACCTCAGGTTAGAAGGGCAGAACGCTGCCTGCTCTGTGGCTGCAGGCAAGTTACACAAACTCTCTGGGCCTGCTCCCTATCTGACCTTTATTCCTGTCCTGGGAAAGTGAGCCCAGTTCTCCTGAGGGTGTTGTAGGATCAAGGCCTATAGCTCCAGGCCTGAGGCAGGGACTCAGTGTTTTCTCCTTTGCCTGGTTTTTTGGTGTTTTGTTTTTTTGGTTTGTTTGTTTGTTTGTTTGTTTGTTTGTTTGTTTTTGTTTTTGTTTTTTTCCTACTGTGAATTCTGAAGGGGCTGGACCAGGCTCACCGCTGAGGGCTGTGCGGGGCTCCACTTCCCCATCCCTCCAGCTAGCAGGCTGTGCAGGGAGCAGCCACAGAGGGCACCCTGGGGCTGTTTCCCCTTGTGGTGTCCCATCAGCAGGACCTGGGTCCAAGTCTGGATTCTACAACAAATGAGCCAAGGCACAGGGAGAGCACCCTGGCTGCTCTTACGGCAAAGACCCCCACTCACCCTACATCTCTGTTCCCGGGAAAGTAAGTATAGTCAGGTCCTCCCAGGGGACAGGCCCATGGGCAGCAAGACCTCAGGACTCAGAGTAGCCTTAGTTATCAGAGCTCACCCATATGGGTCCAGCCTGATTCTCTAGGGCCTGTCATGGGCTTGAATCCCGAGTCCAATATCTAGCCGGGGAGCCACAGGTAAGCCAGACAGGCTACTCCTGGAGCCAAGCCAAGCTCATGGCAGTAAAATGAAGGCTAGCACACCCACAGGGTCCTACCGACCTGGGAAGCAGGTATGCCAGCTCCTATCCCTTCCTCTCCTTTCCCATTCTTCTCTCTGCTTCTGTCCTTCGCTCCAGACCACCTCTGTCCTGTCTCCCCCCCCCCCGCCCCTCCCCCAGTACAAGCAGGGAAATGTTCACATCTCAGTCCAGAGAGGACCTGGCTAGTGCTGGCCTCTGATGCAGGCTTCCAGCTCCTGGGCAGAGATCTTGGTCCTAACCATCAGCCAAGGCTGCTGAAAGTGAAAACAACCTCTTAGGGGGGCAATGATAAGGTGAATAAGTCAGCCCATTTCCTCCTATCCCATATCACCGCTCCCTGTGCCCCAGCCCAGAGGCAAGTCCTTCCTCCTACCTAACTTAACAGTCTTCCTGTTGTGATTCCTGCTGCTTCCTCTGGGTGCATGTGGCTCCTGCCCCCTTACCACTCCTCCCGTGGCTCCTCCACAGGCCTTCTCTATCCTGTTCAGCTAGAAGCCCCAGGGGAGTGAAAGTGAACTTTAGGAGGATGTTTAAAGTTTGGCTTCTCATCACCACATCTCAGCTGAGTCCATAAAACCTCCTTATAAAGCCCACTGGCCACACAGCTGCCCTCCGCCTTCAGGGCCTCCCTGTTTTATGATCAGCCCCATTCAGACACCAGCTGGATATAGGAACTCGGGGCTTTTATGGAGAGATGTTAACGAGAAGCATCTCTGCCTGGCCTGTTTCAGCATCCCCTCCTGGCCTCATTCACAGCTCCTTCAGTCAGTGCCTGGTGCCAGGCTCCTTCTCTGGGGCAGGTGAGAACCGCCTGGGCATCCTTCCGGGAAGGGAGCTCCCAGCTCACTGCAGGGCGCCACAGTCACCCCGCTGTTTGCAGACTCCTCGGTAATTGTGAAGGTGTTGGGAAAACAAACATTACCAGCCAGTGATAAAAGATGGGGCGGGACGGGGAGCGCGGGCGTGGGGTGGGGTGGGGTGGTGAGCTCCGGGGTGGGCGGGGCATCAGTGCAATGTGGCTCTGCCGGTGCCTTGAGTGCAGGCAGGCAGGAATCTAAGGCCAGCCAAAGCCGCAGGAGCAACGCAGGGTCGAGTTTCTCCAGAGCTCAGTCCCCATCTGTCACGTGGAGATAGTGCTGGTTAGTTAAAAGAAGAACCCGCCGCGATAACAGCCGGGCATTGGCACAGGCCCCCTCCTTTACAGCTTTCTCCTTGCGTACCTCCCTCCTTCTGCTGCAGAGCAGGCCAGCCCAGAGGTACCAGGGAAATGCAGTGAGTGGCAAACTCAGTTCTCTCACAGCTACAAACCCACCCCTTTTTATTGTTGCTATTGTTTTCAGACAGGGTTTCTCCGTCCCAGGCTGGCCATGAACAGTTAAGTTAGTTCACTATCAAGCCTAGGGTGACCACCCTCCTGTCTGCTTGGAATTCTTCCTAAAATATCCTCTCTATGGGACTAGCCCTTGGAGAGGTGCTGGGGGGAGGGGTAAGAGAAGGCTGTGGGGAGGAATGGTAAGGTACAACCTTGAATCCCCTCAGGCACAGCTTGGAAGTGGGGGGCAGTTCCGGCAAGTGAGGGACCGTGGGAAGATAGATGAAGGACTGGGTTTCTCTGGAGCCCTTGAAGGTACAGCCCCTCAAGGGTCCTGGCAAGACCAGGCTATGGGGTAGGGGTGGGAGCCTCCTGGCAGAGGGAGGGCCTGCAAATAGTGAGGCAGGGAGTGACACCGTCCTCTGTGGGGTCTCTGAGCAGCTGCGGTAGCTTTCCCGCTGTGCCCCAGGTGGGGAGGTACCCTTGCCTCTCCCAAGTCCAGTCGGGTAGGGACTGAACTGTTTGAAGCTGTACTCTGGGGTGAACGCTAGGCTGGTGCTCCGAATGGAGGGGTTGAGGGCAAGTGGACCCCACACGCTGGTGCACTGAGTCAGGCATCTCATACAGCCCCACACACTGCACACAGACCTAGGCAAGTGACAGTCTCAGCTCCTCCTTGTCTGCCTAGCAGTGCATGTGTTCTCTGCACTCACAGCTCCTCTTCCCACCCTGAACACACACACATACACACACACACACACACACACACACACACACACACACACACCTGTAATTAGAATGGTGGCTCCAGCACCCAGGATAGGCTGTGATTTATGAATGGGAGTAGTTACTGAGAGATTCCGGCTCCATCTGCTTGGGAGCAAACAGGAAGCCTCAATGTGCTGCAGACCTGGGGGAGGAAGCCGCTTGCTATAGGAGGCTCATAAAAACCTTCCTAATGGCCACAGGTGCTCCCAGCCACCCCACTCCTCAGAACTCCAGCCTCCATCAGGCCATCCCCCCTGGGCACGATCACAGCCTCTGTCAGCACCAAGGCCAGGCAGCCACCGGCAAGCAAGGGGGAATGCACGGCAAAGCTGAATGTGAACAGCGGCAGCCGTGTGCAAATGCACTTGGTGACACACCTACGCTGTGGGAGTGATGGTAGCCAAGGAGCAGGGACTACTAAGCCATTCACTCTTCTGTGTAGGTAAGGACACCAGTTCAGCTGCCCCACAAGGCCCTTGAATACAGATGGAGCCCGCCACAAGGAGCTGCAGGGCCTGGCTGAGGCACTTGGGGGGGACAGGGACACACGAGGAGAAGGGAGCAGGCCAGACCTGCTGGAAAGTTCCCAGTGGTCAGTATGGGCTCATTTATATCATATTGTATGGCAGACTGATTGGTGTTCAAAGCTCTGTTACTCCCACTATGTGCTTTACGACGTTTCTCAAAGTCCTGCTCACTCAGAAGTGCTGTGGAATAATCTTTTTTTACACTGTGAAGATTTGATACTCGGATTGGTTTAATAAAGAAGCTGACTAGCCAATGGCTGAACAGAACAAGGTTGGGCAGGAGAGCCAAACTGAGAATGCTGGGAGAAAGAAGGGCAGAGCTGGGGAATCACCAGCAGATACAGAGAGAGCAAGATGAACATGCTGTACTGAGAAAAGGTATCAAGCCACATGGCAGAGCGTAGGTAAGAAATATGGATTAATTTAAATGTAAGAGGTAGCCAGTAACAAGCCTGAGCTATTGGCCAAGCATTTATAATTAATATAACCCTCATTGTGTTTATTTGGGAGCTGCTAGAAGGAAAGAAACACCCACCAACACAGAAGTACCTGAGCTTTCTAAAACTCTCAAGGTCCTGGCTCACTTCCATCCACTACCCATTATATCAGAGCCTTGGGCTGGCCAAGTGTCTACAGAGTCTCTCTGGAAGCTTCTGGAGCCTCTACACCCCACAGCCCCATCTTGTCCTATCTAGGGCCATTGATCCTCCCTTGGCAAGTCCTCATCCTAGAGATGCATGCATCCATCAGGATGACCAGACTAGGAGCTGCTCCATTTGTAGCACTCTGTCATGTTGTCCCTAGACCTCCTTCAGAGGCCTTGCTCCAAGATGAAATCTTACAGACCCCAAGCAACCACTTGGAAGACTGGTGGTAAAAAATGATGAATGGAAGGACCAAAAAAATCTTTGTCTTATCAAAGTAACTGATATAAATAAGTGGGAGTGAGAAGGGGTGTGAAGCCCCTAGCTGACCTTGAAAGCTGTGACAGGCATTTAGACTGAGTGTATTGCCCTGGGATCAGACTCTGCCAGCCTTCCTTACCTGCTGTCACAGTCATCAACTTCTGTGTGTTACTTTAGTTTTCTGCAGGCAGCTTGAAGGATAAGAAGGGGCTGTGTGCCCCAGGGAGATGTGGAGAGGGCAGAGGAGGGACAGAATGGCCCCACACTTTTACCACCCTGTAGTCCTGTGTCCACAACTCATTTCTCAGAACCTATGAGAACACAGCATACAGGGGCTATAATGTTCCTGTGAGGGGAGCCCTGCCTTGTGGTTTGCAGGGAAGCAGCCTTAGGGTTGTGCTCCTGCCAGAGGAAGTGGTGCCTTTCAGACTCGATGAAAGTCAAGAACAGTGTTCAGAGGAGTCTTCAGGAGGTCAAGGTCAGCCAGGTGTTAGGATCAGCCTTCTTCTGCCTCAGCCTACCACCTCCATCCCTTCCACTTCCTCTTCCACTGAAGGGCACATCTCCAGATTCCAATTCTCCAGCCACAGCACCCATTACCCAACCCTGGTGACAGGGATTATCTGCCCAGAGGCGCCCAAACATGAAGACCTGGTAACAGGTCCTGCCAGCGTCTGCCTCCTGCCAACATCCTGGGAACTTGCACAAACCCAGGGCATCCCTACATCCTTAAGTCTTATCTCCTGTGCCTCCAAACCTCCAGTGATCACCTCTTCCCCTCAGCCACCCACAGATAACCTGGCATCTCCTCTAGAACCTTTTTGCTGAGGTTGAGGGGATGTCTCAGCAGTTAAAAGCATGTGCCACTCCTGTAGAGGACCAGAGTTCGGTTCCCAGCACCCACATCAGACCGCTCACAACTGTCTGTAGCTCTGGTTCCAGGGGATCTGACACCCTCTTCTGGTGTCCTTGGGCACTGCATTCATGTGCACAAACAATTAAAAATAAAATGAATCTTTAAAAAAAAAAAAGATCTTTGTGTTGGTTGGGTTGCATTGGGTTCTTTTGTTTTTGTTTTCTTTTTAGAGCCAAGGTCTCATTGTGTAGCCTAGGTTGGCTCAAACTCCCTAACCTCCTGCCTCAGCCTCCTGAGGATTATGTGCTATTACACACACTGGACACCTATACAATCTTAAATACCAGCATCACCCTTGTAGGCCAAAACTTAGTTCCCTTCTTTTCATGAAGCCAGTCTCCATTCACAGATTTCTCCCATTCTCTCTCATTCAGCTACGGAACCGAGTGCCGACTTCAGACTCTGCCAAGCTGTCGTTCTTCCCCGGCTCCCCTTTCTCCTCCAGTGATGTGCTGTGCGCTGGCACCTCCATTCCCACGGCCCCGTGCCCTGCCTTTCCCAGCCCTGGAGGACTCAGTCATCTGCTTTCCCCATCACGATTTCCAGGCTACTGGAAGGCACAGGAAAACCAACCGACCGTGCAAACTGGTACCACCCCAGATTTATGGTCCCTGACTTCAACCCGGCCGCCAGGCCCCAGTGGCCGGCTTCTGCTCTAAACCTTCACCACCCCTTCAGCTTCCGGGTGGCCTCCTCTCTCACCCATAATTGGTAGGAGAAATAGAGAACCTGAGGCCAGAAGTGCCCTTGCCTCCCTCCGTACAGCCCCAGCCCTCCTGTTAGATGCCTCATTTCCTCTCCCCCACTGACCCTCCAGCCTCAGACTTTGTCTCAGCCTGGGCTGTGGCTCCTCCAGGTCTCTCGTCATAGGCCACTCTTGCACCTGCTTCTTCTCATTGGTTCTATCAGGCTCCCCAGGGCTGTGTCTTGATTTTTTTTTGTCACCTCTCCAAATCATATATTTCCATGTACCCATAGACACCCATGGGCTCCTACTCCATTTTTTTTTTTTTTTTTTTTTTTTTTTTGTACATGGTATGACAAGCTATGTAGGCCAGGTTGGCCTTGCATTCAAGATCCTACTGTGTCAGCCTCCTGCGTGCTGGAATTTCAGACCTGTGCCAGTCACCACACCTGGACACACACATAGCACAGCTTCTTGCTCCAGTCTCTCTGATATGTGGGTCTAAGTCAAAGTGCTACACCCTGGTGTCCCGGATGTTGGCCTATCTGTCCCGTGGGCCCTCCAAAGCTCCCTGTCCCAGCGAGGCCTCTTAGCTGTCTCCTCCCTTCTGTGCTGATACGTTTGGTTTTAACATCCCCATCCCTTGTTCCCAAGCCAGACACCAGGAAGCCACCTCCCTGTCCTCTTCCCATCCCCAAATGCCACATCTTGTGGGCAGTGTGTCAGAGCTGTCCTTCCAGCCTGCCCCATCTCTCTGGCCACATTGTACTCCTTCCCAGTCCCTCCCACTTCCTGCAATAGCATCCACCTGACCTCCTCTGTCCTCATTCTTCTAACTATCCCCCCACTCTGGGGCTTGAGCCAAACTTCTTATGGTGGCCCATGTGGCTACATAGTGGAGATCTGTTCCTCTATCCACCCCTTCCTGCCTCTGCCTGCCTTTGGACATCCTTCTAAACCTTCCCTCTGGGATGTCCTCCCTTCCTCTCCTCTGCTGTGGAGGGGTTGCCAGGCATCCTAGCCCCTCTGGCGGAATAAGCCGCCCCCTCTCTCCGGCACCTCATTTTCGGTTCCCCCAGTCTGTAGCTCTTGGGTTTGTCAGTTTCGGCTGTGACCTCCATGAACAGCGCCTGCCCAGAATATTCCTGACTGGCACTTGTGTCCGGGGCCCGTGTGCCTGGCAGTCCTTCCTCAGTGCTGGCAGCTGCTTGCCAAGAGACACTTGCGCTCTTCCCACATCTTCCCCAGCACTTGGTTTTATCCGACTTTTTCATTTTTGCTGCTCTGCCTAGGGTGTTGGTTACAGAATCTCATTGGAGTTTGATTCCTAACAAATTCACCTGCCTTCCAGTGTATCTACTGGCCATTTGGATTTCTGAGACTATTTGCAGCTCCCCCCCCCCCGCCCCCACACACACACACGTTGAGCTGTCTATCTCTGTTACATGCATTTGTCAGACTCTTAGCATGCTCTGGAGGTTGTCTTTGTTGACTGAGTGCATGGCAAGTCCTTTCCCTGGTGACCTCCTTTTACCCTCTTATTGCCGTTTTTTTGAAGAGTAAAACATCTTAATTTTATTGTATGCTCTTCTTGTGTCTTAAGAACTTCTTCTCTGCGGGGCAGTAATGGCACACGCCTTTAATCCCAGCACTCAGGAGTCAGAGGCAGATGGGGATCTCTGGAGTTTGAGGCCAGCCTGGACTACAGAGTGAGTTCAGAACAGCCAAGGCTACACAGAGAAACCCTGTCTTGAAAAACAAAACAGCAACGAAAGAACTCCTTCTCTACCCCAAGGTCATGGACATCTTTTGGGGTCCTATAGAAGCCTTATTGTTTTGCTTTTCCACTTAGGGATCCTCTTCCACCTGGAATCTACAGTACATGGTGACTTTTCCACCTCAACTAAAACAGAGATCTTTGTATCCAGTGGTCTTCACATGCAACTGACACACAGTAGGCACTCAGCAAATGTCCACATCTGGGGTGCAGAATCCAGGTACAGATGCTGCCAACCAGGGAAGCCCTCTCTCCCCAAGCCTCCCCGACTTTGAAACTTTCCCTCCCTTCAAGGGCCGAGTGTTCATGGTACAGATGTGTAGGCAGCACTGACTGTGTGCAGGCACGGGGCCCAAGGTTTGGTTTTGTTTTAGTTTGTTATAGGGATGGAGAGATGGCTCAGCCTTCAAGAGCACTGACTGCTCTTCTAGAGGACCTGAGTTAACTTTCTAGCACCCCCATGATGGCTCACCACTGTAACTCCCATTCCAGGAGATCCGACGCTCTCTTTTGGCCTCCACAGGCACCAGACACACACACACACACACACACACACACACACACACACACACACAGTGTACAGCCATACATGCAGGCAAAACTCATACTCCTAAAATAAAAATGAATGTCTTTAAAATGTTTTATTTTTACTTCTAAGATGGTGAAGTCTCTACTTTTGAGAGGTTCATGACAAGGCCCTGGTTTCCCAACACTCCGCAGAGTCTACACACCCAGACACACTTGGGCTTTTAAGGGGGTTGGTTGGTTTGGTTGGTTTGGCTTTTATAATTTTTTGAGACAAGGTCTCATGCCTAGGCTGGACTTGAACTCAGCCTCCTGGGACTATAATCGCATGCCGCTGTTCAGATTCCAGCTCTGCTTTTTGTCTGTGTGACTTTGGGAGAGTCATTTTGGTAGATGGCTTTCAGCTTTCTCTTTTGTTGGGAGGAACAGTAATGGTAACTTACTCGGTCCTTGTGAGGATGGATTGAAAGAGTAAACAGAGCAATGGCAGGCAGGTGCTGGACACATGGCAGGTGTCCATAGCTTGTTTAGTGTGTAAATGACAGAACAGGAGAGGGCTGAGGGGGAGCTGCAATTAGGAGAGGCAGGGGGCAGGCAGGGGCTGTCTGCTGGGCTGATGCAGGCCCTCTTGGTCATAGTAACTACTGTCAGCAAATGTTTCCCAGACAGGAGTCCCCTTCAGGGCTCCCTTCCCTAGCCTACTGCATTTGTTGACTCAAAACCTTCCCACTGCCAATTTAGCCTGCAGTAAGGAAGGGGGAGTGGGGGAGGGAGAGAGGTGTGGGAGGGGGTGGGACTCCACAGAAAGGGGGCTTTGTCTGAGTGCTGTGTGGCATTTCAGATTCAGCAGTGTGTGTGTGTGTGTGTGTGTGTGTGTGTGTGTGTGTGTGTGTGTGTACATGCGTATGTTTTAATCTCTTAAAGAGTTGAGTGGGCCAGGCATGAAGTAAGAGGCTTCTAAGCTAGGCAGCAAGACCTTCCAATGGGCTGTCTTGTGTTCGGAGACAGGACAATGGGATGAATTGGCAGGGCCCTGGAAAATCTTCCTGAAGCTTGGACCAGATGCAGGGCCACTGTCCTAGTAGAGGGCAGGGCCACCCAGTGGCTCCTCTCCCAGCTGAGGGGGAGGGCTCCATGTTTGGGTGCCCTTCTGCAGCCAGTAGCCACTGGGCTCCCAAAGCAGGGTTTGGGCCTCCCACTGTGAGCTCCTCTGCTTCAGGTCCCTGTCCCAGGCCTAGCCTTTGCTTCTGTTGGGGCGACCCTGGATCCTGCGGGCTTAAACTCGTTAAGGAAGAAAAGCCATGCATCTGTTTCACTCATTTAAATCTGAAATTCTGAAGCACGTCTGTCTTGATAAAGGAACAATCTCCCTGCGTGCCAGAGATTTCTCAAAGAGATTTCAAGAACTTGAAACGCATCTGGGGTAGTTCTTGTTTTTCTAAAAGAACACTTATTTATATAGGCACCCCCACCCTCCAACAGTTTCATGGAGGCACCCCCACCCTCCAACAGTTTCGTGTAGGCCAGGCTGTCCTGGAACCCTTATGTAGCTGAAAATGACATTGAATTCCTGATTTC
The DNA here is from genome assembly GCF_949786415.1 of Peromyscus eremicus. Classification (NCBI taxonomy): domain Eukaryota; kingdom Metazoa; phylum Chordata; class Mammalia; order Rodentia; family Cricetidae; genus Peromyscus; species Peromyscus eremicus. The sequence continues at coordinate 79,868,331 of NC_081428.1, read as the reverse complement.
CCAGCCTCTACCTCTTGACTACTGGCATAAGGTCCACTATACCTGGCAAGGTAATTATGTAGAGCTCTTTTCCAACATAACTCAGCAATATCAGAGAAGATAAGGAAATATCCCACAGACATGAACGAATGCACATATCAACAGGAGCAGACCTTCCTAAAAAGACTTAGCTTCCTTCCTAGAAGGGTAGCCCAGTGCCGGGCCCAACAGTATCTTCCCACAATTTCATTTTTGTTTGTTGTTTTTCTGAGGTAGGGGCTCAAGATGCATGACCCTGAGCTTCCCACCTCCCTGCCTCCACATCATGTGCCACCATACCTGGTATATGCAATGCTGGGCATCGAACTCAGGGCCTCGTGAATGTTACGCAAGCCCTCTAGCAGCTACCAGTATACAAATTTAAGGGCCCTATCCGTCAAGTGGTCAAGGAAGACTGAGAATGTGCCAGTCCTAAGAACGAAAAGAAAATTGTAAACAGTCCACATGAGGGTCTGGATGCGGAGGTTTCCCGGGTACTGAGGACTCCGGACAGGACTCTGAATTTACTCAGGTGAAGGAGCGAGAGAGGCCTTTCCGGGCCTTTAGGGGCATAGAAGTGCTCAGGGTGAGGCAGTGGGGGAGCCAGGGTTTGTCACCTCCTGGAGGGCCTGGACTCAGGCAGGCCCTGGGCTGCACTCAAAGGACAGGAAGGAAGGGGGTGGGGAGACACATGATACAGTGATGAGACACATGGAAAGCATCTTCAGAGAAAGGTGAACTGGCCAGGAGGTGGGGGCAGAGAAGACACTGGGGTCTGAAGCTGGAAGAGAAAGATTCTGGGCCAGTTGGGCTAGAACACCTGGTGTCTTCCTGAGGCAGAACCCCCTCCCTCCCCTCCTAGTGGGGAGGGAGGCCTGAGAACTAGCCTGCACCAGAGGCCTGGGAATTAGTGGTTCCTGAGACAGAAATAACCCCATCTCTCCAATCCAAAGCAAGAAAAGAGTGGAAAATGGTGTAGGACAGAGCCTGGTAGGCAAGCCCAGAAGCCTAGCTTCTGGGGAGGCTGAGGAAGGAGGACCTCAAGTTCAAGGCCAGCCTGGGCTGTAGAATGAGTTCAAGGCTAGCTTGACGAACAAAGTAGAATCCTGCGTCAAAAGCAAGAGGGCGGGGGTAAGGGTCAATGCTAGATCACTTGCTTATCATTCAGAGGCCCGAGTACCTCACCAAGAAGGAAGGAATGGAGTCCAGGGGGAGAGAGAACACACAAAACCAGATAGGTGCTGGCACCAAGTGCTTCAGACCAGCAAGTATTTCCATTGCAAATTCCTTCCTCCCCCAAGTTCCCAGGCAGCTGCTCCCTGAGCACTGGATGCAGATCAGGAGGGGAACAGGAATAAATCCCATTTTCTGCTCCTCTGAAGTGGCTGCTTCAACCTCCCCGCCCTCCCTCCCCCCACCCCCCACCCCTCTGCTGGACTCCACTCCACAGAGGAGGGATCAGCTGGCCTCTGGCCCTCGGGAGGATGTGAGGCAGGCAGAGACAAAGTTGGGGAGGGGAGGTGTTCTGTGACAGGGCTAAGAATAACAGCTTCCATCAGGCCTCACACCCTCTCCCACTTGCCATAGCTCAAGTTGTTGGTGGATGCAGGAGACAGACAGATACAGGGTGTCTGCAAGACCAAAGCTGATTTGGCGGCAGAGCGGGGGCAGGCTGAAGTGCACAGAAGTGACTGGGGGAGGCTGGAGATGGACTGCTCCTCTTGGGACAGCAGATTGTGCGTTTGTATGCATGTCTGTGCCTTTGGTGTGTCAGAGACAGGGGTGAAAGATTGCCTGTGTTGTGCAGGAGGGCAGGGCTGTGGCCCAACATGCCGTCAATCGGGACGTTTGTGTCCACAGAGGTCAGGGTGTCAGGGGCAGACTTGGTGAGACATGGCAGACATGGCTAGGACATGGTAGTTGAGGCAGGGTCTGAAGGACAGCCAAGGAAGGAAGATGTGTCTGAAAATGAGTGTCTACTGAAAACAGTAGTATCCCAGGCTGTACCGTCCATGCGTGTGCTAATGTGTGATCACGTCTGGGTCTCAGTGTGTGGTCTGCTAAGTAGTCACTTCTTTTATTGTTACTGTATTTTATTTATTTTGTACGCATGGGGGTGGATACTTGCCACAGCACTCTTACACGCTCGTGTGCGTGTGTGCGTGTGTGCGTGTGTGCATGTGTGCGTGTGTGTGTGTGTGTGTGTGTGTGTGTGTGTGTGTGTGTGTGTAAGTCAGAGGACAGCTTGTGGCAGTCAATTCCCTTCTTCCATGTGCTCTTAGGGACTGAACGCAGGTCATCAGACTTGGCAGCAAGTGCCTTTACCTGCCAAGCCGTCTCACTGTCCTGTTTCTGAGTAGTTACGAACTTGTGTGTGTGTGTGTGTGTGTGTGTGTATGTCTGTGCAGCTACAAGGGAACATGTGCATACAGAGAAATGTGTGTTCATAAATGGGCAGGAATACATATGTGCTTCTCTGTAAGTATATGCTCTGTGTACCTTTGGGACCATGTGTGGCTATGTGACCACGTGTGAGTGGTACAGGGGTAAGATTGTGCCAGATGTGTGGTAAACTGCAGCCTTATCTGTCTCTAGCTTCAGTGGACAGTGCGAAGACAGACAGGTTGCTATTTTTATTTGTTTCTTTGTGGTTTTTTTGTTTGTTTTGTTTTCTGACACGGGATTTCTCTGTGTAGTCCTGGCTGTCCTGGAACTCCCTCTGTAGACCAGGCTGGCTTCGAACTCACTGAGATCCACCTGCCTCTGCCTCTCGAGTGCTGGGATTAAAGGCGTGCGCCACCACTACCTCCCTGTTTCTTTGTGATTTTTTTTTTTTTTTTTTTTTTTTTTTTTTTGGTGTTGAGTCTCAAATGTAGTCTATACTCAAACTGTGTTAATCCTCCGGCCGCAGCCTCCCAAGTTCTGGAATTGCAACCATGTGCCACCATGCTCAACTCTGAAGAAGTTACCTATTTATTTTCAGTACTGGGGATGAGTCACGGCCTCTCGCATGCTAGAGCTCCTCTACTGAGCTACACCTCCTGCCTTTTTTTCATGTTCTTATTCCGATACTGTATGACTAAACTACCCAGCCTCTGAGTGTCTGGAATTACCAGGCTGCTTTTGGTTTTGCAGCCCTCTTGTCTGAGCCTCAGAGGATCTGGGCTTAATGGAGTATGCTGCCTGCCCACCAGGTTACTCTAGAACTGTCTCCACATTTCCAGCACAGAACAAGCTAAAGATCACAAAGGAGGTCCCAAAGGCCTGCTGCATGTGTGAGTGCTAGGGCTGGTCACCTCCCCTCTAGGAGACTGCTGGAGGTGCAGCCATGCTTCAGTTTCCTGAAAAGGCGCGTTTGGGGAAAGGCACACTATCTAATTACTGTTACTGGGGATGCCTCAGGAGGGCCTTAGAATACACTCTGATCTGTCAAACTGGTGTGCCAGCAGAGTGCAGCGTCCTCGTGCTATCACAACAGCTACATTGGGGGATGCTTCCCCTGGGATTTTCCAAGTCTGCACCCCCAGCCTTGACATCAGCGGCCAGCAGAGTCCACGAGGTCCCGGTACCCATCCGTCTACAACATCACCTACAGGAGTTCTTTAATTCAGGACTTTATGAGGCCAACTAAATGGTTCATTGAGAATGACTAAACTCAACCTTGGAAAGAAAATTATAAACATTTTACTACTTACTAAGCCAAGCATGATTGCATATGGAAACTATGGACAGTGCTCAGTGGGATTTTAATATTAATTTCCAGTTTCCTTTTCACTAAGGAACTGATGAAAACCCAGGCTCTCTGTGCTGTTCAGGCTAGAATCAACATTTTGCACACTGGTCCAGACTGCTGCTTCTCCCCCACCCCTAAGCCCAATGCCACTCTTCTGCTGGCCTTTTGCCTTGACGCTGGCCTGCCTGCTGAGGCTTCCCAAGCTCAGCCCAGTCTTTGCGATTCTACTAAGGAGAGCTGTGTCTCTCTGGGGGCTCTCCATAAATGCTGCCCAGCTACCTGCTGTCACCAGGCCTGCCTGGTGCAGAGCAAGCTGAAGATCACAAAGAAGGTCTCCGGAGGGCTGGAGAGATGGCTCAGTGGTTAAGAGCACTGGTTGCCCTTCCAGAGGAGCTGGGTTCAATTCCCAGCATCCACATGGCAGCTCACAACTGTCTGTAACTCCACTTCTAGGGGATCTGACACCTTCACACCAATGCACATAAAATAAAGTTAAATAAATTTAAAAAAAAAAAAAAAAGAAAGAGGAAGAAGAAGGTCCCCGGAGGCCATTGCATGTGTGTTAGGATTTGTCACCTCCGCTCCAGGTGACTGCTGTCGGTACACTCATGCCTCAGTTTCCTGAAAATGTGTGTTTTGGGAAAGCCATGCCACGGAATTACTGTCGTCACTGATACACAGGAGGGCCGCAGAGTAGACTGTCTGATTGTTCCATCAAACTGATTGTCCCTTCTGCTTGCTATTCAATCCAAGATGTAGGGCACAGGGCGTGTGTTTCTATTTTGCCCTTGCGCCCCTCATATTTTATCCCGATCTGCGCAGGAAGCTGGGAACAGCCAGCCACATTGAGCAGGAACAACACAATCCTTCCAGTCCTCGGTGACCAAGGAAGCTTCCATTTTGTGTGCGATATCAGGGTGACGTCACTCCACAGGATGGGGAACAAGAAGCTTCAGATGGGACCTGACTCCGAGCCCAGAACAGGGTTTGGGGACGAGTGTGACGTGGCTTTGGGCAAGGTACTTAACCCCCTCGGAGCTTGAGTTTGCACATCTACAGAAGTGTGTGTTTTCAGATGGCTGTTTGCTACAATCCACAGCACTGGTGTGGCCACACACTCCGCTCATAGGCATGCTATGAGATTTAAGTTCAAGCTCCTGCACCAAGAAGGAAGTGGGACAGCTATTCTCCTCCTAGAGGGTCTGAGGGCCCGGAACTCAGCTCCTGATGTGCCTCCAGCTACCAGAGAGCTGAGTAAGATGCAGACCTTTGGGTCGTCCCAGGCCTCTGCCTCAGCTTCAGTAAGCCAGCGCAGGATGTGAAGCAGGACGGACTGCCTGCCTTCAGCCTGCTTCCTCTCATCTCCAAGTGCACCAGGGACCCCAGGCCACTGTCTCAGTCGAGGGTCAAACTGAGTTGGATGTGGCCTGTACCCAAGAGCAACTTATATTCTGCTTTGGTTTAAATTATAGGTGGTCTGGCACTGAGTAGCTGTGGCCTATTCACCTGAGCTACCAGCACAAGGCACAGATGCCAATTACATGCATAAGGACATGCAGATTTCCCAAGAACAACAAAGATAATTTGTTTTCGCCATGGCTTGTTAAGAGGTAACTCGGCGGCTTGTACAGTGGGCCCATGGCCTTTCACCTCTCTCTGCCCTTGCCTGCTGGTTCTTCCTGCTTTGCTGATTGGAAGTGGGAGAAATTTAGAAATTATGGTACCACCTCATTCCCAAAACTAACAGGCTGGAAGAGGTAGCCTTGGCTAAAAGGCTAGACAAGATTGAGGATGGCCAGCCTGCTGTGGAATGGTCTGTATGTGCTCTGATTGGTCAATAAATAAAACACTGATTGGCCAGTGGCCAGGCAGGAAGTATAGGCGGGACTAACAGAGAGGAGAATTGGGAGAACAGGAAGGCGGAGGGAGACGCTGCCAGCCGCCGCCATGACAAGCAGCATGTGAAGATGCCAGTAAGCCACGAGCCACATGGCAAGGTATAGATTTATAGAAATGGATTAATTTAAGATATAAGAACAGTTAGCAAGAAGCCTGGCATGGCCATACAGTTTGTAAGCAACATAAGTCTCTGTGTTTACTTGGTTGGGTCTGAGCGGCTGTGGGACTGGCGGGTGACAGAGATTTGTCCTGACTGTGGGCCAGGCAGGAAAACTCTAGCTACAGCCAGTCAGTCCCCCTACCTAACTATGGCCTCTGGAGCCAATGCAGACAAAGAGCAGGAGGCAGGAACCTCTCCGCACCTGAGCCTGGTGGTTGTCATTGCCGAAGTCAATGCCAGAAAGCACCACTCTCGGGCTTGCAGCAGCTGGAACACAGCAAGGCAAAGTAGTGTGAGAAGGGCCCATTCACAGGACCGTCTGGTGGGACCGGGGCAGCTGGGAACAGCTACCTGTGGCAGGTCTGGAGGTGGCCTTGAACACTGTAGGATGGGCAAGTTGAAAACAGAGCTGTCCTGTCTCCTGGGTGTGAGCAGCCCTGCAGTAGAGTCACCATGGAGATTGGTCCATCTGCCAAGGAACAGCATGAACAGCCCTACCAGAAGTCATTCCCGGGGCTACCGGAAGGCCAGTGAGAGTAAGAGTCCTTTCTCTGGGCTGAGGAAATGCTCAGGGGCCAGAGTGCCTGCTTATGCCATCAGGAGGAGCTGTGTCCGGTTGCTAGTATCCACATAAAGGTTCGAGTGCAGGAACACACCTATAATCCAGCCCTGGGTGTTAGCATTCAGGCATTTACACCGGCCTGCTCTCGGGGGACCTAGTAAGACACGTCATCAGCAGCAGCCAAGATGTGACAGTGTGGCTGCTGCAGCCACTAACTAGAACACTCTTCCTCTGCGCATGCGCTGTACCCCTTATGAAAGGCAAGCCCTTCTCGTCCCTCTCTTCCCCCTCGCTCTCGCTCAGAGCGGGCTGCTGCGGCAGCGGCAAAAGCTAACACTGGGAGGCAAAGACAGGAGGATCCTTTGGGTTTGATGGCCAGCTAGCTAGCCAGCCTAGCTGAATGGGCAAGTGCCAGGTTCAGTGAGGGACTGTTTCTTCCTTCCTTCCTCCCTCCCTTCCTTCCTTCCTTCCTTCCTTTCTTTTTTAAATTTTTTATTTCATGTGCATTGGTGTTTTGCCTGCATGTATGTCTGTGTGAGGGTGTCAGATCCCCTGGAACTGGAGTTACAGACAGTTGTGAGCTGCCATGTGGGTGATGGGAATTGAACTTGGGTCTCCTGGAAGAGCAGCCAGTGCTCTTAGCCGCTGAGCCCTGTGTCTCCAGCTCTTTTCTTCAAAGTACGCAGTTTGTACTTAACAAACTCGGTCATTTGAAATCCACGGTGTGACTATTGCAGATCAGCTGGACAGAACAGGAGGACAGCCCCGGCGGGCGACGAGTGAAAAAAAGAAAGGAACTCCACTCTCCCAGACATGGTGGGGGAGAAAGTTATGTAGCTATGTGGAGAGCATAGCCAGAGGCAGAGACGGGGACATCTGGGAGAGTCCAGAGTGGACATGACCCTGAGCCACAGGAGAGGGGGAGGGGAACGGAGAGGGGGAGAGGGAGACCAGATGCAGCAGTGAGGCCTCAAGAGTTGAGGTAAGGGCCAGGGAACCAAAATGGCTGATTCTGTAAGGGGGGGCGGGGAGGACAGCCCAGCCCCCAGGCTTGAGAAGTTTAGGGTCAGGTGCTTGGTATGCTGGCCAGGAGGGCCCTTCCCTCTCCACTCAACCCTCCCCCCTGCACTCCTGCCCTTGGGCCAAAGGCAAGGTCAGCTCAGAAAGAGATTCCTCTCTCTCCCATCCCTCAGGCCATGATGGTCTGTCCTCTAGATTTTTGTTCTTTCTTTTCTTGTTTTATTTTTTTCTAGACAGGGTTTCCCTGGGTAGCCCTGGTTGTCCTGGAACTCGCTCTGTAGAGCAGGCTGGCCTCGAACTCAGAGATTTTCCTGCCTCTGCCTCAGGAGTGCTGGGATTAAAGATGTGTGCCGCTGCCATCAGTTCAGGTGACTCATTAACCCTCCACAGATTTTCTCTTTATTCTTTGGTAAGAACTTTTAAAGAAGTTTTTTGTTTGTTTGTTTGTTTGCTTGCTTGCCAAGGAAAAAACTGTTTAGGAAGTTATGGCCTCACTCGAGACGAGTGAGTGGTCTTCATGGCACCAGCCAGGACACACAGAAGAGACTTGGGGTCCAGGGCCGCTCCTGCACTGCAGACTTGCTGGGGGGGGGGGGTGGGGTGGTGAGCAGCTAGTATCATTCTAGCTGTACCATGGCCTCTAGGGATGTTCGTCTTCACCCTAGAGCCTGGGGACAGTACTGCCAACATCAGCAGACCATCAGCCCATGGCCGGAAACCAGCCTCCTCTTTGCTCTGTTATGGGCCGTGGCAAACCCCGGGCCCTGCACACACTAAGCTGCCTCCTGTCACTTCTGTCCAGAGTGACCAGTTTCAAGCCTCTGCAGAAGTGACCCTACGGCTCTGGGACTTCCCAAAGGAAACTTAAGAGATGCGGCCCTCTTGGTGGGAAGATTCTGGGGCCCTCTTGGTGGGAGGATTCTGGGTCCTTGTATCCCATCACTGGGGATACAAGTTCACCGTCAAAAGACGTTAAGCAGGCATGTACGTGTTACCAGATTCATGATGCTGAACTTGCCAGTGACCCTGGTCAACACTGATTGACCCTAAGGACACTGTGCTAAGACAGACGTGATTTAACCATGCCTGACAATTGGTCAGGGAGAGATCCAGAATGAATCTGGAGCTTTGGGTCCAAGATTTGCTTAGTTCAAAGTGGAATATGTCAGCACTCAGGAGGCTGAAGCCTAGCTTGGACTATACAGTGTGACCTGTCTCAAAACTACCAAGGGCTGAGCATATGGCTCAGTGGTAGAGTGTTTGCCTAGAATGCACAAGGCCCTGGGTCAGTCCTCAGCACTATGAGGAGACGGGAAGTGGCCTGAGTCTCCTGAACACCAGGGCCTGGCCTGGCTCAGACAGGAGTGTGCCTGAGACCATGAAGCCTCTGTGAGTGAGGCAGGAAGAGACTCCCACTGCAGTGGGCAGGTGTGGACAGCGGGGTGTCCCCAGTGACCCAAGTGCCAGTCCCAGGAGATGGCATTAAACTCCCAACTAACAGGACAGGAATCTGAACTCCAGGGTTGTGTGAGCAAGCCAGCACATTGGATGCAGCCCAAATCTGTTAGGAGGCAAGTGACATTGGACGGGCAAGTGACAGAAAAACCTACCACGGCTGTAGGTGATAAGGGTTCATTTCCCCCACACAGTGGAGCAGAGCCAGGCAGAGGGTGAGTCGCGGTGTCAAGGATCCGGACTCTCTTCCCTTCTTGGCACCCTGTGCGCTGATGCTCTGCCCTTGTGTTTGTGTGACTTTATAGTCTTTTTTTTTTTTTCTTTTTCTTTTGGTTTTTCGAGACAGGGTTTCTCTGTGTAGCTTTGCGCCTTTCCTGGGACTCACTTGGTAGCCCAGGCTGGCCTCGAACTCACAGAGATCCGCCTGGCTCTGCCTCCCGAGTGTGCGCCACCACCGCCCGGCAACTTTATAGTCTTAACATGGCCACTGCAGCCCCAGGCATCACATTTGCATTCGGGGCAGGAAGAAGAAAAGGGAGATGATTCCCAATGATACGGTCTCCTCCTTGAAGAAATTAAAAGAAAATCCAACCCTGAGCCATTGAGATGGCTCAGCTGGTAAAGACCCCCCCACAGACCTGATGACCTGAGGTGCCTCCCTGAATGCCCCAGAAGAAAGAGAGATCTGACCCCCAAAAGTTGACCTCTAAACTCCACACTGTGCCATAGTCCTCTGTCCCCACCTAATAATAATAATAATAATAATAATAATAATAATAATAATAGTAATAATAATAAATGAAATAATAGTAATAGATTAACTATAAAATTTAAAAGCCTTTAATGTCCTAGTTGAAAGATCTAATAAATGAAACAAAAAGGAAGAAAGGAAGGAAGGAAGGAAGGAAGGGGAGAGGAAAGGGAGGAGAAGGAAGGAGGTGGGGAGGGAGGGGAAGGCATCCTCCCAGGGCCCAGAACGGAGTTGCAAGGTCACTTTGCAGCCACACCAGAGTCTGGGAAGGTTCTCTAGCCTTTGCCTTCTTCAGCAAGTCAGTAACAACGGACTTCAAGGATGGCTTCTTAGCTTGCCGAACAGTAATATTTGCAACACTTCCTGTCTCTGGCCACCATGGCATCCAGAGGATAAACGGCACAAGTCTGTCCTAGTCCGTGTGCCTTTTACACGTCGCTCCCTGGACTCTGGACACTTTCCTGTCTGCCAGTGTGTTTTGTACCTACAGTTTTCGGGTGACTTGGCAACCTGTTTCAAGGGCCATGACAGTGTTAATGAATTTTGACCCAGTATTTCCACTTCTGAGAATTTATTTGTTCCAAGACAATAACCCAAATGAAAAAAACAAACAACCAAACAAAAAGTGAGCAAGCAAAACCACTTCACACTCAAGGATGTTCTCTGCAGTATGTGATTAAAAACAACGTAAACATCCAATGGTAGAAATGAATGGCGCACGTCACCATTATAAATGCCACCTGGTAATGCTAAAAAGGATCTATGGTATAATGTTTTGGGGTTTTTTGTTTTGTTTTAACTCTTTTTATTTTTATTTTTTTGTCTTTCACAGCATACCTCTCCATTCCACCTATTCTCCCACACCTACTCCTTCAGGGCCAGCTCTACTGTGTTGCCCAGGCATGGCATAGGGGCCACTCTCCCGAGTGCTGCAGCTGATGAGGGGCAGGGGCAGCCCCCCTTTGACCTCGGGGCCAGCTCTCTCACCTGCCTCAGGTGTTGATGGGCAGGTGGGGGGGGGGGAGCGTCTCACCAGCCCATGCTGCCATGTGACAGATGAGTAATGAGGACAGCTCTCCCATGCTCACAACCTAAGAGCTGGCTCACCCACACTTCCTGTGGTATAATGTTAATTAAAAACAAAAACAAGGGGCTGGAGAGATGGCTCAGTGGTTAAGAGCACTGGCTGCTCCTCCAGAGGACCCGGTTCAATTCCCAGCATCCACATGGCAGCTCATAACCGTCTGTAACTCCAGTTTCAGGGGATCTGACACCTTCACACAGACATACGTGCAGGCAAAATGCCAATGCACATAAAAATAAATACATCTTTAAAAAAAAAAAAAAGAAAAGAAAAAAGAGCCTTTGGAATGGCTCAGTGTGCACAGGCACTAGCCACATAAGCCTGACGACCCCAGAACCCACTTAAGGTGGAAGAGGAGGGCCAGCTCTGCAGAACTGTCCTCTGATTCCACATGCACAGCGGCACACACACATGTCCATACCCACATCGCACACACTATCATCATCATCATAACTCCACATGCACAGCGGCACACACACATGTCCATACCCACATCGCACACACTATCATCATCATCATAACTCCACATGCACAGCGGCACACACACATGTCCATACCCACATCGCACACACTATCATCATCATCATAACTCCACATGCACAGCGGCACACACACATGTCCATACCCACATCGCACACACTATCATCATCATCATAACTCCACATGCACAGCGGCACACACACATGTCCATACCCACATCGCACACACTATCATCATCATCATAACTCCACATGCACAGCGGCACACACACATGTCCATACCCACATCGCACACACTATCATCATCATCATAACTCCACATGCACAGCGGCACACACACATGTCCATACCCACATCGCACACACTATCATCATCATCATAACTCCACATGCACAGCGGCACACACACATGTCCATACCCACATCGCACACACTATCATCATCATCATAACTCCACATGCACAGCGGCACACACACATGTCCATACCCACATCACATACACTATCATCATCATCATAACTCCACATGCACAGCGGCACACACACATGTCCATACCCACATCACACACACCATCATCATCATCATGATAATAATAATAATAAACATGTAACGAGATAGAACATTTGGACCACAGGACCACAAGATATGTGCCTGTGGACAAAGACTTTAAGGGACTTTATAGACATTGTGAGGCTAATGGGGCTGAAAGTGGTTAGTTTTTCTTTCTCTGTGTTATTTAAAATTTCTATGATGGTCTTATGTAGTTTTTAACAACACCTGGAAGGGAGATTGAGATAAAAATCACCCATCTTTCTGGCCAGGTGTAGTGGTGTACATCTTTAATCCCAGCACTTGGAGGCAGAGGAAGGACAATCCCTATGAGTTCAAGGCCAGCCTGGTCTAAATAGTGAGTTCTAGGACAGCCAAGGCTACACAGTGAGACCCTGTCTCAAAAACTAAATAAATAAATAGATGTCCATCTTCCAAGCCCTAGCTCAAAGGCCACTTCCTCCAGGAAGCCCTTCCTGCTTCCTCCAAGTGTCTCTTCTCAAGCTCATACTCTCCTGGCCCATGCGCTCTCTCAGGCCTGTGATTTCTGACCCGGGATATGTAGCAAGCAAGCTTCAAAAACCCAGACTAAGAGCTTCATAATGGGGGAGTTCAAAGGTCAGAGCTGTGACTAGTCAGAGCTGGGTCTGGGATCTCAACCATAAGCCCAAGATAGCAGCTGTGACATGGCTTGGGAAGTGGGAACATAATGGACATGAAGTCACAGCTGTTCTAGATGTTTGGACTGTATTACTCACAAGCGACGCGTGTACACATGCTCACTGAAGGAAACAGTGGGGTAGCTCAGATGAAGCCCCTGAATTCCCACTAAGTCCCACTCCCCTCCGTTAGGACTGCTGGTTTTCCAGAAGACTCCTGGAGCTTCATCAATGTCTGTGCGAACTTAGGGTGCGCTGTCTGGTTTGGGGTTTTTGAGACAGGGTCTCCTGTAATTCGAGCTGGTTTGAACTCTCTCTCCAGCCAAGGGTGACCTTGAACTCCTGATCCTCCTGCTTGGCTCCTGCCTACTGGATTAGAGGGCACGACACCATGCCGAGTGTGTAAACGTAGGTTTGAAGTGTCTTGTCACCTTTACCTCAGCAGAGCTACTGTTTGTCTTTTATTTGTGTATGTTTGTTTTGAGAAGGGGGTCTCACTATGCAGGCTGGCCTCGAACTCATATAATTTGTTTTATGTCTAACCAAAAAAAAAAAAAAAAGAAAAAAAAAAGCCTTGCCAAGCAGTGATGGTACACACCTTTAATCCTAGCATTCAAGAGGCAGAGGCAGGCGGATCTCTGTGAGTTCGAGGCCAGCCTAGTCTACAAAGCAAGTTCCAGAACAGCCAGGGCTACACAGAGAAACCCTGTCTCAAAAAACAAACACAAGCCTTTTTTACCCAAAGTTTATAAACCAAGTCTTCTATATTTTCTTTTAATAATTTGATAGTTTTATTTTTTACATTTCACTCTCAGTAGATGGTGTAAAGCAGGAATCTAACGTTACACATTACAATATTCATTTTGAAAGTCTATCTTTCCCTACTACTTTCTGCCCAGCTTTACTGACGTATAATTAACAATAAACACTGCCTATATTTAAAGCACATCACATGATCTGATGTATAGTCTACGCTGTAAGATGATGACCACAGTCACCTGTGTGCAGGCCAGTCACCATGTTCTCTGAGCCTTGGAGCGGGTTTATATGGGTGTTGTGTCTAGAGCTCAGCACTCAGCATCACTCACACCCGGCATCTGCCCAGTGTCTCTGTATTAACCAGCATCCGCTGCAGGGAAGCTTCTCTGTCTCCGGCTGAGACTAGCACTAACCTATGTGTGGACATAAACATAAATGTTCAGAAGGCATTTGACATTGTGTCCATTTAGCAAACCAAAAATGGTAGTTTTGTCCCTGGGGCCTCCCTGGCCAAGGACCCTTGGCCGGATTTACTGTATCAGACATGATTTCCCTGTGGATTGGGCCTCAAATTCAATCAGAAAATGGTTAGTTGCCCCTCTAACTGTCAAGCAACTCTTGCACCAGCAGACACATCTTGCTGGGCAGGTTGGTGTGGTAGCTCTCAGGCTTAGTGGTTGGGTAGGACCCCTGATGACTTTCTTCCCTCAACGTACTATGTAGCACCCGGCAGCACTTAGAAAACTTGCCATCAGGGAAGCAGCCTCCAGATCAGTCCCAGCTCATCTATGTCCTGGAACCAAAGTGCTTGGTGGCTTCAGCAATAGGGTCCTTTCAAGTTCTCTCTTTTTTTTTTTTTTTTTTTTTTTTGGAGGGGGGTGTTTGCTGTTTGTTTGAACTAGGTTTCCTGTATCCCAAGATAGCATCCATCCTGACAGGACGGTGACCTTGCACTTCTGATCCTCCCTCACCTGAGTTCTGAGATCATCTGCCACTGTGACCAGACTGTGAGACGGCGGCGGGGATTGAACCCAGCATTTCGTGCATTAGGCGAGCACTCTACCAGCTGAGCTACGTGAATCCCCAGCCCCTTATCTCCATTTTATGAGGAAAACAAGACCAGGAAAACCACTTGGCTGGACTCCAAGTCCACTCTGAGAAGCCGCTGCCTGCACCAGCCCCCTTTCCAGTGGGGAAGCAATGGGGAACCTCTTCATGAAGTCATGGTCAGGTGGTCTCATGTCCCTCTGCCTGAGGCCAATGGGCCCTAATAGGCAGCTCAGGACACCCATATTGGCATTCAGCTCTTCATACCATGTCAAACACACATTAGAATATGCAGACAAAGGCCAGATGCCTTAACATGAATGTTCCAGGCAGTGCTAGATGAGTTCAGAGGAAGAAAGGAGTTCTGTGGACTGGGAGACCGGGGAGGACTTCCAGAAAGAGGCAAGACTAGAATTCAGCCCTGGGAGACCAAGATGACCTAGGTAAACAGAAGTACAGAAGGGAGTCTTCCTGTGCTGTGGGACAATCTTTGCACACTGTAAATATGTATTACTCTCATTGTTTAATAAAGAAACTGACTGGCCAATAGCTGGACAGGTAGAGGTTAGGTGGGAGAATCTGACTAAGAGGATGCTGGGAAGAAAGGGAGGAGTTGTGAGCCAGACACGGAAGAAGTAACATGGGCAGTTCATAGATGAGGTATACAAGCCTCAGGGCAGCACATAGATTAATAGAGATGGGTTGATTTAAGTTATAAGAGCTAGCAAAAAACAAGCCTAAGCCATCGGCCAAGCATTTATAATCAAGTCTCTGTGTGGTTACTTGGGGAGCGGCTGGAAGGACAGACAAGTGCCCCTACCTTGCAGAGTCCGAGGTACTGTAGATGAAAAGAGTGAGCACAACTACTACCCAGTGGACAGCAAGAATGGGCAGAGCTGCATCTCCCAACAATGGTGGGCTTGACTAGGCTGGCCAATATCTCCAGGCTGGAGTGAGCCTGGGGGATGCGAATTCAGGGGCTGGGATCATCTAGGCTTTTGTTCTTCACAGTGCTCGGAGGCTAAGCTTCATGTCTCACCCTCATCCTTCACAGCTGATCCTGACCTGTGTCACCTCATTTCACACATCTGTGTATGGATACTTGTGGGCACACTGGTGTGAGATGTACGCCCTCTGACCCTCTGAATCTCAGGTTCTGGATTGATCCAGGTTGACCTGGTCACAGGATATTTTGTCTTGCTCCCACTGGGGACAGGAATGGCCTCACAGCATGTCCACTGTCACCCCACACTGAGAAGAAATGAAAAAGAACCCAGTATGTGCCAGATACTTTACAGACAGCCTGTCAGGTGAATTAAGTGTTAATTTTTTATTTTTTATTTTTTTTAAATAATTTGTTTATTTTTACTTTATATACATTGGTGATTTGCCTGCAGGTCTGTCTGTATGAGGGCATCAGATCCCCTGGAACCGGAGTTACAGACAGTTGTTAGCTGCCATGTGGATGCTGGGACTTGAACCTGGGTCCTCTGGAAGAGCAACCAATGCTCTTAACCACTGAGCCAACTCTCCAGCCCTCGTTTTTTATTTTTTGAAATTAAAATTTAATCATATCATTTTTCTCTTCCATTTCCTTCCTCTAGCCCCTCTATCTTAGAGTTTCTATTGCTTTGGAGAGACACCATAACATGGCAACTCTTATAAAGGAAAAATTTAACTGGGGCCGGGTTACAGTTTCAAAGGTTCAGTCCTTTGTTGTCGTGTCATGAAGCAAGGCAGTGTGCAGGCAGACATGGTGCTGGAGAAGGAGCTGAGAGTTCTACATCTTGATCCTTAAGCAGCAGAAGGAGACACTGTGTGCCACACTGGTCGAGGCTTCAGCATATATGAAACCTCAAAACCCGCCCCGACAGTGACACACTTCCTCCAACAGGGCCACACCTACTCCAACAAAGCCACACCTCCTAATAGTGCCACTCCCTATGGGCCAAGCATTCAAACACATGAATTTATGGGGGCCATTCCTATTCAAACCACCACACTCTCCTACGTGTGTGTCCACCCCTTGCTTTCTCTCAGATTCACGCCATATGTATGCATAGATTGTGTGTGTGTGTGTGTGTGTGTGTGTGTGTGTGTGTGTGTATTTCTGCCCCTCCTCAGTGATGTTCTCTGAGTTGTGTTGTACATGAATCAACTGGGGCTGGGTACCCCAGGTTCCCTTGCTTCCTGCATTTTGATCAATTGTGGTCTTCTGGAATGGCCTCCATCCAGCGAGACCTTGGCACTAGATTTGCAGGGCCTGGCTGGGAGGAGAGATTGGCTATAGCTCCTGAGAAACCTGTGGGTTGTTCTTATTGATTTAGGTTTTGGGAGTCAAGCATGGACTAAGGATATAACTTGGAGGTAGAATGCTTACCTAGCATGTGTGAGACCCTGGATTCAACCTCCAGCACTTTTGTCTCTCACAGAGCTGATATTATGCACGTATTTGGCTGAGTGTGATAGCAGATGCCTCCAAGCCCAGCACTCGGGAGCTGAGGCAAAAGGCTCATGAGGCAAAGAGCAAGACTCTGTCTTAAAAACCCACGTCAAACAAACAAACAAACAAACAAACAAACAAACAAACAAACGATAAATAAATGCCAAAGACATTAGATCAGGGCCCCTAAAGAGCCAGAACCGAAGATAGCATATATGTCTGGGAGGGAGCTGAAGGAAGACAGCCTGGGGGGAGGAGTGAAGCCTGGACAGTGGAGCCTCCACCTCAGCTCCTTTCTCAGATGGTTTGGTCAAGGTTGTAGACTCCAGGGCCATAGCTATCCTCAGAGGAATCCCGCACCTCCGGCAACGGGCCCGTCTGAGAGCTCGTACGTGCTCAGCTTTGAGTAGAGATGTCCTCGGTGACAGCTGCTTCCCTTGGTACATTGCCTGTAGGAGAGGAGAGTGGCGTGTCTTCCCAGCTGTCTACATGAGCAGCCTCTCCATCTCGCCGTCTTTAAGGCTAACAGAGGCCAGGTGTTAGGGCATGAAGACAGTGAGCTTGGGAAGACCTGCCTGGGGCTCTTGTTTCTGTGTGACCTTTTTTTACTACACAGAGTATCATGTGACTCAGGCTGACCTGGAACTTGCTTCCTGCCTCTGCCTCCCAAATTCCAGATGCTCTGTGGAATCTTGATCAAGGATAATAATCTGGCTTCTTATTTTTCCATAAACTTTCTATTGTTTTTAGTATTTTTTTTTTTAAAATGTATGTGTGTGTGAGCCTGCATGCCTATATGTGATGTACCACATGTGTGCCGGAACATGCAGAAAACAGAGGAAGGTATAGGATTCCCAGGACCTGGAGTCACTGATGATTGAGAGCCACCATGTGGGTGCTGGAAACCGATCCCAGATCCTCTGCAAAAGCAGCAGGAGCTCTTAACCACTGAGCTATCCCTCTAGCCCCTCTATAAAATTTGTCTTCAGTAGCTTCTTGTGGGTTGGCGAAAGAGTTAATTAAGGGATGAAGATATGAAACTGGTTCCTTCCAGTTCCAAAGGATGGAAAACCAGAAGGAGTGGACAGAAGGACAGACTGTCCTGGAGCTCAAATGAAGCTGCCCCTGTTGTCTGGAGCAGAGGAAAGACACTCAAACTGGCTTTCTCCTTTCTCCCTTTTATTGTATCCGGGCCCCAGATGCAAAGTCTGGTGTTGCTTGTAATCAGAATGGGTCATTCTGTTAACCCACTCTGCAAACACTTTCACATACACAACCAGAGGTATGCCACACCAGTCTCCCAGGTGGTTCTAACCCAGTCAAGCAGACAAGATTGTCATAGTGTCTTAAACAGTAGAATCAATGACCTCCCTGAAGAGGAAGGTGAAAGGTGGGGGGGGGGGTGCGCGCAGGTTTCTCATCAGTACTAGTTCTGGGTGATTACAGTGATTATAATTTCATTTGACCTTTGCCTCATGGTCACAGAGTGACTGCTATCGATCCAACCCTCAGGCAATAGTGTCCCAAACGAGAGGAAGAAGGAAGGCGTAAGAGGGATTTGCTACTCAGTCCTTTGCAGGAAGCAGTCTTTCCCCATGTCTGTGGCCAGAGCTTGACTCAACCCCAGCAATCACCAACAAAGGTGTCTCGGAGCATTAATAAGATCAGGCTCTATCAGCAAAGATTACTTCAGAAAATGGCTCCTGGGTAGATGACAAGAGTGACTTCCACAAGAAGGAGGACTCTGGAAATACAATAATCTTTCTGTTCCTCTGAGCATGGCCGAAGGGTTACAGAAGACAAGATACATAGCACAAGATGAACTAATGTGAGATGCGTAGGCATTGGGCCGAGGAGGGAAGTCAGCAAAGGGTGTGGCCGGGTGGCTTGAACAGTGGGGATAGGCTCGCGAGGTGAGCTGACAGACACTTTGGCCGCCTCTCAGATCCTCTCTCAGGTGAGTAGGAGTTAGCCAGGCAAAGAGCCTTAGAGATGGGAGACTCCTCCGGCAGCACCCATCCACAAGGAGCTCACGTGTTCACTCAGGTGAGCAAGCAGTTTGGTATGCATGAAGGTTAAGGCTGAGGGTGGGCAGCCTCTGAGATGAGGCCAGATCATCCAGAATTTAGATCATGGAAGAGCTAGGCTCTTCACTAAATGGGTTCGTTAAAGACTTAAATGATTATGGCGACAACAGGAAGGACTGACTCTCAGAATCATTCAGAAGAGAGAAAGAATGCAAAGCCCATGGTTCCGTTGGTGAGGAGATCTGGAGAAAGGTGGAGTAACCCAGGGAAGACAGTTGAGATGGTCCATGGGAAGAGGCTGACTGTAAGGGTGGAGGAATCCTACAGAATGAAAAGACTTCCTGAATCTTCTTGATAGTGGTGGTTGTGCAGGCCTAACACACTTATTAAAAATCCATCAAAGTGAACCCTTAGAATATGTGCATTTACTGAATGCAAATTGTACCTTGATTCTTAAAAAGTGTCACGGTGGGTACACGGGAGGAGACTGAACTCATGACAAAAGCTGCAGGCAGAACCCTGGAGGAGCACACAGCCTGAGGGAGATGGATGGGGGGGCACAGGGAGGGTGGCCCTGGCTGCAGCCTTGGACAGTGAGCAGCAGCCGCTATCAGCACAATCCCAGAGAGGAGAACGGAGCTCAGATGTGGAAACTTCTGATGGCAGCATTCTTGGGGATTTTCAATATGTGGATCTTGCAAAGCAAACTGCGGTGAGGTGGGAAGGGACAGGGATGAAGGAGCCAAGGCCGGCAAGCCCAGGAAGACCAACTTCTTAGTGATGACCAGAAGAAAAGCTCCATTCCAGAGACCAGGGAGGAAAGTTCAAATGTGGAGGGGCCAGGCTGAAAGGTGTGGGGACAGTCAGGGAGAGTGAGGTGCTGTATGAAATTCAACTATGTCCGAAAGGCTGTGGCTCAGAAAGACATGAGGACAGATGAGGACATGAGGAAAGACATGAGGCAGACCCACAAAGTGGGTGAAAGAGGCTATATTTAAACTCAAACTTCCTCACTCTTGGACCAGTGTGATTCCCGTAGCCCCCAAGACAATGAGGATCATGGGAATCTGTAGTCTGTCATCTCAGGGCAGCAGTAACAGAGACGAGATATCCCCTGGGCAAGCTGGCCAGCTGGACTAGCTGAATTAGCAAAATACCCTGCCTGCTCCAGTAAATAGAGTGCACAGCATTTGAGGAAGACACCTGCCATCAACCTCTGACCTCTACATGCACACACACCCCCACACACATACCTGCAAACATACATACACAAACACATATACACCACATGTTCTGTATAGGTGCACGCATACAAAATAAAAGTAAATCACACACATCTGGGAAAAAACATATGAAAATACAAACAAGATAAACTGATAGGATTATGCATAATTTTAAAAACTATTTAAAATTTTGTTTTGTTTTTGTTTTTGTTTCACTGTGCAGCCCTGGCTGTCCTGGGACCCACTCTGTAGACCAGGTTGGCCTCGAACTCACAAAGATCCACCTGCCTCAGCCTCCCAAGTGCTGGGATTAAAGGCATGCGCCACAACCGCCTGGCTTATTTTAACATTTTTGATACTCTATAGTTTCTAGTTTTTCTACACATAATAAAGTTGGTAAGTTCTTGGCCAGCCAGGGCTACATAGTTAGACCCCAGCCAGAGATACGTGAGAAAGAAAAAAGAGAAGAAAGGAATTAATACAGAGTACAGAGAATGTTGTTGTGGTAAGGTGGAACCTTTAGGAGGTGGAGCCTCGATGAAGGAGGCGGAGCCTCAATGAAGGAGGCGGAGCCTCGATGATGGGCCTTGAGGTTGTATAGACTGGCCTTACTTCCTGTCTACCCTCTGCTTCGTGATTGCACACACAATGTGACCAGCTGCCTCGTGCACCACGCTGTCATGTCTTCCCTGCCACCATGGACTGTGCCCTCAAACTGCAAGTCCAAATCAACTTTGCTTCCTTTAAATTGTTTCCTTTACTTATCTTCATATTTATTTAGTTTTTTATGTCTATGAATGTTTTGCTCCCATGTTGCCCTGCACACTTGTCCTGGAGCCCACAGAAGTCAGAAACAGGTGTGAGCTGCATGTGGGTGCTGAGAACCAAACCTGGATCGTCAGCAAGAGCAGCCAGTGCTCTGAACCACTGAGCCATCTCTCCAGCCCTCTTTACCTGGGCTCTTGTCAGGTATTCAGTCAGAGCAATAAGAAAAATAACTAGCCGGGCGGTGGTGGCACATGCCTTTAATCCCAGCACTCGGGAGGCAGAGCCAGGCGGATCTCTGTGAGTTCGAGGCCAGCCTGGACTACCAAGTGAGTTCCAGGAAAGGCGCAAAGCTACACAGAGAAACCCTGTCTTGAAAAACCAAAAAAAAAAAAAAAAAAACCAAAAAAAAAAAAAAGAAAAAAAGAAAAATAACTAATATAGATGCTAGGAGGGTCCTGGGGAAGAAGAGAAAGTGGGTAGCAGGAAGGGTTTCTAGGGTTCTCACTGCTGCAGGAAGGAAGGGTCTAGGTCCCAAGCCACCTCTCAGGGTTGACCAGGTTGAATGGAGCAAGCCTTCACTGAGGAGGCAAGTGTTGAGATGACAGCAGGGGACATGGGAACGCGGGGACTCGGAGAAGCACTGTACTCTGGGCAGCAGGTCAAACGCAGATGCTCCTTGTGGTTCCTCAGCCAGGACCTGGGGAGAAGGTGCTGACCGAGTCCGACACCCACAGTAAAAGCACTGGCAAATGGAAAGGAGTACTGGGAAAAGCTGTCCCCTACAAAGAAGTAACAAATGCCACCCAGACACAGACACCGGCTTTGCTGAAGCCTTGTGCACCAGGCTCTGGGAGCCAAGACACAGCACACAGCATGAGTCCCATGGAGAACAGGACAGTTCCTCACGAGGCAACACCGTTAGGAGAAGAGACCAATTTTCCAGATGAGTGGCACACTGAAGGAGCCTGCCAATGCCTTGTGAGTGCTGCAGAAGGCTTCCCGGAGAATGAAATGTGATGGACGTGCCTGAGAAAGTGGGAAGGGGGCCCGGTTACAAAGGAGGGGTCCACACAGAGAAACAACGAAGGGCAGTAGGGAAAGAATCAGAAGAGAGTCTCTCAGAAAAAGGAAGAAGATGGGACCTGTACCAACAGCGAAAGACTATGAAAGGCACTTTCTGACTGTGACAAGCCAGGGAAGGGGACAGGCGATGTGGGCTCACGTCCAGCAGGTGAGAGATGGAGCCTATGAGCAGCGACACTACAAAGACCAGGCTTTTCGCTTTCTCTCCACCTAAAAAGGTCAGCTGTGATCTGAAAGCTGAGAGGCACCACGTGGACTCACGAGAGGGCAGGACGCCAAGAGGACATGGAAAGAACTTGTGTGTGCACATCCACAGGCCCCGATGACTTACACGCTTAGGTACTTAAGGAATTGGCTCTTCTCAGAGTTAAATCACTAGCTCCCACTCGGAGGGGGATTTATGGAGAACCGGTGAGGGGCCTGGAGACAGAGAGACTCAGGCAGCCCGTCCCCGCCTCTCTTTAACCCCAGGAGAAAGCAGATGCCTCTGGAAGTACTGAGCCTATCAACTGAGCGGCTATAATAGAAAACTACTGGGACACGTCGTCAAAAAAATCAATCTACAAACACTAGGTCATAAGGAATTAGGTAATAACCAGGACTGCCTTCCAAAGAACACATTCTGACAGAGTAATCCAATTTCCTTCTAGGACAGAATGATGGGCCTGGTAAATCAGGAACGGCAAGAGGCACATAATCTTCCTTAACTTAAAGAGCGAGGCATTTAATTCCATCGTCCATGGGAAGAAAAACCAGGGCAATAGGATCTGGGGTTGGGTAAATGAACAGAGGCTGAAGGGCCAAACCAAATAGCAACTGATAACGTTCTGGGAAGAATAAGTCCATGAATAAAAATGGGCAGAGGCCAGGGCAGGTGGGTAACTGTGCTGATTTCACAGCTGAAGGCTCAAGGAGGTGAGAGGGGTGGTGGAGATGTTATGGAGATGTTATGGAGATGTTATGGAGACGTTATGGAGACATTATGGAGACGTTATGGAGATGTTATGGAGACGTTATGGAGACGGCAGTGGTTGGTGGCGATGGTGTGAGGTGGAGGGCTCTGGTGAAGAGGGTGGTGATGCTGACAGAGATGGAGGCTGTGGTAGAAAACCATCAGGGGCAGCTGAGAGAGATGCCTGGTGTGGAGATGCTAGAGGCCACGGTGGTGAAGACAGAGGCAGTGTAGAAGTGGGAATCTGGCATGATGGTGGTTGTGGTAACCATGGGAGCAGCCACAGAATCTAGACAAGACATGGTGACTTAGTCTGTTTTCTGTTGCTATAACGAAATACCACAAAGCGAATAGTAAATATAAAGAATAGAGAGATATTTAGAGGCTGAGAATCCCAAGAGCGGAGCACTCACAGCGGAGGAAAGAAGGTTCCAGAGCCTAAGGGGGACAGACAGTGGGTGCCTGTGACTGGAGCCCATTGCCTGTTAGCTGATGGTTATTGATGCTCAGCCCTGCCCACAGCCAGGAGGCTGCTCAAGCTGGGGTCAGAGAGGGACTTTTGCAATGTCTAGCTTCTATACGGCTTCCTAGCCCCCATTCTGGCTTCCATTATTGAAGCCCAAGGTCTAGGAACTTGAATGGTGAACTAAAGACCTCTCCTACCTGCAAAGATATGACCGATTCATTGAATGGAAAGACAATTAAAATGATACCCAGGCAGGCTGGAGAGATGTGGGTTGCTGGAGCCCACCGGTCGTGCCATGGAATGTGTGGTGGAGGAGGTTGGAGGGAGAGGCCTACTTGAGCTGGACTCCTGAAAACATTCTTGAGGCTGGGAACTCAGCATTAAGAGCCTCAAGTGGTGGTACGCTTTTCAGGAGGCCTTTAACCATGCAGGCTGCATGATGGTCCCCTATTCCTTAAAAAGTGGGCCAAGATGAACTGTGAGGCTCTCAGCTCGAAGTTCACTCCTCTAGGCATATACCTTCCATCCTGGTTCGCTCTCCAAGCTCACTCCTGCTCCACCTTCACGTTTGCCAACAGGACCAGAATCCTTGCCTTACCACCCAGCTCATGGCCAGACCTGCCACAAAGCCCCAAGAGTGTTCCCAAGACACACAGAGTCCGAGAGGCCTTCACTTCCTTCTGCCTCACAAGTGTCTCTGCAAGAGGCCCCTCTGCTAATGGCTTCACTTCCCGTGGAGGACTTGATTAGTGCTTGTCCCTACTCTTCCCAGCAGCTCCACAGGCCTACAAGGAAGACACAAAGTGGGAAACATTGGGTGAATGTTACCCCTGAAGAGCTCGAGGCCTGCAGTGACCTGGGATCTGATCTCTACACCCACCTCCGGCACATTGACCACCCTGACACCAAGGGCTGGAAAGGCCCCTCAGAGGAGAGCTCAGCTCTGCCTAATGTTTCCCAAGTCTGTGTAATAAAAGACCTTCCAGAGAATCACAGCGGAGCAACATCAACCTTAGGGACTGAAACTCTAGTCTAAGAAAAAATTTGACTGAAGCCTGGGTCAGGGCACAGGCCTGTGATCCCCGCACTAAGGGAGATGGATGTAAGAGAATCAGGAGTTCAAGGCCAGTCTGGACTATGTGACACCCTGGAGATGAGTGGAGTGGGAGGAAAGAGTTAATAGTTAACTACAAAACGTTTTGTCTTCATAACTGCCAAAATATTTAAAACTGTTGATATTTCAACCCAAATTTAAAACATATTCTGAGAACTTAGGAACACTGAAGCAGTCCAGTGGAAAAATGCCGTGTGAGCCGATAAACCAATCCACAAGAGGGGTAAACGGACTGGGGTTTGGATCCCCAGAACCCACGTGGAAGTCAGGTGGGAGTAGTGGCCTTCCTGTAATCCCAGTGCACAGGAGGCAGAGACAAAGGGTCCCTAGGGCAAGCTAGCTAGCCAGAGTAGCCCAAACTGGGAGCTCTAAGTTCAGTGAGAAACCCTGCCTCAGCATGGATGGAGAGCAATTGAGGACATCCATTGTCTACCTTTGGCCTTCATACACATGAACACATGCATACCCACACACCACACATGCACACACACACACACACACACACACACACACACACACACCACATACATGCAGAAAGAACTCAAGCCATAACGCATAGTAGGAATTTGTCAATGTATAGAAAGACACAAACTGACCTTGGTAAATGTAACTCTTTCCCGGCTCCTCAGAAGTGGCTTTCCAAGTCCTGTAACCCATCCCGGGCTGTATCCCTGCCCAGGAGCTCTTCAGTCCTGACCCTCTCCCAGGAGGAGTCTTTCCACTCTGAGCAACACGGAATTGAGATAAGGGCAGCCCTGAAGCATCCTAGCTCTCACTCACCTTTGTCTCCTTCCTCATCCCTCAACACTAACGGGGCCTCTTCTGTTCCTTCCTGCTGGTGTCCTGGCTCCCAGAGTCCTTCTTCTTCAGGACCGGATGGACCCCACTGGTTATCTCCTTTCCTGTCTTTGAACTCATAACTCCCCCCAACGACTAAGCTCAGATGGATCCCAGCATCACACACACACACACACACACACACACACACACACACACACACACACAAAGGCACACACAACTTCCCTACTTTGCTCCCACACCATTTCCCATGAGCCTTTACCGCCAAACCACCTCCTTCTAACACACTGTCATCAATCTGGAGATCTTTATTCAGCCTCCCTCTCCCTCATCATCTGTCCTTCCACCTCCACTCTGGCAACAATGGACAAGACCCTTGGGAATACGGTCCTGGCTCCCTTGACTGGATCCTCTGCGTCCCCCAAGGCTCCACTCTGTGACACACACCTCCCACTTCCGGACCCTACCTATCTTCCAGAACACCGAAGTTCAGAAGGTCCATCTTTTTGCTGGCAGAGAGTGCCTGAGCTTGTTAAGAAACCCGACCCATATTCTCTCCTTAGAGAAGGAAACCGAAGCTCCACGACGTCCCCAAGTACCTTCCCCAAGGCCACCCAGCAAACGAGCCGTAGAATTGCCTTTTATCGTGGAATCAGGAGCTTCCGGAAGTTTCCGGCTCTCCGGAACTTCTTCCCCTCTGGTTTTTGGTCCTTTGCTCACTCCCCAGCCAGGTGCTTATTAGCATAAAACATCCCTAGGTGGGATTCTTTCCGCCCCGGCGGCTCCCACGCCCGCGCCTGCTGCCGGGCCTTGGCCTCCGCCTGGGCATCCTCTGCTCTCCCGCGAAGGGTTCGAGCACCTGCCTGGAGGCGCGGAAAGAGCTCGCCTGGGCGCGGCGCACCTTCCCGGGCTGGGCCGCTGCCCGGCGCTCGCAACCCTCCTGAGCATGGGGCAGCTTGATTGACCTTGGCAAGAGGTAGCCAAGTTCCCAGAGGCCTGACTCCGACCCGGTCTCCCCGGCGCCAGCGCCAGGGCTCTGGTTTCTTCCGCCACCACCTCTCTCGCGCGCCCAGGCGGGACCTTGGGGAGGGGTCCTGGGACGAGTCCAGTCCGACCCCCCATGCATCCTGCGTGGCTGGAGACGAGCTAGTGTGAGCATCTTCCCGCAAATTAAGTCGGGTCTGCACTCTCCATCCGGAGGGCACTGGGGCAGCAGCCGATGTCTCAGCAGACCTGCTATTTCCTGAACCAACCCAAGCCAGCTCAGGGTCAAGAGGCGGTGACAACTGTGCCCTCCACTAACCCGGATCTAGCTAGCTACCAAAGCTTTCCAAGAAACCTCTCCCGCACCATCAGCACAGCCAGGGAACGGATCCACATCACCGGTGCCATTTCTTCGGAGACGTCGGTGGTCCTTAGACAAGGCCGCCTCGCTGTTTGTGAATCTGGGCAACAGTATTGCCTTGTTGGTTGTTTGGCTGGCTGGTTTTCCTGAAGATCCACTAGACCCCCAAAGCACACCGCCGGGCCTTCGCATCGCATCCAAAGGGCTTCGGGAACTCTGGGACAGTTCCCGCTGCCTAACAACGCTGCCTGTGTCTGCCCTTTTCTGTGAAAAGAACTTGAAGCCCTCACCCATTGGTAGAGGAGGGATGAGAGAACTTAATATGCTTTAAAGAGTGAGATGAAAAATTTGGGAACACAACTATATTCCGGGGAGGGAGGCGGTTTTCCAAACTCCAAGATTTTCCCAGGAAACAAAACTCAAAGGAAAGACCAGTTTCCAGTGAGTGCCATTTTACAAGCAGTGTGGTTTGTTGTCGTCTAATTACAATCAGACCCATTTTATAGAGGGAACTGAGGCCTGTAAAGTGACGGCCCAGATTACCGACTTCTAGAAACAGTGGCGTTAACGATAGAATCCGCCCATCGCATTTTAAATTCTGCGCTCTGTTCCCTACTCTGGTCTGCCTTTGGGCATGGCTGTTTCGTGAGAGTTACCGTTTCTGTCCTTAACACTTTCTCTTTGGTATTGGTGATGAAAAAAAAGAACAAAAAGGGTCTACAATCGGTTTTAATGGTGCTGAAGGAAACAGAATGGGAAGTGTTTTAACTGTCCCTGGGTTCAAAATAGGGAGGCTGTGGCGGGGGAGTGGGGGCCTGGGGGCCCAGGCAGGGAAAGTGAGATTCCAGCAGCTGGAGTCAATGAGTGTCTTAGTGAGCCCCCAGATCCCCTCTGGCTGTAACCAGGAGAGCCGCAAACACAGCCCTTAAACCCAGAACTGGGACAAATGTCACTCTCCCAAACATTCCACACTCGAGACCCTAATCAGCTCTCCAAGTGTCCAGCCGTAGGGCTTGCCTCACTCAGGCTTGGGCAGGATGCTTGGCCTACAGGTGGCCCAGCACTAGGAGTGTGCCCTGGGGTAGGTGCCTGGCAGCCGGGGTAGGAGGCACCTCCCCAAGACAGACAGAGAGGCATTCAGAGGGTGAGGCAGAGAGACAAAGGTAGGGAGGAAGCACTAAATGACATGGACGGACAGGAACCCACGGGGGGAAACAAGGGAGCCATTCAGAGGGCCAGAGAGCAAGGGGAGGCCTCTGGGGAGAGAGGAGAGACAGAAAGAAGGGAGAAAAGAGACCAGCGGGCGGGCCAGGGGCAGGGAAAGAGGAGAGAGGACCGAAGGGGAGAGTGTGGAGGAGTAGGGAACTCAGGCAGAAACTCAGACCCCAGAGCCGGGAAGAGAGAGCAGAGAAGGGGGTGGGGGTGGCGGGGACCGCGGCAGAAAGGAAGGAGGGCGCTAAGGGGGGAAAGGGAAAGCGGAGGAGAGAGCGCAGGGGGGCGGGCGGGGGCCGCGAAGGATCGGGAAGGGAGAGGGAGCGACGCCCAGGAGAGCCGAGGGGCCCCGCGGTGGGACGGCGTGCTAAGCCTTCTCTTTCTCGGTTTTTGGGGTGGGCGGCGGATCTCCGCCGAGATAACCCAGCCAAGCCCCCTGCCCCCCGTCCCAGCGAGAGGCCGCAGCTGTATAAATACCGGGGGTGGGGGAGCCGGGCTGCTGCCCAGGGGTCAGCGACACCGGAGAAGGCTTTGCTGTCATTAGCTAATTGAGCCCCAGATGTTAAGAAAAGGTTACGTCCTCCTCCGGAGAGTTTTTCTTTTTAAACACTTTACATAGAGTCCCCGGCCAAAATGTCCAGGAGGACGCTTCCCGCCGGGGCCTCGGCTCCCGCCCCGCGGGGGGATCCCAGGGGCCTGCCCGGAGGCGCGGCGGGGACCACCGGCGGCGGAGCCAGCCCCTCCGGCCCGAGAGCAGGCGGCGGGGAGCGGGGACCCGGGGAGCCCGACTCGCGGACTCCTAATCCCACGGAAGGCTGCAGATCAAAGGCGCTGGTGCGCGCCGAGGGCGGGTGGGGGCGGGGCGGGAGGGCCGGCAGCCACGCAGGGCTCCCAGGCTAGGGCTCCCGGCCCGGGACCCAGACTGTCACCAGGGTGAGCTAGCCCGGCTGCCTCTAGCGGGTCTCCGAAAGTCGTCAAAGCGCCCCCACAGGTCTTCCCTGGAACAGAAGAAGGGGGTGTGGTGCCTGTCTCCCAGAGAGCTATACATAAGCCAGGCACTTGATAAGTATCCTTTCAATTAGTCCTCACAGTAATCGAATGCTTTTAAAATCCTTATTATTGTTAGTTCATAAAAGAGGAAGCAGAGTCCCAATAAGTTAATAAAACTTTTGTCCCAGAACACTCGCTTGGATGGGGCAGCGCTGGAATTCTACTCAAGGACATTACCCTTGTTTTAAACTCAATTCATCCAGCACCTCTACCCTTCTGTCTTCTCTCCTGTCTTCCCGTTTTGTCCTTCCAACTCCCCTAGGCATCACAAGAACAGAGCCACCCACCTGTGGCCCTGGCTCGTGGGGCAGGGAGAAGAGCTTGGTGCCAAGGGCGTGCCCATCATGGCAACAGCTACAGGCTAAATGTGAAGGATGGGGCTGGGCAAACATGTGCCTGGGTTGAATCGCAGCTAAAAGAATGTTCACGTCCCCCCTCCCCAGAGGTGGGGCTGTCTTCTCAGAATAGAACCAAGCAAGTTGGAGCTGGAAGGGGCCTTCAAGAAGATGGGAGCCTCCCTTCTTGTATGACAGATGTGGAAGCCAAGACCCGGGAAGTCAGCCCCGTCCCACCCCACATAGCTAGTGGGTGAGAGAAGGAAAAAGAGCCCAGGCCCACAGCAGTGGGATCTCCAAGGTAGGGTTATCACCTCCATTGTAGAGATAAGGGAGCTGACTTGAAGCTAAGTGTGCCCCAGGTCCCAGGGCCAGAGGTGAGGGAGCTGCTTTACAGCTCAGGTCTTCGTGAGTCCAAGAAACTTCCCTTTCCACACTCCCAGAATTTGGGGCCGAGGACTGGCCGCTGGGAGGTAGTGAGTAGAG
Organism: Peromyscus eremicus; assembly: GCF_949786415.1. Classification (NCBI taxonomy): domain Eukaryota; kingdom Metazoa; phylum Chordata; class Mammalia; order Rodentia; family Cricetidae; genus Peromyscus; species Peromyscus eremicus. The sequence goes on along the minus strand of NC_081428.1, from coordinate 79,838,855 downwards.
ACATCCGGGACACAGACTGGGAAAGAGCCACCCTACCCTTTAGAAGCCAGATCCGTGCTCCACCTCTTCCCCCAAATGGCCCAAATACTTTCCAGAATGCCCCTTTGAAGGTGTGTGCGTGGGGGGTGCAGCTAGCTGGTGGTCCTTCTGGGTTATGAGGGTCTTATGAGGCGAGATAAACCTGGACCCACGGACTCCCTCAGATTTCCTGCGACTGGAGGTACAGATCCGCCTTGCCCAGCTGCTCTGTCCCAAAATTGCCCTGCTTCCCCAGAGGATGTCTCCACTGCCTGGTGTGACCTCCCAGCTCAGCTCCACACGACTCCAAAAGCTTCGTCCTCATACGGTCCCCTTTCTCAGTCATCATCTCTAGTCCCGTCTCGTCTCTCCTACCTTCCTACTGACTGAGTTTCAGTTGTTCATTTAGAAATGCAGTCACCAAAATTCTACCGGGTACCTACACCTCCATGCAGGAAACTAGCATGCAGCCAACTGCCTTTTGGGAGCCTGCAGTCCTGAGGAAGGCAGACTTAGCCAAATATAAAGATAATATGTTTGTAATTACACCCTGGTGTTACACTTGTAGTTAGTAGGCTCTTTAAGAAGTTATAGCAATAACTCTGTATTATGGGATGACTACCAAGAGAGTAGTGGCTAAAATTAATAGTGGTAATAATTTCAAAAAGAGTAGGGCTGAGGCAACCCCTCAGGTGCCATCATGATCACACACAAGCCCACATGCCAGTTAGTAAGCAATGGCTGTCACACGATAATTAATATATAATGGCAATAAAAGAAACCTCATTGGAGCCCTCTGGGCTCCCACCTGGCTCCTGGAGCCACTGCACCGTTGACCTCCCACTAAGTGAGTTTTATGGATCTGTGAAAATGGTCTGGAGAGCTCCCACCTCTGGAGGTCAAGGCAGGAGGAGTCGGGCCCCTCCCCTGTGGGCTGCTCTGTATAGAGACAGCACGGCCCGACTTTGAGCCATAGGCCCTCTGACCACACGGCTGTTATCTGTCCCACATTCTGGGCAGGGCCTGATCCAGCCCTACAGTTGGCAATGGCTGGAGGCCAGGCTGGAAGCCAGGCTAGAGAGGTCTGGCCTCCCTGAGCCTTCCCAGCCAGTGGGGCAACGTCACAGCCACTGTCACCACAGGGCACAGGAGGCGGGCACAGAGTACACCTGGAAGCCATCAAGCCAGGAGATTTTTCTCTCTTGGCATAAATAGGGCAAGTGGAGGGTAGTTTTGATTGCCTTAAATTGCCCAGATTTTAGAGCTTGGAACTGAAAGTCCCCAATGCCCCAACAGACAAACAGAGAGACAGAGAGCCGTGACAGCAGGGGCAGGTCCAGGCTCATCTCACCTCCTTGGCACCTCTGCCTAGAAGGCCTCTCTGATACTGATCAGCATAGGAGCTCCCTGGAGTGTGCACTGTGGGCATACTGTTTGCTCCCCGCAGCCAGGCAGGGTGGGGACATCAGAGTCATTAAACCCCAGACAAGGAGGGTCAATGACTCGCCTACGGTCGTTTGGTTTATAGGTGGTGGGTCTGAACTCCTTAGCAGACCTGTCTGATGCCAAGGCCAGCGGGGCCCTGTCAAGGCTGCTGCTAAGGAAGAAAGACTTTGAGTCACTGTGAGGGACACAAAGCACCCAGCACTGCTGCAGCTCAGAATGCCAGCTCCTGACCCCGACTGTTCAAGGCAGTTATGCCCCCCAGGTCAGCGTCCGCTTGACCTCGGTGGGGGAGGGGGAGGCCGTGGCTCCTGCCAAGGCCTGGAGAAATGAAAGGGGATCTTGTCCCACCCCACACAGGGCCCATTCTCTCTAGCCAGCCCAGCCCCTGCAGACCAGTGCCAGATATTCAGACATACAGAAGAACTGTCACGGGGGGGGGGGGGGGGGGGGGGATCCCTAGATGTCCCCAAGCCTATCCCTGTCCCCTACACATTTGCATCTGTGGAAACTGAGGCTGAAGGGAGGAGGGACTGTGTAAGGCCACACAGTGAGCTGACGGTGTGAAGGGGTGATTCAAACCCTGTCCTTTGTCTCCTAGGCTGTATGTAGCCTCTTTTCCAGAAGCCTGGGCCTCACCCAAAGCAGGCGGCCCTGCCCACCTCCCCCCCTCGTGGATGTCTAGCCACAGCTGTGCTCTCTGACCCCTCTTCACTTCCACAGAGGGATCAGGGATAAATGCTTGCTCGATATTCTCCACTTTGAACTTCCCAGTCCTCTCAGCTGCCCACCCTGGAGGGAGCTGTCTTGACAGGCCGTGGGTGCCCGCTCCTGGGAGCGATCAGAGTCTGGAAGCACACCTGTTGTGGAGGTTGCAGAAGGCCCTCACTGTTGGAGACTCGGTGTCTCTAACCATTCACAACTGAGGTGGCTGGGGGAGTCACAGACCTGGGGCAACCCAAGAGAATGTGAGACTTAGCAAACAGAAGGACCGAAGGGCCAGCACTACCAGCTCGTTCTTCAGAGGCTGGCATCTAGGTGACAAGACAAACTTGGGCAAACCCATCAAACCCACCAGCTATCCCTTCCTCCTGCATTCTCACGGGCCCATAACCACTGAGAGCCTATACCTTCAAACTACAGCAGCCTGGCCTATATGAGGGTCAGCCAGCAATTGGGGGTGCGGGCATGGGTCTGATTCTGTTGTCCCCTGAACCCTGGGACATGCACCCTTGGGACTGCAGCAGGATATAAAGTCCTAGAGGTCTGCAGTCTTCAGGAAAATGATCCAGCAACAGATTTCGAGTGTTTGAAGGGGGTAAGTTTGGGTCCCCACTGGCTCTCTCTGGCTGAACTGGCTTGATCCACGTGGTAGTTTGAATGTAATTAGCCCCCATAAGCTCATAGGGAGTGGCACTATTAGGAGGTGTGGCTTTGTTGGAGGAAGTGCATCTCTCTGGAGGTGGGCTTTAAGGTCTCACATATGCTCAAGCCACTTCCGGTGTCTCGGTTCACTTCCTGTTGACTGCAGATCAAGATGTAGGACTCTCAGCTCCTTCTCCAGCTCCATGTCTGCCTGCACGCTGCCTTGTCCCACCATGATGGTAATGGACTAAACCTCTGAAACTGTAAGCCACCCAATTAAATGTTTTTCCTTTATAAGCGTCGCTGTGTTTGTGGTGTCTCTTCACAGCAATAGAAACCCTAACTAAGACAACCCAGTAGGTTCGTTCAAACTCAAAGGCAGGGGCCTAGAGGAGCCAGGACCAGTGTCTGCCCGCCCACTCATCACCCACACATGCACCCCAAGGATTTCTCGTGAGGAAAGAGTCCTGTTTTGAAAGCTGGAGAAGAGGGTAAGCCTGTCAAGAGGGGAATCCTAGGGCAGAGGATGGGTTGGTCAGTTTCCTGGAAAGTCAGGGTATAACACAGTTACAAGAAAACATTGTTATCTAGGGACTAAGCATGACCACGCTTTGACATTCTCTCTGAGGAACAGTGTATCCTTCAAAAATGGGCCCCATTTCCGATGAGTTATCTCAGTATACCCTTATTAAGAATATGATTGAGGCCAGATGGTGGTGGTGCCCGCCTTTAATCCCAGCAGATTAAAGGGGAGGCAGAGGCAGGCGGATCTCTGTGAGTTCGAGGCCAGCCTGGGCTACAGAGTGAGTTCCAGGACAGGCTCCAAAGCTACACGGAGAAACCCTGTCTCGAAAAACCAAAAAGAAAAAGAAAAAAGAACGTGATTGAAACTGAGTGAGGCCTGGATCTAACAGGAACAGGAAGGTATTGCAAGATGGTGCTGAGTGACTTTGTCAGTCACCACAGGGCTGTGGATGGGACAAAGTGAGGAGCAAGAATGGGATCTTATGCCAGGTGTGATGTTATACACCTTCAATCCCAGCACTTGAGAAGCAGAGGCGGGCTCATCTCTGTGAGTTCAAGGCCAGCCTGATCTACATAATGAGTTCCGTAGGATGAGGGCCTGGGAGGCAAGGCCAATGGCTGGTTAGGACAGCTTATATCCAAGCACGCATTGTGTTGACTGTGCAGCACCTTGGTAATAATGACCAAGGCTCCACCCAGAGCTGCTCTGTCCCAGTGGTATAGCAGCCAAGGGGAGACATTGGCCATGGTATAGCACGTGGGAACCGGAGACTCGTAGGTCACCTACCAGTGGTGAGAACACTAGGGAGTGGGCCGCAGTGGCTTCCCACATTGCTGATGTGGAAGGACAAACGCCCCTTTCAGGAGGCTGAGACCTGCAGACATCTGAGAGACAATGGAAAGCAGTGAGCTTACACTGGGGATGTGTAGTACCAGCACTTCACATACGGTATCTCACTGGCCAGACAGCCCTGCCAAACAGGCATTTTGACGTCCACCTCACAGACATAAATTGTGAGTCTGAGGGGCTACAGCATCCCACAAGGCCACGCTTACCAAGTGGTGGAGTCTGGACTCTTAACCTTTGACCCGTTAGCTCTAGACAAGGATCCTTTTCCTGTCCAGGACAGAGGAAGCTACAGAAGATGTCGGGATGGGAAAGTGGGATTCAGCCTCTGGAAACAGTCATCCCACCCTCACGAGCCCCACACACTGCAGCGTCTCACTCTGAGGGGATGGGGGCCTGGAGAGGTGAAATAACTTGACGTCAATGCCTAAGCCCTTGAACCAGGACTGGCTTGGGGCAATAAAAGTGTTCTGAGTGGCAGACCCTGGGGCCCCTCCCTTGTCAATCCGTCACAGCCACCCCAGCTCTTCTGGTAGTCATGATGTTGTTTTCTGAGACCCTCCCCCACCGCACACACCTGTTGTTGGGGGGGCGGGGCACTGCAGCGAGACGCTGTCCTCGGCCCTTCCTCCTCTACAGCCTGTCCAGGGTCTGCGTCCCTTCCCCTGCCCTGACCCCCCAAGGGATCCTGGGTCTCTGGTTTTTGTCAGGCCTGAGGCTGGTGGGATTGATTTATGAAAGGAGTCCCCACCTCGCCCTGAGCCCTGGTCCTCCTCCCTCTCCTCTTCTTCCCCCAGCTCCTCCCCTGCCTGACTGCCTGCTCAGTTTTCCACAGAGTCAGGATTTCCCTGGGGCTGGGGGCTCCAGCCAAGAACAACACCGGACCGGTCCCCCCACCCCTCCTGCCCCTCCCATTCCTCTCCAGCTCTCACCACCCCTGCGGCCCTCCTCAGTTAAAAGGAAGGGTTGAGGGGAGAGATCTAAGCCCAGCCTGATCCCAGAGGAAGGGCCAGAAGTAAGGTCCCACCCATCAGGAGTCAAGAGGGTCCCTTCTCATTCCTTGAGAAGTTCCTGTTAGGAGCTTGGTTGGGGAAGGCAGAGAGAATCCTGGGAACTCTCTGGGGGTAGTATAGTAGTGAACAAGACTGAGACCCACTCTGAGGTGGAAGGTCAGAAAAACTCTTGAGGTTCACACGGAGAGAAGAGCAGAAAGGATTCTGGAAGCTTCTGCTGGGGTGGAAGGAGCGGACTAAAGCTGTGGAGGCAGTGGACTCCTGCTATGGAGATCATGGGGAGGAAGTCCTTCTCTGATGGCTAGCGGCTCAGAGAGGAGAGAGGAGCCCTTGCAGGGCTGAGACACAAAGCAGGAGGGCTTGTCATGGACCACGAGCAGACCCTCGAATGATGGAGAGTGTTTGCAGAGCAGGATGTCAGCAGACCCCCAGGGTGGCACCAGGATGGGAGCGTTAGGTGGGGCAGGCAGGACATGGTGGCCTGTGTTAGAGTCCTGCTTTGCCTGGTTCTGAGGCTGGGTCTTGGCCCTTGGTCTAGGAGAGGAGAGCCAGGGCTGGCATGGCAAAGAGCCCTGTCTTCCCTTAGAAGAGTCTCAGACATAGTGTGACAGCTGGGTGAGCCACTAACACCAGATGAGGAGCTGTCCTGGACCTTGTCACTGGCCTCTTGGTCTCTTCCTAGCCACCTTCTCACCCCTGTCTAGGCAGCATGAACTTGGGTAATCTCTCCAGGGTTACCTCCCTCACACGCAAGTTCCTTGGAGGGGTGTCTAAAGGCTTGGTTTTCCTTCACATCTGCTCTTGCCTGGCCTCACTGACCCCCCTCCCCATGCTATCTCCTCCCCTATTTCTGCCCTGGGCTTGTCTCGAGGCATTCAGGAGTGCCAGGTCCTGGCAACTGTGCCCCACTGAGTGGCATCAAAGCCTTCCCTGCAGCGCAAACATGAGAAACACCCCCTCCCCTTGGCATCTCTAACGCCTCAGATGGGGACCTCTCCCCACCTGGCCCCTGGCCAGATTCGCTCTTTTGGATCCTCGGACCTCAAAGGCAAACAGAAAAGCTTGAATGCTGGGTAAGGTGGGGAACTTTGGGGAGCAGACAGCGGGAATAGCGGCAAGGAAAGAGATGTGGAGAGTCAGAGCAGTCTTTAGAGGGTATCCGTGTAGACAGGCCTTCCTTCCAGGTCAGGCCAGATAGGTGGCCTCCCACCTCCTCCGTCCTGACAGGGTCTCACAGCTGGCCGAAGGGGAAGTGGGGATAACTGCCCCTTCACTCATCTCACCCAGAACCTAAGCTCCGGGGGCCACACACTGGAGTTCTTTCTGCTCGGCCCCTCCCCGCCTCAGCCAGGGCCCAACCTCCTCCGCTCCGTTTGCACCCCGGCTCCAGGCCAAATCTGGCCAATTTGTTCTGAGACAGGGTTTTGGTTTCATAGCCTCATTTGAATGATTTCCAACAGAATTCCTGCCTCCCCCACTGTAAAGTTCTGCCCACCCCCTCCCCCAGCCTCCTTCCTGCCAAGCCAAGGCTGGTGGAGGAGAAGGGTAACCCAGAGCAAGTCTCCACAGAGGGACACTTGCTGGACCTCCATGCTGCTCTCCCCACGCGGTCCCAGACACAGGCCCGGAAGGCCGGCAGCCACTGTCCCCGTGTCTCCCTACTGAGTGTGCTGGAGCTGGAACTTCGCTGGGCATCCCCCCTGGAGCCTGTTATCCACCTGGACCAGGAGCGGGTGATGCTAGAGTCCTGCACAGCCGTATCCACAGTAGAGGTGGCTTGCCCGTCACTATCCACTACCACCCTGCCCCGCCTTGACACATTCCCTGTCAGAGGAGCTGAAAAGGCTGCATTTCAGATGCCTGTGTATCCAGAGAAAGCTGTCCTCAGGAACAGCTCCACTTGTGAAAATAAATTACAGACAGCCCCCAGGGTGCTGTTTCACGCTTCCTAATACTTCTCACAGATACACCATGCAGAGTACACGCTCCCGCCTCTTTCCAGAGACTATGTTCTGACCAGTGTCAGATCCCCAGGGGTAAGAGATATCATTCCTCAAGCTTTTCATCCAGAAGACAGGCAGGAAAACAATTTCTGGTTTATAGACAAGGAGGACGCCCAGAGATACTTAGAGGATTGTCTGGGAGCACACAGTAGGACCAGAGCCCAGGCCGCAGAGACCCGTGTGCCTACTGTGCTGCACTGTGGGGTAAGCTTGGAAAGCAGCCTGGAAGTCCTGCCTAGGAGCTTAAGGCAGCCGTCCTCAGACCCTCCCCCTGGGAGGAGATGCCTGGCCCAGCAACCTGCGTCACAGCTCAGGTGTGTCATTTCCTGAGCTCTCAGGTGGGGGCCGGGCCAGGGCTGGCCCTGCTGGCACGGTTTCTGCTTCTTTATTCCTCTCTCACACACAGCACTGGGGCTCCTGGCCCAGATCTGTGTGTGGAGGAGCCCTGGTGCTGTGTCTAGCAGAACAGTACCCAGTCCTCCGGTGCTGAGACAACCTCTCAGCTCCTCCTTCAGACCTTCAGAGCCACCTCCCTAAGTCACAACTCCTAATGAGGATCAGAATCACGAGTTCAAATCCAGGCTCTAATTCTTACCAGACACGTGGCACTGGAAAAGTTACTGCTTTGAACTTCACTTTCCTTATCTGTAAAATAAGACAGTGAAGTCATCCTTGTGGGATTGCTATGGGGATGAATACACGTAAGAAATCTCATACCCGGGGTTGGCGAGACAGTTCAATGAGCAAAGTGCTGTACAAGCCTGAGGTTCCGAGTTCGGATAAGCCTGCATGTTTTTGTTTGTTTGTTTTTTTGGTTTTTTTGGAGACAGGGTTTCTCTGTGTAGCTTTGCGCCTTTCCTGGAACTCACTTAGTAGCCCAGGCTGGCCTCGAACTCACAGAGATCCGCCTGCCTCTGCCTCCTGAGTGCTGGGATTAAAGGCGTGCGCCACCACCGCCCGGCCCTGCATGTTTTTAAAGATTTATTTATTTATTACGTATACGGAAGAGGGCACCAGATCTCATTACAGATGGTTGTGAGCCACCATGTGGTTGCTGGGAATTGAACTCAGGACCTCTGGAAGAGCAGTTGGTGCTCTTAACCTCTTAGCCATCTCTCCAGCCCAAGCCTGCATGTTTTTACCGCCACTACATGTGGCTCTATGCATCTGTAACCAGAGCTGGGTGACAGACAGGCAGATCCCAGGGCTCAAGAGCCAGCCAGTCCAGCCCACGCAGCAAGCTCCAGGTGAAGTGATTGAGGAAGACATCCTGACATCAATTTCTGGCTTCCACACATGCCTGCATGGGTGAGTATATGCACACACAAACAGAAGTCTAGTATGATGCTGGGCATGGCGGTGCATACCTGTAATTATGCCTACTTCAGAGGTTGAGGCAAGAAGATGACAAGTTCCAGGCCAGTCTGTACAACTTAACAAAATACTGTCTCAGCCCTCCCCCCATAAGTGCTGGGATTAAAGGCGAGGCTGCTGTCCTGTCTCACAGCTGAGGCTGCCTCTGCTGCCACCACCAACTGGCTTGTCTCAGGGTTTTAAAAGGACCTCTTTTAGGTCTTGGTTTCTGTGGTGATTTGAATGAGAATGGCCCCCATAGACTAATATATTTAAATGCTTAGTTACCGGGGAGTGGTACTGTTTGAGAAGGATTAGAATGAGGAGGTGTGGCCTTGTCGGAGGAAGTGTGTCACTGGGGAACCGGCTTTGAGGTTTTAAAACCCATGCCAGACCCAGTCCCTTTCTGCTTGCAGATCAGGATGTAGAACTCTCAGCTACTGTTCCAGCGCCGTGCTTCCTGCCATGATAATGGACTGACCCTCTGAAACTGTAAGCAAGCCCCAATTAAATCTTTTATAAGAGTTGCCACTGTCGTGGTGTCTCTTCACAGCGATAGAACAGTGACTAAGACACCTTCCAAAATGTAAAATAAAAAACAATAAATAAATAAATGGTGCCAAAAGACAGCCTATTCAGTGTACAGACTGACTAATGCATGCCCAAGGACAAGACAGTCAAAAAGTCTGTCGCTTGAGTGGGGCAGTGGTGGCACACACCTTTGATCTGCCTTTAATCCCAGCACTCGGGAAGCAGAGGCAGTGGGTCTCTGTGGGTGCATGGCCAGCCTGTTCTGCAAAGTGAGCTCCAGGACAGCCAGGGCAGTTACACAGAGAAACCCTGTCTCGAAAAAACAAACAAAACAAAAAGTTTGTCGCTTGAAATGTAGCCGAGGCTTTTGCTGCTGGGGACATTCATGAAGAAGTGTCTTCTACACTACTTGTTTCCTAAGCTTTCTATGTGTTACTATGTGAGCTTTGTGCCCACAGCAAGGTGATCAGGACTCTGTCTTGAGAAATCCAGAAGTACTGAATACCACCCCTGGCCTGTGGATTCTACCTCATGACCTCCACCAAAACCTATTCGAAGAGCTAAATGTTTAAGGACAGAGGAAAAGCTATCTTCTGGGACAATAAAAGAAAATGAAAATTATACTTCTCAGATCGAGTCTAGCTGAACCCAGCTATTCAGTATTGTGGATATCTGTGACAAGCTTCCAGGCTCCTTTGCCGTGTGAAAACAGGTCAGCTTGTGGAGAGAAAATGGACAAGAAGGGCGAAAGCAAGCAGTGGGAAGGTGTCCATTAGCCAGCTGTGCCTCATTGAGGGCCCACTGTATGGTTCTGCGTGACTCATATTCCACCACAAGCAGCTCTTTTTTTATTTTTCTGTGAGCTGGGTGCCCTGCCTTTTAGCACCTGGTGCGGGGTAGGGGTGGGGGCTGGATTGGGGGAGGAGCCCCGTGCTCACATACTTGCTGCTTCTCCCCCACACAAGCCTTGGAACAGCTCCAAGGGCCCGAGCCTGCATGCCAGGAAGCAGAATCTGGTTCTCAAACTGGGCTCCACAAGGCCATCCCAGTGCCCAGTGGCCGCAGGAGGCCGAGGTGGGGCTGCCATGAGCCCCACAAACTCACACTTCTTTCTTAACAAACCCAGAGCACGGGTTCCTTGGGTTATTCCTCCCATGAAATCTACGTGATTATTCTTTCTTGGAAGCTTTTGGGTTTTCTCTGCATCTTCTTGTCATTCTTGGCCATCAGATGAAGTGACGATTGCTGTGAAGAGAAAGAAGGCTAAGAGTGAACCCCCCAAGATTGCACAGGCCCCGGGTAGTGGAGCCAAAGTGAAGTTCTCTCTGCAGCTGGGTCCCTCTTTCTGACTCCAGGGTGGGGATAGGTAGCACCTGGACTTTTGGTTTCTAACTCTGCCTGAATGCTACTTCCCAAATAACTTCCCTGCGAGAATGGTTTGTCTTTCCTACTTCCTAGGGTGCTGAGTAGGACTTCCCACTTGAATGCCGACCTCAGCCCTGACATCCACCTAGGTGACGGAGATCAAGGGTTAAGATATTCAAGAGACAACCGGGAGCAGACAGATTTCCCCCAATCACCACTTGCCTTCATCCTGGGCTGGTTGTTTGACAGTGCTTTCCCTGAGCATCAAGACAGAAGAGCAAGGCATGAGGATGGCTGGAAACCACCCCAGGATGTCTGTGCAGGGGGAGAAGTGAAGATCGAGACTGGTTGTCCCTGCTTGCTGGGGGATGTAGGGGAGAAAGGAGTGGGAAAGAATAGGGATGATAATTAGTGTCTTTTCTTGTTCATTTTCTAGGTGTAAGAATAGGGGTTCATTCACTGATATCAAATACCCATTCATCCACCCGCTTAACCATCCATTCAGTCATCCAACCATCTCTTCCTCTGGCCACCCTACCATCTGACCATCCATCCTCTGCTACTATTCACCCGTCTGTCCATCCATTTACTCCTCCATCCACTCCCCTACTCATCTGTATAGCTATCGTCTTGTTTATGCTTAAATATTCATCTTCTCATTCCTTCACCCTCCCTTCTATCCAGCCATTCACTTGTCTGTTCCTTTGGCCAGGGTTGTATGAGCCTGGAGAGCTGTGAACAAATGTCTATTCATTCACTCCCTACCAGTGTAATGATTTCACTCCACTCTGGCTTAGTCTGAACTGGTTGGTTTATTGTGGCTACCTACAGGCACACTCAAAGGTAGCTGCATCATCAAAAGCCCACTCCAGCGTAGGTGACAACACTTGAGATTCTATTTTTAAGTGTGTGTGTATGTGTGTCTACATGTGCTCATACATGAGTGAAGTTGTCCACAGAGGTCAGAAAAGAGGGTGTCAGATTCTCGAGCAGGGGTTACAGGCAATTGTGAGCCTCCTAATGTGGATGCTGTGATCATAGTGGTGTCCTTAACTGGCAAGCCATCTCTCCAGTCCCCGGTGAAGACTTTCTTTTTTAAAGGCAGAGTCTCCTTGTATAGTCCTATCTGACCTGGAAATTACCTTTGTAGATCAGCTGGTCTTCATCTCACAGAGACCTGCCTGCTTCTGCTTCTGGGGTACTGGGATTAAAGGAATACGTCACCATGCCTGGCTCCAAGTGACAGCTCTTGGAAGCTGCATTCTTGGAACCCCCTGCACAACTTGTAGGCAGCTCCACTAGGGAGTGTAGGGCAGCTCTCCCCAGCAGTTGCTACTGTTCATATAGCCTCAGGGAGGCCTTGTGACTTTTCCAGGAGCTGCCTGAGCTTTATAGGTTTCATTTACTTCCTGAGTCTTCCAAGCATCCTTCCTCCTTCTAGGAGGAAATGCTTCAATTTAAAGGAAACAGCTATACAACACCCTCACACACCCATCCATCCACCTGTCCATGAATTCGCTCATCCCTATATCATTTGTCTATATTCCATTCATCCTAGCACTCATCTACACACCCATCTATCCACATATCCCTTTCTCTGTTTGTGTACCCATCACTCATTCACCCAGCCACTCTTCATCCATACACCTACTCACTTGTTTGTCTATTCCTCTGCCCATCTTTACACTTATTTTCTAGCCTTACGGTCCATTCACCCATCCATTTACCTATTTTCTTGTAGATATACTATATATACGCGTTAGCCACTGGTCTATCCAGATACCATACCCCTTAATTCATCAATTCATTGATCTTCTAAATTATCTGCATTAAATTCAATAACCAGTAAAGTTCTTGGCACAGGACTCAGCACACATGTAGCTTTTACTATAATATTTTACTTGAGAAGCAGAGCACTATGGGGGTTAAAAAGTCAACTCTGAATTCAGATCTTGGCTCTTGCGCCTTACAGAGTTTATGACTTTGAACAAGTTATCTAACTGTGATTAGCTGAGCTTTCCTATCTGTGAAGCAGAAATTGTAAGAGCACCTGCCTCCCAAAGCAGTTCTAAAGATGAAATGAATCTCTGAATGCAAACACTTAGAACTATAGCTAGCAAGCTGTTAGCACTTGGGTGAACAGCTCCTGTAGGAGTAACCAGGAAGCACCATACCCACCTCATCCTTGTCTGTCCCTTCTCCCCTCCCCTCTTCTGTCCTCTTTCTCTTGGGCAACCTTGTCCACCTAATGTCCTTCCCTATTCCCGTGTCATGGCTGCTGACTCCAGCTCAGCCCCACTTCTGACCTCTGGATCCACACATGCTTACTGGGCATCTCTCCTTAGAAGCCTCAGGCTGAATTGTCCCCCTTCACACATACCATTCCTTTTCCTGAACTTTCTGTATCCATAAATGACACTGAAATATACCCAGTTGCAAGTCCCCGAATCACCCAGACTTTGCCATCTAGTCTCGCTACTGTCCCACACCCCTTCCATCATTAAGCACATTGTTACTCAACATTGTAATACTCTTTGCATCTGTCACCTCTGTGTTTTCATCCAGTCTTCAGCTCCAGCCAATGGTCCTTTACTAAGACCTACATCCTTGCCTTCCTGCCAACATCTCCGTGTCCGCTGGTACCTCCCATTCTTGCTTCACTACATCCTCCAAAACCTATTTTCATGATACCACTCTTGTCAGTATGAATCACTCTGCCAGACTAAGGGCTCCTTGAAGGTGTTGTGTAACAGTCTCCTCTGAGATTAAAACATCCTATCCTGCAGGGAAGCTCCTTAAGCAGGGAAGTAAACAACAACAAACAAAGCTTCAAGAACTCCCTGAAACTGAGCAGATTCTCTAGGCCCCTCCCTGTCAGGGTAAACGAAGCCTATCTGCAAAGAAGACTGAGACTAGACCAGCTGCCTGGAAGAAACAGGAACAAGGGGAGCTGCCTGGAAGACTTACTCGGAAAGGACAGTCTCCAGCTGTTAAGCTGTGTGCAGGCTGTGCAGTGAGCTCCAGGTTCCCAGCTTCTCCAAGGTGTCACTCATGTTGGGGTGGGCTTTGGTGACACTGCTGTCTTTGAGTCCTTTCTGGTTCTGTAAGTAACCCTTCACCCATATTCCTTTAAGTAACTCCAATAAAACTCACGATTCACCAAGGTGGACTCTGGTGGTATCTGTACTTTGTCTGTTGTTAGGAACCCTGTGTCCCAGTTTCGGATCAGCATATGAACGCTTGTCCAGTGGGTCTCTGAGAGGCAAGACCTGTGGAGACAGTCTCTCACTTGGCAAAGATCAGTGGACCTCTGGACAGCACAGAACACTGCGGGTGCTGTGTGGCCTGCACACCTTCTTCTCCTTCATAATATCAATGATTCTCTTGGCGGGTTTTAGTTTCTCTTTGTCAGTCATGCATGGGACAGATGTGATCATTCCCAGAAACCCCATTTTTTTCTCTAATATTTTCCCCTAAAATTCTTTGAGAACTGATACTTCTCAGGTTTCTTATCTGGAAATACCAGCTGTCACCCCAGACCCTGGGAACTTTTCTGATCCAGTGTGGGAAGGATTGGAGGCAATAAAAGATTAACAGACACATAGAAGAAAGTAACACAGGGGACATTAACTACGTTTCCTAATTCTGAGAAAAAAAACATTAATGCCTTACCGAAATTCACCCTTTGTAGAGAGGCTGAGGTGTGCAGGACCTTTTGTAGGACTCGGGAACAGTTAGAGAAATACAAGCTAACTGTATGCATGCAGCTTATGGCAAATCAGTCCTTTAGGTGGACATCTCTTTCCCACCTTCCAGTTCTCAAATAACCGACTCAGAGGCTGGATATGAATTATAAATGCTTGGCCAATAGATCAGGCTTATTACTAGCTAGCTCTGACATTTTAAGTTAACCCATATTCCTTATTTACACTCAGCCACGTGGCGGTACCTTTATTAGCATGGCACGTTCATCTCCTGCTCCCTCTGCATCTAGCTGGCGACCCCAGACTCCGCCCTTCCTCATCCCATCATTCTCAGTTTGATTTTCCCACCTAACCTTATCCTATTCAGCTATTGGCCAGTCAGCTTGTTTATTAAACCAACCACAGCAACTTGTGTGAAACTCAGCTGGTGGTCAGACACAATTCTTTGCGCTGAAGCCCCTTCCCGGTCTCAGGAACGAAACCGGGGCTGCAGTGGGACTTCGGCAGTCTGTCATGGGGTTTCCTATCTGGGATGAGTAGAGTATGTTTCTTTTTCCTGGGAAAAGTTTTGTCACACAACATAATTGGCACCTGAACAGGGACAGGACAGAACCAAAGATGACATGAAGGAGGAGTATGTGTGTGGTCCTGACTGTGGGCAGTATGACAGGCAACTGAGGCCGAGAAACCTGAAGCGGGGAATATCTGTGAGGAGATTCCGAGAGAGTTGTCCTGTCCAGTATGGTGTGTGTTAGTGTGCCTTTGTGCTACAGCAGTTGTGAGACATGCAACTCAGGCTGAGTCATCAGGACTAGGAATGCATGTCTGTGGGAAGAGTCCCAGGATGGCAATCTTTGTGTGTATGGTATGGGTGGCATGCTTGCTTGATGAGTGAGATCCACCACATGCATATGGAGATGCCTTGAAAACAGTTAAAGATTTGGAGGAAGCTTTGCAGTCTTTGCGATTAGCACACAAGAGTCAAAAGTGTCAGCAAGGTTGCCTGCCCTCTGTTGTGTGTGGTTAGAAATGCATCTGAGGCCAAGATGGCGGCCAAGCAGGAGCTAGTTTGTGTGAAGGAGCAATTGTGAGAGGAAAGGGAGATGCAGCTAGCACCCTGCGTGTTAGCTTCTGACTTGGCAACTAAATTAGATAAAGAGGATGAGAGAGAGAGAGAGAGAGAGAGAGAGAGAGAGAGAGAGAGAGAGAGAGAGAGAGAGAGAGAGCGCACAAAGACAATAAAAGATACCCCTCAAGTCCAACTGTTAGTAGAAAAAGAGGGAAAATCTGTAACCCAGTTTGTAGATGGATGCATTAACCATGGTCCAAGGCAAAAAACTAGTGTCATCAGGAAATACTCAGCACTTGAACTGGTGGGCATAGGGAAGAGTTTTTTCAGTTTGTTTGAGACAAGGTTTCTTTGTGTAGACTTGGTTGTCCTGTCATTCATTCTGTAGATCAGGCTAGCCTGGAATTCACAGAGATTCACCCGCCTCTGTCTCCTGAGTGCTGGGATTAAAGGCGTGCGCCACCACTGCCTGGCTGTTAGGGAAGGACAATACGCAAAGAAAGAAGGAAAGAGCATATCTCAGCCTAACTTGTGAGACCATTGACACAGAAGTGGAGGGGACCAGTCTGCTGCTGTGGAGGCATGAAAACTGAGTAAGGTAACCCATCCCTCCTTAAGGCAAAGGCTGCATAACCTGAGACTGGGTGAGGGAAACCAGTTCCTAATGGAGTGGATTATCAGAGCCATTGGGAACACTTTGTTTATGTCCATCTGACATCCCCACGGACATCAGGAACTGGAGGAAGGAACTAGGAATAAGAGAAGCTGTGTTTGGATCCCAGTTCACTCGGCCAGATAAAACTGTGTTCACAGAAGAGATAAAGAAAAGGTCAGTTCAGCAGGGACCTCGAGCTAGTGTGGAGCATTAGGGGCTTTGCTGAGACCTTTAGTGGGACAAGGTCTTTATACAGTAGGAAGGGCCTTGGCAGATCTCAGTGACTTAGGCCCACAAGTAAAGAGAGTTGGTAAAGTGAGAGAGTGACCTAGAGGAAAGAGTACAAAGACAAAGCCAAGGAAGAGATCCGTCTGGGCTTCAGGAAGACAAATGTGGCAAGAGTTGTTCCAACCTGGAGTTCCCAAGGAAAACATTGAGAGAAGCCAAACTGTGGGCCTAGGAGCAGTTCACAGAAGACATCCATGATAGAGCAACACAGGTAACAACAATAAAGCCTGTCCCAGGGGTGGGTAATTATCACCCAGACTAAGGAGGGAACATTTACCTCCAGCACAAGGTTATACTAGGGGTGGGGTTGGCTTGCCCAGTCAGGAACTGTAATGAGTCTTTCTCTGTCTCACCAGCCAGCTCCCAAACAACAACATGGAGACTTCGTATTCATTCTGAAAGCTTGGCCTTAGCTTAGGCTTGTTTCTAACTAGCTCTTACAACGTAAATTAACCCATTTCTACTAATCTATGTGCTGCCATGTGGCTCCTGGCTTTTACCTCTCCTCCTACATGTCCTGCTTCCTCTGTATCGGGCTGGTGACTCCCCCTTTTTTCTTCCCAGAGCTCTCTCTGTCTGGAAGTCCCAACAATTATACCTCCTGCCTAGCTATTGGCCATTTAGGTTGTTTGGTTTTGTTTTCTTGTTTGTTTTTTCGAGACAGGGTTTCTCTGTGTAGCCTTGGTGCCTGTCCTGGAACTCACTCTATAGCCCAGGCTGGCCTGGAACTCACAGAGATCCACCTGCCTCTGCCTCCAGAGTGCTGTGATTAAAGGCAAGCACCACCACCGCCCAGTGGCCATTTAGCTTTTTATTAAACCAATCACAGTGACATATCTTTACACAGCGTAATCAAATATCTTGCAACAAGGAACTTCCTCAACAACCAGATATGGTGGATGGAGAGGCAGTAGCTACTACTACATCCGCAATGCCAACCCAGGGCAGCTCTTACCCAAGGAACCAGTGGGTGAAGCTCCAGAGAGCAGGGCCTTTTTTCCCCCTTGGCCCTGAGCAGGTCTGAGCAAATTAAGTCAGGCCCACTGAGTTTATCAGGTGTGGAGAAATGTAGGTAGGCTCCGTGGAAGAACTCCAGAATATGGAAATGCAATGGCTCAGAGAGAATGACAGAGGATTACAAGGAGCTAACTAAGACAGCGCCTCCTACCCATGCTTTGTACCCAACTTTGATCTGTGGAGGAAGCAACTGATACAAATGAATGGAACCTTCCCACGCTGTATTAGACCTTGCTTATGTTTCACTTTAGTATCTTCTTAGTTATGAACCTCTGGGGTCACCTGACTCTTGTTGAGAACAGATGACAACAGGCCTTGAGAGCGCTTCCCTGAGGTTATCTTTGCAACCCCACTGTGTGCCATGGATTGGGAGTTTGGGATGCTGCCTTGCCCTGCCCATCCTCTGGCAAACATTTTGTTGTCTAGATGATGTAATGCTAACCCCGGAGCATTTTGCAGATTTGGAAAGCCATTGGAGAGACAGTCAGGTACAACGTTACTTCTACCCTAGTAGGGCTGGGTTAATTGAAAGAAAAAAAAAATCCAGAAGGACATTGCCAGAGACCATAAGGTTACTGAATGGAAGCCCCAGTGGCTCCCTTCCTGTGAGCTGTTGGCCGGAGAAGCCCCTGAGGCCCCACAAACCATAAAGGCTACTGCTGCTGCTGTTGGTTGTGTGCCAGAACTAGATGGTATGACCCTATTGCTGAAGACACTGTGTGTGCGTGCTCTGACAGTGGGACATGGAGAAATTACCGTGGGCCTGAACTGGAAACTCCCAGCCGCCTGGCTGGCTCTAATAATGCCAGAGGTGGCCATGAAGGCTGCTGGTAGGGAACTGTCACCAACATTCCTGCTCTGCTATGGACCCTGCACACTAAATACTGACATGCCAGGCAAGATCTGCCTGATTGTGCAATAGTGAGTTGGCCACCGTGAGTAAGACTAACAGCCTTCCTTTGAGGCCTGCTCCACAAGAGAGGATTCACATCTGGTGCTGTAAGCTAGGACAAACACCTATGGCTGGGGAGGTCATAGGTCCCAGAGAGGAAGCAACTTCTATGGTTTTTCTAGATGGATGTGATGTGTCTGTCCAACTGCCTTCTAAACGTGCATAGGCCCACATGTCACTGTTACTGTCAGCCTCGACTCATAACCACCGGCGAGGCACCTGAGAACAAGTGACCGTTACTATACCATGGTGACCTGTTTCTCAGTCATGGGTGGTTATCTGTAGTCACTCCTTCCAAGGCTGGGGGATCACTGGGGAAGAAGGGCAGAAAGGATGTAAGAGCCAGAGCAAGGGGTGCAGTGTTGTGTAACAGTTTTCTCAGAGAGCAAAACGTTCCCTCCTGCAGGGGAGCACCTTAAGCAGGGAAGTAAAACACAACAAAATCGGTTCAAGAACTCCCTGAAACCAAGCGGGTTCACTAGGCTCCTCCCTGCCAGAATAAACAAAGCCAAGCTGGAAAGAAGACTGAGATCAGACCAGGGGCCTGGAAGAAGCAGAAACCAGCTGAGCTGCCAGAAGAGACCAGAGTCCCTTGGAAAGGACTCTCTCCAACCTGCTGAGCTCCAGGTTCCCAGCTTCTTTGAGCTGTCACTCATGCCGGGGTGGGCTTTGGTGATGCAGCTGTCTGTGAGTCATTTCTGGTCCTGTAAGTAACCCCTCACCCGTATTCCTGTAAGTAACTCCAAAAAAACTCGTGGTTCACCAAGTTGGATTTCAATGGTATCCATACCACTAAATGGTCTGCCGTGAGTTCCCTATCTAGTGTGAGTAGACAAGTGTTTTGTCCCCCCAGGAAACGTTTTGTCGCACAACAGAAGGCGGCCACTATCTCACTTACTGTTACTACCTAAAAGGAGACTAAAGAGACCTCAGTGAGACCCTGTTCAGAGAGTGAACTATTTCAGTAAACTAAAAGCGGAGACACTGAGAATGGAAGCGTGTGCCGTGGAGGGCTGTGTGTAGTAAAAGCTTCACGGGCTGTTGCGCTGGAATGTTCCTGGAAATCAGCAAAACAAGAAAAAGATAACCAGAGAGACTGGAATGGGAACATGTATTTGCCTAATCTATGATGAACCAGGAGGTAAACGTCGCTTAGAAGGCCCCCCACGGGTTGGGAGAAACTGTTCAGGGACTGGAACGGTTTTTAAAAGGACAGGAAGAAGAAGCAGGTGAGAGCCCAGGTTATCAGCGTGGCAGTTCTGGAGGAAGCCAGCTAAGTGATGGCAGGATGGACTTGTAGTGCAGTATCCTGGGAGGACAGGAGGCCATTGGGGATGAACAGCCAGCATCTACATGTGAAAGCCATAGGGCTGAAGCTGAAAACAATCCCATCTATCATACCAAGTCTCGGAGGCCTAACTGTGATGAAATGGTAAAAATGGGACGATGTCGAACATGGAGGAATCTAAAAAGTAAGTGGACAGGATGTGGGGAACCGTGGCCTGGCCCGTGGGCGATGGTAGAAAGAGCAGCAGGGTGATTGTGTGTAGGGGAGCAATGGAGCCCGCGCCAGTTCCCACACACGCACACGTGTCCTTTCATGATCTCCTAGGGCATGCTCTGTGTTTCCCACCTGCCCCAAGTTCAGTTTCCACAGCAGGGAAAAGTTAGGGGCAAGAGCTGCTTCTGCCTATATTGCCTCTGTCTCTGTCCCAGGTAGGCTGGGTCTTGCAGATTGATGTCACAGCACACCTCTAGCCAGATCCGGAGTCTGTTTTCATTCCTTCTCCATGAGATGGGAATGACTAATGGGAAACAAGGGAGAAGGGCATAGATGAGAAGCCGAGGGAGAGAGCTGCCTTCCCACTCTGGGCCCTTGCCTCAGGCTAGAACCCTATTCCACTCCTGGCCTGTGCTCCTGGCAAGTACCACCTGCACCTGGCTGCCCAGCTCCTCCTTCGTGCTAGCCAAAAGACAAACACCGAGGCAGCCCTTGGCTGTGTAGCAGCCCACTCCTGGAGGCAGGTGTCTCCGTGAGTGCCATCCGGTGCAGCATTGCTCCATTTCCTGGGTTTCCTTTCAGGTTACCCGGACATAGCGGAAAGAACACAGAATTGTGGCCAATCAGAATGCACGTAGATTTGGGCTTTGCTAATGACTGGCTCTTTGAGCGTGGGCAAGCCCTTCCGTGAGCTTTTCCACAGAGAGAATAGAAATATGTACTCAGAAACAGTCACAGACAAGTGTTCCTTGCGGCACGGAAGTAGGGCAGGGGGCCATGCCAGCCAAGAGGCAAGCCCCAGGAAGACTGAAATGGCTGGATCAAATGCCCATGACTGGCACTCCAGGCCCACAGAGGTGGGTGGCCCCAGTCCTTAGCTCCCTCACTGGAAGGAGAACTGGTTTGTAGAGGAAGCCCCACCCCCACCCCTGCCGCAGGTGTGTGCTGAATAAATGAATGAGGGAATGAATGGAGAATGCCCAAGGTCAGACACACGGAAGCACCCTGATGGCAATAGGGGCCCCCAGCTCCCTCTGCTGGGCATCCCATAACTGGTTCGAGCCCCCAGCCTTGCTGACGGGTCCCACAAAACTCAGCTTTGTTCCTGCGGCATTTCTTGACTTGTAATTATATACAGCTCTCTCTGTGGTTGGTTGACTCACATTGCCATCCTGTTTTCTAGG
The DNA here is from genome assembly GCF_949786415.1 of Peromyscus eremicus. NCBI lineage: Eukaryota > Metazoa > Chordata > Mammalia > Rodentia > Cricetidae > Peromyscus > Peromyscus eremicus. Next base: position 79,818,022 of record NC_081428.1, on the reverse strand, counting down.
TTCTTCGAGGCTTTTGGTTCCTCTTGCTTCTCAGTGTTGGGTGCCCACCCCAGTGCTCTCGTGGGGTAGGCACCCAGCGGATGCTTGAAGACTGAGTCCCTACAGTTCCCCCCTCAGCTACTCAGTCAGCTTCTGAACGCTTAGGGACTTTAAACTACTCAGGTCCCAGCAGCCCCACCCAGGGGCCAGGGCTGGGCTAATCCTGCAGCAGTGTGTCCAGGATCCCTGGCGAGACACATTTCCCTCGCCCTTCCTTCTGGAGACTGAGGCTGACATAACCCCCAGTGCCTTGTTGTATGTGACCCTGATGTAGGCCAAGCACTACCTACTATTTTTCTGCCAGCTTCTTTATTTTCTTCAAGTTTCACGTTAATAAATAATGACAATAAAAAAGCTATTATTTTTTTTCTTTTTGCACATACTACCATCTCGGACACAGACCTTACATTTATTAATGAGATTGAGCACTTGTAACAATGTCATGGGACAGAAATGATTCTTATACCTCTTACAGATGACAGCATTCACGTCAACCTGCCGAGGAGGTCACACGTCAGGAAGAGAGCCGTCCTTCGCTCCACACCTGCCTGTGCTCTGTGTGGGCTGCGCTTCCCCCCTCACCACCCCAGGTCTTCCAGGTTCTTACTCAGCACCTGGCCTCAGCGGGAAAGGGCCCTTCCCCCACCGGCTTCCCTTTTAAATCATTGACTCGGGAGAGCTAATCTGCTGCTCCAGAGTGTGTAATTAACGAAGACTAGACAGACTAAAAACTCCATGCCCCACTCCTTATCTGCCTGCAGGGGAGCTAGACCCCTCCTGGGGTGCTCTCTATTCCTCTGCCAAGGCTCTGCTTCTCCTAGTAACCTTGTTCTGAGGTTCTAGGGTCTGAACACATCCCAGCCCTCTGGACAAAACACCAGTTGGCTGCATCTACTGGCAGGAATGCAGCGGGCCTTGTAGGCCCCTCCCCTCATCATTTGAGTCCCGGGAAGCCCTGGTCGGGGCCTGCGGGGGGCTGGGGGTGGGGAGGAGGGTGGACAGACTGCGGGAGTGAAAATGGGTAATACAGTGGTTGTGTGGGCAATGGAATGGGCTTGAGTACCTGTTTGTGTCCCCTGATATGGCAAGGTTGGGTGCAGGGGGAAGACCTCTGCACACTGGTGAGAGAAACGCCCAGCACACTGGGCTGGACCCCGCCAGCAGAGCACTTATGTACCCCTGGGCTTAGGCTCAGGTTGGCCCTAGAGATCCTGGCCTCCCTCTGTGGGTGGAGCCCCCCCCCCCCCCCCCCCCGTCAGCACTGTGGGGTGGGACAGTGGAAACTTTACCCCGGGAGACATGGGCCACAGACCCCTCACTGATCCAGAGCCCCTGGAGAAGAGCAGGAAGTGGACCCAGGACCTGTGAGCCCTCAGCAAGGAAATGCTTGTCCAAGTGTGTGGAAGCCACCCAGGCCCACAAGCCTTCTCCGGTAGCCCTGTAACACCTTGTACCATTGACAGCTTGGGAGGATGACTGAGGTGCCCCTGCCCAATCCCCTCCCCGGAGCCCAGGGGCTGCTGAGGCCCCATGTGTGGGTGTGTCCCCCCAAGCTGAGGATCCACCGCTGGTCTCTGGGTACAGAATGCCAACAGTGTGGGGCCCAGGGGCAGTCTTGAGGGCCTGTACTGCCAGCAGCGGGTGAAGGGACCCAGGAGGAGCCAGCAAGCCTCCAAGCCCCATATCACCCGCCTTTTAAAACCTCAGCCAACACCTTCCAGGCCTGCAGCTCCCCCTGCTCCCACCTAGATTTCCACAAGGAACCCTTGTCACGCCTGGAGGCAATGAACCCTGAGTCTGAGGTCTCCACACTTGAACCACATGTGTGTGCCCATGCTTCCAGGCTTCCCTGGCCCCTTCCTGTGAGGGAAACTCTTAAGTTAGGATTTGCAGATACCTCAGAAACCTGTTCTAGGAAGCGCCTAAATTTACTGCTGGAGGATTGCATCTATTATACCCTACCCCCTTCTACTTGTTGCCGAAGGGACCTGGATTTCTTTGTGTGGATGTCTTCCCCTGCACTCATACCCTCTCCCACCACTACTGGGGGAAACTGAGGCAGGGCACATACACTTACTTACCCAAACCCACTCCATTACCAGAAACCACACCCCTTACTCGTTGCCATGTCCTGGCACTCCCCCCAAGTTTTCCTGATTCCAGAGGCTTTCTTTTTTTTTTTTTTTTTTTTTTGGTTTTTCGAGACAGGGTTTCTCTGTGTATCCAGAGGCTTTCTTGACCTTCCTGGCCCTTGTTAGGTATCTCCCAAGCCTTTCCAGTGTGCAGGCATGCTGTGGGAATCCCAGCCTCTGCCTCTACTACTGGCTGGGGACTGGTCAAGTTACTGACCATCTCCCTCTCCTCCTGCCTGGGTTACTGAGCTGAAATAAGACGTGGACACACTAAGTGCTTAGTGAAGAGGAGCCGTCCCTAGTTTTCTGTGTGTAAATGACTCCTTTTATACTTGGTCAGGGGACCCAGGGAACTGACTCCTTTGCTGTCCCTCAGGGACTCTGCAAAGTCATGGAGACTCAAGAGGCTGTCTGCCACAGAAGCGAAGAACTCAGTTTGCCTCGGTTAACGCGCCACTTCTGAGAAGTCTGTTGGATGCTCAAAGTGATGGGGCTGCACTACAAAAGAGACTCCAGGAAGCTGTGGAGGTCTAGCAGCCAGGGATTATTAACAGGAGGAATCAAGGAGTCCTACTTTGGGAGGAGGAATGAGAAGGGGCAAGAGTCATCTTATTGCCTTTATTTCGCTGTCTGCCCAGCTGACCCCACTATAGGGCACAGGGCCAAGCTTGTACACACTCATGCTCTCTGTGCAGGCAAGCATGTGCACAACACACACATACATACCCCCCTCACTCACACACGCACGCGCGCGCATACACACACACACACACACACACACACACACGTACACACACACATCTCTGGCTCTGTGAGTCAGTCTCTGGGAGGCGAGGGCTGCTCCTCAGCCTGCTCCTGCCTGCCCTTTTACAACAGCACCAAGGGCAGGGGTAGGGCAGGGCCCTCAGCCCCCAACAAGTCCCTCTGCAAACTGGAGGTACCAGCTGGCTTCAGGATGGGGCTCCATACTTCCCCATTCCCAGAGTCCCCTCCTCCACTTCCCGGGGGAGGGAATACTCTCTGCTTACCTGGTGGGGGCAGACCCCTGCCAGGGCTGGGGCCTGAGTAACCCAGGCTTACCCCCACCCAACCCTACCAGGACCTCCACTACTGAAGTACAGCCAAATCTGAGTTGTGAAGATTCCCCACTGGAGAGCAGGAAGGCCTGGGCCCCGAGGCATCTGGGGAGGGGTCATCACCCCCTCTTCTAATCCATCTTCAATATGAAGAGGTTTGGGGCACACTTCCTGGGAGGGAGCACAGGCCTGGAGAAGTCACAGCAAGGGTCCTCTCCAAAACTTCCATCTTCTGGGCCACAGCCAAAGGCCAGACATCCAAGAGTCCAGCGGGCTGGTCAGAATCCTTGTGCAGTCCTGGGTGGGGGGACACTCCCTCCCCCCCGGTTGGAGCTGAGTGTCAGACCTGCACAGGCAGCGTCTGGCTCATCTGCAGTCTCATGTCCTGGATGCTGCTGAGGATCTTCTTCTGGTGGCCCGCCAAAGTGACCCCAATCCTTAGCAGATCTCTAGAGATACAAACACAGCAGTCAGTCCCTTCCCTGTGGCCTGCTACCCTGGGCTCGGCCAGAGCTCCTGCCCAGTCCCGGCCCCTCGGGGGTACACTTACTCTGCAGTCATTTGGGCCACCAGGTCAAAGGATGAGAACCCCGCACTGACAAAGCTTTCCTTATACCTCCCCATCTTGATCGCATCTAGCCAGTCCCCCACTGTGGTGAAGGTAGTGTAATCCGGGACTGTGCGGTCCAGGAGGGGCTGTGACAGGCTGTGGACACAAAAGAGTGACCTGGTACATCCAGGGAGCTGGGGAGCAGGGTTAGGGTTGCCAGTCTGTAGGCGCTGTTGAGACACTGACCCAGATGGGGCACTGGCGATGACCTTGAGGCTGGCAGCATTGCGGATAAGCTTGTCTAGTGTGTTGACGATTTGGGAGAACTTGGGTCTGAGGTTCCGGTCCCGCACCCAACAGTCCAGCATGAGCTGGTGCAGGGCAGTGGGGCAGTCCATGGGGGGTGGCAACCGGTAGTCCTGCTCTACAGCATTGATGACCTGGATAACGGTAGGGAATCGGAAATGAGCACCCCTCCACACCCTGCCAACTCCCACCAACCCACCACTCCCCCTCAGCTCTACTCACATCCTGGTTACTCATGTCCCAGTAGGGTCGTTCTCCGTAGCTCATGACCTCCCACATGACAATTCCATAGCTCCAGACATCGCTGGCAGAGGTGAACTTCCGGTAGGCTATGGCCTCTGGGGCGGTCCAGCGGATAGGGATCTTCCCTCCCTGATGATGGAGGGATATGCCCTTCACCTTGGAACTCAAAGCTGACCCCCAGCCATGAGCCCCTGCCTGGCCGGCCCTCCCCTCCCTCCAGTCCCTCCCAGTTGCTTCCTGTACCAGGGAGCTGGTGTAGGTGGGGTCCGAGGGGTCATCCTCCAGGAAGCGAGAGAGGCCAAAGTCAGACACTTTGCAGACCAAGTTGCTGTTGACGAGGATGTTGCGGGCAGCGAGGTCACGGTGCACATAGTTCATCTCAGACAAGTACTTCATGCCAGCAGCAATGCCCCGCAGCATGCCCACCAGCTGGATGACTGTGAACTGCCCATCATTGAGCTGGAGGCGAGAGGCAGGCTCAGAAGGGGCCTGCTGCCTCCCCATAAGCCCTTGGTCTGCCCGCCTGTTTTTCCCTAAGCCCTCTAAGAACATGCTTTGCCATTGTGTCCAGAATGTGCGAAACAGGGAGAGTTGTTAGCTGACCTACTACGTGTCATGCAGCTTGTCTACAACGTCCCAGTGGTCCCGCTGAGAATCTAGTATGCATTACCAACCTCATTTTATAACTAAGGCAGCTGAGACTAGGAGAGGTAAGTATTTGCTGGATTGAGATCACACAGGCCGTTAAGAGCAGAGCTGGCATTTGAAGGCCAGCTGTTTTCCTAGACCATGTTACCTCTAAACATGTGAGGACTTTGAATAGGGTCTCTGACTTGACGGTGGGCATAACTGGCCTGACCTAGCTGTCTGGGGAAAGAGGACTGAGTCGGCTCTTACCCGAAGGAAGGAGTCCAAGGCACAGTTCTCCATGAACTCAGTGAGGATCATAACTGGACGACTTTTGGTGACCACACCCTCTAGACGGATTATATTGGGATGGTCAAACTGACCCATGATGGAAGCTTCACTTAGGAAGTCCCGCCGCTGCCTCTCAGTGTATCCCACCTTCAGCGTCTTGATGGCCACAAACACCTCCCGACGGCCAGGCAGTTTCAGCCGACCCCGGCACACTTCCCCAAACTCCCCTGCAGAGCACAGGCACCGCGGGGTCACACGCATTTCTGGGATCTTCCCAGCGGTTCACCCATCTCCTCCGCCTTGCACGACCCCCGACCACTGTTGCCAGGTTACTCACCAGCTCCAATCACCTCCTCGATCTTGACACAGGACACATCGATCTCCTTGGCGAATTCTCGCACAGCCTCATTGGGATCCTCATAGGTGAAGGGGTCAATGTAAACTTTCATCCCAGGAGCAACTACAAGGGAAAGAGGTGGGCACAGGAGCATGGACTTCGCGCCACAGGCAGGGAGTTCACAGGCACGGGCCAGCCCTGTTGGGTGCAGTCTCGACAGCCTCCCTGCTGAGCCGGCCCCAGCCCTGGAGCCAGGCCCCGCATCCTGCCCCTCCCCCACGAGAATGCTGAGGAACCACATGAGCTAGACGCCCAGGATTCCTCTTCTTGTCTTTCTCCCTCATCTCTCATCGCGTTCAAACTTCTCTCCAGGTCATCCTTCCCCTCACTCCTCCCCACTGCCCAGCCTTGTCCAGGCCTTCAACACTACTGCCATGGCCTCCCAGCTGGGCCCTCTGCCTCTGCACTTTTTCCCACCCGGCTGCCCTGCGTCCTCCTGGAACAATACCTTCACTGTCTTCCTCCTCAACTGACAGTCTTCCCAATTACCTGCGGTGGAGTCAAGTCCAAACTCTGCCTGCTGTTTAGGACCCTCCAAAGGGCTGGCCACATTTCTCAGCCTGGCATCCACACAGCTGTCAGTCCAATCTTCTCACTACCCCCACAGCCGGGCACACAGCCGGGCACTGAACACCCTTCACTTCCTTCCAGAGGCTCCTTGAGCCAGGCATGCCCCCCCCCCCAACGTAGACCCTGTTCATCCTGCCACTTCCTCCAGGAAGCCTTCTGCTTTGAACTCTTACTGTCCTTTGCCACAGGAATTAACACCTAATTGCCTCCTGTGTGCGAGACAGCTTGTTCCCACAGGACGTACTGTCTTTGGGACAGCAGTTACACCTCAGACTCTGGGGCTAGCAAGCTCAGGGGACCTAGAATGAGGGAGGGGTCAGGAAATGGCGCCCTACTAGAAGCAGCCAGTCAGAGGAAGGGAGTTGGAGGGAAGAATCGCCTCTAAGCCTACAGGAGCTGGACCCTGGGGACAGAGCGACGGACACTCACTGTACTGCTGTAGCTTCTCCGTGTACTCTGCGTCAGGGCCATGGCGCTGCTTCCTGCAGGGGCAGAGTGGAGAAGGCCTAAGGCCGAGGGCTACGGCTCTCTCTGTTCAGGGGACCCTGGAGCCCACAGACAAGGCAAGGGTACGGGAGTGGGAACCCCTGGTTGGTGGTCATATCCCAGGTCTCTGGAGGCAGGGAACAGCACAGAAGACAGGTGGGTTGGAATAGGCCTTCTCTGGCAAGGAAAGCCTGGGCCCAGGATGGCCGCGGCTGTGAAGGGGAGGGGACGGTTTATGAGTGCAGCCAGGGAGCTCTATACTGCTAAAGGGGAGCCTGAGTCAGTCTGTGGGGCAGCCAGGGCCTGCCAGTACCTGAGGCAGACGAGGGCGATGACCACGACAACCACCATGAAGACGAACCCGGCTACCGTGGAGCCCACAATAAGGGGAAGCTGCTCTTGAAGCTGCTGGGCACCTGAGCCTGGAGATCAAGGGTGGGCAGTGAGTGAAGGGATGAGAAGGATGAGCTGGGGCAGGGGTTGGCACGCAGCGGGAGAGGGGTATACCTCTTTCGCTCGTGGTCTCAAACTCAGCCGGGCGGCTATACTGTCCATAGCCCGCCACTGTGCGAGCCCGAACCTGAACGACATAGCGGGCGTCAGGCTGCAGCCCATCCAGCTGTACGGAGTTCTTCTGGCTGGTCACCGTGGAGGCGATGCCTTTACTCTGCAATGCCATGAGAATGGAGGGAGGCATCTTCAGGTGGGTCTTAGAGCCAGCTGACCCTCATCCATCGTCAGGCTTGCCCGGTGCTGAGGCTCGGATCCCAAAGGCCGCTGACGCTATCTGGGTGTAGTCTTGTCCTGGTTTCGCCCCAAGCCCCCTCCGGCCCCTTGAGACTCTTACCTTCTCAAAGTACTTCATCTCATAGTCCAAGATGACCCCATTAGGCCGCTCTGGGGGTGCCCAGGACAGGGTCAGGCTGCTCCCCGAGCTGCTGTGCAAGTGGAGTGTAGGTACTTCAGATGGGGCTGGCGAAGAGAAAAGGACACTAAGGACCCCTGAGCCCAGGCAGCCTTCCTAAATGTCAGTTCCCACAGAGCCTCTGTGTGTAGGGCGAGATGACCCAGGTCCCCCTCTTTTGTCCCCTTCTCACCGGCCTGGTTGGTGGTGATATTCACAGCCGCATAACGGGGTGGCAGAGGGCTTTTGCCGGAGACACCATTGACGGCCTGAACCTCAAAGGTGTAGCGGGTGTGGGCCAGCAGGTGGCTAATGTGGACCCGGCGCTCGGTCAGCCCCAGCTGCCGAGGCTCAAACTCCACGTTGTCATCACAGCGTGAACAGGTCGCGGGCCCCCCAGTGCCCGAGCTCCCATGGCACTTCTTGCAGATAACATTATAGAGGAGGTCGTCCCGTCCACCGAGGTCCCGGGGCTCACTCCACTCGAGGATCAGTGAGGTCTCATTCACATTGGAGATCACACCCCGGGGAGGAGATGGCACAGCTTTGGGGACATAAAAGGAAAAATGAGTTGGAGGCCCAGGACCACATTTCTGCCCACTCTGCCTTGAGCACTTAATTCTACCATTGCTTTCCCAGGCACAAAAATCTTCCTGCACTTCTTCACTGGGGAGACAGGACTCCTGTTCACCCTCCAAGACTCATGGCAGTGTTACCTCTTTCGAGAAGCCTATCTGGATTGTTCTCTTCCATCCCTGTACCCCATAACATCCTTCCTAGGCCCAGCACTTAGCACATTACTTGGTCATTATCTGTTTCTACAATTTGATGTTAAGGTCCTTGGTGATATCTCACGCTCTTTTATGCCCACTGCACCTGGAACAGTGTCTGTATACAAAGGGGAGAAAGCAGAGACCAGCGCGTCCTTAGGCTGTGCGGCCTCTTACTACAGCTGGGCCAAGAGTGCACCAGACTGAGGAGCGATGAGCTGGCAGGCCCCTAGCCACCGCCTGCTAGCAGCTGGTGGGGCCTTGTTAAAATGCAGGTAGTTGGGACCAGCCCTGAGCCGGGTTCAAGTTCACCTCCTCAGTGACATCCGGAGCGCATCATCTAACCTCCTCAGCATCTAGAAGGAGGGATTATCTCACTGCCTTCGGGTTATCTCTAGGCCGGCCCTGGGAGGACAGCCCTGCAGAAGGAGAGCAGAGGAGCTCACGCACTGGTACAGGCGCTGTCCGCCGAGTCCGAGTCCGCACGATAGAAGTTATTATGGCAGGTGCAGATGCTGGCAGCTGGTGAGGTGGTTCGGCTGTTGGGGGGACAGGGGAGGCAGGGTCCCTCTCCTTGCTTTGCCTTGTAACTCCCAGGGGGACAGGCTGCAAGAGAAAAGAGGACAACACATATTACCTCCCTTCTCTGCAGACATCAAGCCTTCCCTCCTCTGAGAGAACCTGATCTTTCCCGATCTGTGGCTTAGCCCCTCCAACTCCCAGACCATGGGGGCAATGCCTGTATTGCCCAACTCCAGCTCAGCTACAAAGGGCCCTTTCGCCCCACAGAAATGCCGCGTCAGCAGATTCCTCTCCCCTCCCACTCCCCACACCGTGTGCCTTAGAAGACGTCAGCCCATCACCTGGACAGTCTGGCTTGTGGAGGCAGGGCAGAGAGAAGAGGAAGAGGAGGGGGTGGGAAGAGACCACCACCCTGTACCCTGCCGAGATGCCCCTGTACCCTGCTGAGATGCCCCAGCCTTCCCTAACAACACTCTGGGAGAGAGTAATTCTTGAGAACCCTCAAGGATACTGCCATAGCCAGGAGGTAGGGCCTCCCCTGCAGACAGCTCAGGGCAAACCTCTGCCCCACCCACCAAGGAGCAGGGCAGGGTGAGGGCTGGGCAGGAGCGAGAAAAGAAGGAAAGACGGGTAAGAAAACAGAAAGAAAGCTGGGGTCACCTGGAGTTCAAAGGCTCAGAGCCTCCCAGGGGACCTGTCCCAAGCCAGTCCAGAGCCCAGTGACTGAACATCCCTTCCCATCTCTCCTGCCAACCACACTCAGCCCCTGTGGTACAGGCTCTGCACATCCCCCACGTGTAGGGTGGCCATAATATTTATTATTAAAAATCAGAATATTTATAGCGTGAAAGGGTTGATTGATAGGACGGTGGGTATAACTGGAGACTGTCCTGGCCACACTAAAGTGACCTGTCAGTCCATCCACGTGATGACCTCTGGTGGAAGGGGGGTCACTAAGCTTTTCCAGCCTGTAGCTGGGGCTGTTCTCTTCTCTAGGGTTTGATCTCCCCTCACGAAGGTGATATTCCATCCCAGCTCTTTGAACCAGTGGGGGAGGGGGCAGAGGCCAGGCCAGCCTGGTTGCTATGGGAACCAGCCTGCACTTCCTGCCAGGGACCTGCAGAGTGTTAGTCCTTCTTCAGACTGTCAGGCTCATCACCCCCACCCGCTCTCTCCACTTGGGAAGAGGAAGTTTCCAGCAGGTTCCTAAAGAGAAGCAGAGGGGGCCTGTGGGGCAACCCCAAACAGGGGGGTTGATGGCCCAGCCCCCTCCTCACACAGAGGACTACGAGAAGAGCCATTTCCCACTCTGGGAGGCACCATCACAAGTCCCATGGAGAAGAGGGCAGAGACAAGACCCTCACACCTTGCCCTACTTCAGCTCTTGGTGGGGATTTAATGCCAGCTCCCACGTTCCCTGGCTGGAAGGTCAGCACCGTAGAACCACCCTGAGACTCCATGTTCTTGTTGGCAAAATAGGGAGAAAACTGGAATCACTCCACAGGCTCATCAGGGGGACTTTACAGCTGGAAGCCAGGACATCACGAGGTCTGGTGAGACTCAGCAAGTCTCCGCCTGGCTTGTAAACAGGGACTTGAACAATCCCCGTCCTCCAATTGTCTCCACCCTCCTGGGACCAGTGGCCCCCATCAGATGGTGACATGAGGTCCTCGGGCAGGGCATCACTTGTTCATCCCCATTTACAATCTTAGGAACAGTCTCTACTACTGCCCCCTTTTGGCATGAGGAAGCCAAGGTTAGCATGGTTCACTAACTTGCACAGGCTCACCCAAGTAGTTAAAGTGAGACCTGGGGACTAGAGGGACCTGGCCTCCAACTACTGCGCCATCCACACTGCCTCTCAAAAACATGCAAAGGGATACCCACAGCAGAGCCCCCTCTAGAACTTCCACATCAAGTACACATTGGGGACAGGACCAAGAGGGCACCCCTGGCAGCCTCGAAGGTCTGTCCAGGTTCGAGGGCCTCAGTCGTCAAGCACTGACAAGGTCTCTACTCTTTCCACTTACAGCCTCCATCTTTCTTGCCCCTCCTCTCCCCCCGGTGCTGAGGGCTGCAGGTAGAGCCTTGTCCACGCCAGGCAAGCGCTCCATCACGGAGTGCATCCCCCACGTCTTCTCTTCCTCCAGTCTCCTTTCCTTTCCCGTGCCCCTCTTTGTAGGAGGGCCTTTATTTCACAACACGCAGCTCCTCCCTCTCTTGCTCTCCGGTCTCACCTGAGACCGTATCTGGTCAGATAGGAAGCCTGGCTGTGGTCAGGCCCCACTTACCGCGGCACTGGGACTCCTTGGCAGCCGGCTCGTGGCCCGTGGCGCAGGTGCAGGCCCCGACGGGCACCATCCACTCCCCGTCGCCATTGCAGTAGAGTTTGAGTGGCACCGAGACCTCCACGGCATTAGGGATGCAGGTGCCGGGGGCAATGACCAGCGACGTGGGCTCCGCCCCCGTGAGGGTCTCGGGGAAGAGTGCGAAGCCTGCGGTGGTGGACGCGCACTTCTTGTAGAAGGCACGCACCGAGATGAGTGACATGCAGGCGCCCTGGTCCTGGAAGGCCAAGTAGAAGCCAGCCTTGGAAAGCGGCCCGAAGCTGCGCACCTTGGTGTTGACCCGACCGGCGTCCAGCCGCGAGAAGCTCTCATCCGGTGCGATGGTGTCCACTTTCACATAGGGGTTCTCCATCCAGAAGGGGGAGGAGGCCGAGGCCACATCGCTGTCAGCCTCGTAGTAGAAAAGGTTGAAGGTCTCCTTGCAGGAGCCAGGGATGTTGGGGATGCTGTTGCAGTCTCGCACGGTGAACTTGAGCTCCACGTAGACCCGCTGCACTTCCCGCCGCCAGATGAAACCGGTGCGAAGCCAGTTGTTCTGGCTGGACTCGCGCACGTTACACACCTGATACGTTCGGATGGGGTTCATGGCTTCATCGTAACCGCTCACTTCTTCCCACTGAGTGTGGACCAAGCGAAAAAGAGAGTGAGCCATTTGCCGAGCGTCGGGGGCGGCGGCATTTATTTACCTCACAGGGGGCGCTTCGGTGGTGGGTGGCTGAGCACGCAGACACAGGTTCAAAACCCAGCTTTCTGGGTCCCTTAACCTTTCTGTGTCTCAGTTTCTTGGTCTGAAACCAAGAGATAATTAGCATACCTAAGGAATACAGAACTACATGAAGAGCACCCAGAACAGGGCTGGAACCTTGGGAAGCCTGAGGTGACTCCTACGTGTGTGTGATCTGAGGGCCTCAGTTTCATCACCTGTACAGTGGGCTGACGGGAATTAAATGAGGTTGGGAGGAACTAAACAGGGCAACTTGGCTCATCTTGCCTGCCAGAGAGAAAGCATTTGGTGAACCCTGGCTGTCAACACCACCAACACATTTCATCGTCACAGTAATTCCACAAGAAATCCAAGGCTTAGAGCAGACACAGACCAACCCAAATCACAGTTGGCCAGTTGACTGCAGAGCCTGTACCTAGGGCCCCAGGGCTCAGCCTAGCCATGAAGGCCACCTCGGGATGTTAATTCCAACAGCTGAGAGATATCAGAATGGTAGGAATTTAACAATCAAGAAATAGAGGCCCAGAAAGGTCAATTATACACAGTGTGGTAGAGGCTTCCTGGTTCGGTTTTTTTTTTTTTGAAACAGAGTTTCTTTGTAGCTTTGCGCCTGTCCTGGAACTCGCTCTGTAGCCCAGGCTGGCCTGGAACTCACAGAGATCCGCCTGCCTCTGCCTCCCAAGTGCTGGGATTAAAGGCGTGCGCCACCACCGCCCGGCTCTTCTTTGTAAAGATAGGTTCCCACTACATAGTCCCGGCTGTCCTGGAATTCACTATGTAGACCATGCTGTCCTAGAACTCAGGGATCCACCTGCCTCTGTGCTTAAGGGCACGTGCCACCACACTCGGCTTTGCCCCCCGCCCCCCTGCATCCTGAGCCAGCTCTCTTTCGGGGACCCAGGAAGGAGGGGGATGGTCTGGATGGATGTGGAAGGACCAGCAGGTCAGAGTGATAGGACAAAGATGGAACAACAGACGGAAGAATGAGACACACAGACATCCACAAACTAAGAGGATGAGGCCGTGGAGGTGACACACGGAAGGGAATGGGGATGCCGCAGGAGGTGAGGACAGAGGCAGCCCACAGCCAGACCCGGGAGGGAGGAGGTGTAACGGCACCAATACTCAGGAGGGAAGGTGGGGAAGTCTTACCCCACTTTCTGGGTGAGACGTCCATGCCAGCTCAGATGTCACCCACTTCGTGTCCATGAGGGTCTCTGGGGAAACAACAGAAGGAAAAGGTCAGAGGCCAACCTGGTCAGAATGAGGAAGTCACCCAGGAAAGGATGTCAGAAACCAGTTCCCATCAGGCATAACCTCTCCCAAATCTCCAAAGACCATTCTCTTTCTCCAGAGGAGATCCTGAAGTCATTCCCAGAGGTAGGTGTCACAGCTCCAAAGGTGTCAGTCTGGCTGGCTAGGGGTAGCTGTCAGCCTCTGACCCTGGGCCTGGGTTAACGAGGCTGGAGCAAAGGCGGGCTCACACACCTCAGGCTCGGCTAATCTCCACACAAAGGGGCCAGCAGGGCCTTTATCCGGGAACAAAGGGCTGTGGGCTTCAGACCCTGCAGCCTGGGCCTCCCCTGACTCCATTCCCAGCACAAAGGCCCGGCCTCACACACTGCCCTGGGGAAGGGAAGAGCCCTGGCAGGCTGAGGCCTGCTCCCAGCCTCCCACTCAGCCACCTGTGGGGGCTGAAGCAAAGATGCTCTTTGAGGTAAAAGGACCACTGATGCCCAGAACTTAGTTCAAAGCTTCATGAAATCCACGAAGAAACCGCGGCTCACGCACGGCCCTCTATGGAAGGCTGATGCCGAAATAGAGTCGGTATATTCTGGTAAAACGGTTAGCACGGTTAGGACCTGGGGCAGGGGCTGAAGATGGCTCAGGTCTAGGTCCAGCTGATTCAGTAGCAAACTCCTCTGAAGGGACCAGAGAGCCAGGCGTGGAGGAGGCACATGCTTGTAATCCCGGCACCAAGGGGTTGAGGCTAGAATGGGGAGTTTCAGCTTAGTCTAGGGTACATGGTGAGATTCTGTCTCAAAAACTAGCTAACAAACAAAGATTGGAAAACAGCTGTGTGTCTCAGCCAAACTTCTGCCTCCAGGAAACCTTTCTTGGATCTCCAAGTCAGGTGAGGTGCCTTCCTCCGTGTGTCAGGGCCTCTCTGCTCTGAACTCAGCGTTTCTTGTCAGGTTGGCTTGCTCAGTCATGGCAGGCACACCTGAATGTTCCAGACAGGAACTTGCACCCCTAAAGCCCAGTTTTGAGCTTTGGCTGGACAACTGAAGACAGCGTGACTCCAAGATCAGACTCAGCATGACACCAGGAAGGGAAGGGTTCCGACCCCCGACCCCCAACTTCTTCCCTGTAGCCCGAGAGCCAAGGCAACCTCAACTTTGGGCTTGATGGGCAGGGCTGGCCCAGAACTTCAAGAGGCTGTCATGCCACATCCTTGGTGGGGTAGCTGAGGGTTCCTAGAAGATCTGAACCCCATACGTTCCTGCAGAAGCCGGCAGAGAACCCAGTGGATGGGCAGCACCGGGCAGAGTGCAGCAGGCGCTCGCTCATTGCAGGGAGCCAGGCTCAGGGGATACACAGCTGGTGGTCTTGACATGGCAAGCTGTCCCAGCTTCCCGCGGCAGACAGACCAACAGACACACATCTGGCAGGTGGTCCTTCCGGGAAGCAGAGATGGGCGAAAGCAGGGGCCCAGAGATAGGAAGGCAGAGCAGGGGCTCAGCTGGGCCAGGCTGAAGGGACTCTGGCAGGCTGGGCCCAGACAGCAGGGATGCCGGGCAGCGGACTACAACAGACAGTAAGATGAAGGGACAAGGAGGCCCCAAAGAGACATCCACAGAGAAGGAGAGTGCCAAGCGGCCTCTTCCCCAGCCGGCAGCCTGGAATACTCTTGTCCCTGGGAGCAGTCGATCCGCGCGGGGCCAAGCACACCCCCTCCCCCAGCCAAGCAGCCGGCCAGTCCGCCTGCTTGTCTGCCCGCCGCCCGCCCGCCCGCCCGCCCGCCCGCCGGAGCAGGCAAGGGCTCCCACTGCTCCCGCGCGCTGCCTCCCTCCTCCCTCTCCCTCACTTCCTTCTGCTCAGCCTGTGCCAAACCCATCTGGAACTGTTTAAACCCAAATATTCAGCCCCCTCCCCCTCCAGCCAGATTCCTCCACAGTTTAAAACAAGCCCTGCGCTGGCTCCGGGAGGAGGGGAGGGGGAGGAGAGAGGGGAGGGTTGGAGGCGGGCGCAGGAGGAGGGAGAGAGGGAGGCTCTTCATTTCTGTTTAATTTCTGGAGAGGGAGGGAGGGGATCAGCCTTTGGCCATCGCTCAATCTCGGCACATTTTTCCCATTAATGAGGAGAGGACTTGGGTTTCCAGGCCTGTGTGCCTGAGGAAGGGCTCGGGCTCCGGTCACCCCGGTGGGGAGGAGGCGGGTCGCTCTGGTTTCCCTACTTCTCTGGGGAGAGGAGGGGCTTGTTCCGCGCAGTCTGCCCCAAGCATCGGAGGGAGGTCTAGGGCAGACGGAGTATCGGTGCCCTGGCCTCAGAAGGACTGACTGAGGATTATGGCACCCATCTGCCCAAGGTACCGGGAGGGAGACCTTTTCTCTGCTGTGAAGACACAGGGGCTAAGAACAAAAGAGCAACGTGAGCAACCTCCAAATACTCCCGGCTGCAGCTTCCACACGGTGCCCACCCCCCACCAGGTGGCTGTGGAGGGAGATAAGTCAGGAGGGACACCCCTAGACATGGGGCTCATATCGCCCTTAAAAGTCACTGGGACGTCGAGGATCTGCCACGGGGGCTTTGCTGCAACACCCTTTCAATTTTCCACAAGGCCACAGCCATAGCAAGAAGCTGTGGCAGCAACTCTGTGGCTCTCACCTGTGGACACACACAACCGTCTGCCCAGCAGTACCCAGTTCTCAGAGGCTGGACTCGTTTCTCACTACTGGGCCCGAAGAAGGGCAAGTCAACACATATGGTGGACAACCACACACAGAGCCACAGCCACCCACCAACACAAACACACACACACACACACACACACACACACACACACACACACACACACACCCCACAGCTAGTCTGTCTTTTTCAGACACACAGATGCTCATGGCACAAACAGATTAGTCTCCTTAGATATCCACATACAGCAAATCTTTCTTACACACAGCATCAGCTTGCTCTAGACAGAACCACTCTGAACCACACAGCCTTTCTAAGGACAGGCACGCCCAATCCAACCGTACATCCTCTTCACACACCCAACTCCACAGCTACAAGGCACACGCAGTCCTGCATATAAAGTACCAACACAAGTACTGGTTTCCCTGCACAGACTTGTAACACGCTCTTACACAGTCACATGGAAAACATACTACCGCCCCATGAAGGAGCACGGAAATTCGATACCAGAATCAATCATGAGCCGGGAGGTGGTGGCACACACTCTTAATCCCAGCACTCGGGAGGCAGAGGCAGGAAGATAAGTCCCTAAGAGCTGGAGGCCAGCCTGGTCTACAGAGGGAATTCCAGGACAGTCAGGGCTACACAGAGAAACCCTGTCTCAAAACAAGCACCAATCACTGAAGTTAGTGTAACAACTTGGAGGTTGTACACACAGCAGACACACACTGCAAGCATGCTCTTCTCTGGGTGTCTGTAGCTGAGTGGAGGAAGAGCTGGGAGAAGGCACTACCTCTCACCCTACCTCTCACAGAGGCTGGGCAACCCCAGCTCTGCTTCCTGTTGTCCTAGCTAAAGCAGGAGCTGTCAGTCAGTCAGGTCACAAGGTAGGGGGTGGGACAGGGGCATTGAGAGGATTCTGGGTGTGGCTGGGTGCGGCCTCCCAGGTATAGCCCCTGCCTAAGTAAGCAGCAAGCCACTTCCCTGGCAGCAAAATGGCAGTGTGTGGAGGAGTACTAAGCCTCCAGGGAAGCAGCATTCAGCAGTTGGCTCGGGAGCTGTCGTACTTAAGTTGGAGAGCTGGCACCACGGGGACATTCTGGACGCCCTGGCCTGCCTCTGAGGGTCTCATTTGACCACACTAGCGCAGGAGCACAGGCCGAGGAGAGCCTTGCTGCCTGCCCTGGTGAAAGGCAGGGCCCACTCAGCTTTATGGAGTTGCCAGACTCCACAGCACCTCCAGGTTCCGAGTCACTTAGAATATTCCACCCTGGAACCGAAGTGCCACGGAGGGCCCAGGAAACAGTAAACAAGAAAGGAGACAGAACCAAGGAGCCTTTGGCCTAAGCCCAGACTGAGGACTCCGAGGTGGTGGTAGGGAAGGTCATATTTCAAGGCTCGGGAAGCAGGGGGTGGGGTGGGCACAGGAGGACAGGGTCCAGGCAGAAAGGAGTGCCCTGAAGTCTTGTCTGTGGCAGCTCAGAGAAAACTACTCCAGCTGTCCTTGTCCCCACAGAGTCCCTACCTTGCTCCCAAGCAGGGAATCATGGTTTCCTGTTTCTTATTCCAGTCATGTGTCTGTCTGTGTGCATGCAGTGGCCGGGAGGGCCTGAGAGGGAAGGGGTTTGGGGGAATCCTGCCCTAAGATCTGAGGGGGTGTGTGTGTGCACACGGATGCAGGTAGTTGTAGTCGGGGTTTGTGCTGTTGTTATTGTTTCATTCTTTGCTTTGTTTTGAGTTGCCTGGCTTCCCCAGGGCCACTGACCCATCCTTAGATACAGCCCCTTGGTCCCCACGTCAGGGCTGGTGGGGAGGGGAACATCTCCTAGCAAAGAACACACTTTGTTTTTCATTCTTTCCCTCAGATCATGGGGATTTATAATTAAATAAACCTGAGAGGGAGGCGGGTAGCACAGGGCAGGGAGCCCAAGGGCCTCAGTGTTCCCACCCTGGCCCTGCCAGCCAGGCTGGACCATAGACAGCTGGCCCTGGCACGAGGCCTCCATCCCCCCCCCCCCCCCCCCCCCGGGGGGATGCTGGTCCAGTGGCCTGACCAGGAGCTGAGGCAGAAGGCCATGGGAGACTTGGCCTTAGGATAGCCCTTGGGCCAAGGGGCCACTCCCACCCCATCAGGTACCCAGCTGCCACCCCCCACCCCCCCCTGCCCAAGCCTGACAAACCAGTTTGACTCAGCACAACAGGCAGTCTACAATTTTCAAACTATGCAGGCCTGGTGATTCAGCCTCTTCTGCTGTTTGATTAGTGGAAGGCTAGTGGCGGAGGCCTTGCCCACAACAACCTGGGCTTTAGCTCTCAGCTGCCTGGGCCAAAGCGGCAGCGGTGGCAGCCCTGGCTTGAGAGGAGGGCGGCCAGAAACAAATTGGCTCTCCTGGATGCCTGCTGCTGTCTCTCCTCAGATCAGAAGCTCTGGTGACAAACAAGAATTGAGGGTGGGGGCCGGGGGTGGGTGGGTGGAGGAATACCAGAGACAAGAGAAAGAGGTAGTGAGCAAGCCATGATAATCCTGGGCTGTGACCCCTGGCAGTTCCCACATTCTCAGGGTCACACGGGCTAACCTCAGAGGAAGAGGCTTGCTGCTGCTTCTCCCCCAGGGCCAGGCTCCTCTGCAGTGAGGACTTAACCAGCATGGCTAAGTGGGATGTCCCCACCCCACCCCCTACAAGCTGGAACTCTTTCTCTTTTCACAGAAAGGCTTACTCCCAGCTGGGACTTTCTCAAATACATACAACTGACCTGTGCCTCGGACACCATGCCTCATCCAAGGTCCCATTCTTAGCTTGTTTCACCCCACTGAACACCCCTTTCCCACTTATTCATGGCCCTGACTGGAAGAACGATCTGGGCTACAGGGAACCAGAGAAAAGTCCTTAAAGGAAAAGTGAGTGGTGAGACGACCTCCTAGATCCCAGGGCAATTTTCTGTGTGTATGTGTGCGCGCGCACACGCCTGTGTGCGAGTGTGAGGTGGCCAAAGGGCTAGCTAGTAACATCCCAGTTCCACCCAAATGGAAAACTAAGATGAGATCCTGGGATCTCGGTAAACTCCTAGTGTGCAGAGAACGAACAGGAACCGGGTGTCAGGCGGCATGCAACTTGTGGGTACACTACGGGCAGCTCACAGCTCAGAGACCCCGAGTCTACGTGCACTGACACTGTTGCCGAGAGCCAAAACACCAGGGCAAGCCCCCTGAAAAGTTTGGGGGCTGGTGATGGATCATCAGCAGTAGGCCCTGCTCGCTGGACACAGCCTCCAGGACCTGGAAGTCCACCCATCACATACTCCAAGCCCTAGAAGACAGCTGGCATTTAGGCAGGACTCTGCGCTCTATCTCTTTCCTCCTCGGAGCTGCAGGGAGATCCGCCCCAGCTTTCCAGTCCAGCTTTCCTCCCTCATGATTCCTCCTCCCTTTCAGCAGGGTAAGGACACTGCTCCCCTAAGAGCAGACCCTGGGGTAGTAATGGTAATAACAACAGCTAATCCTTGAATAGCAACAACTGTGCTAAGCCCTTTACACATAGTAACAATTCAATCTGGTCGGTACCATTTCCATGTGAGAGCAGGCATGGAAAAGCAGGTAGAGGTTAAGGGCTGGCTCTGCTCAGCACCTGTCTCTTTTCTTCTCTCTCACACAGGGTCTGAGGTGTTGCAAAAATGAAGTCAATGGTGAAAGCCACACTCGTAGGCCCCGCCACTTTCCAGGGGCACCCTCACTGGCCTAGCATCCCTCAGCCTGACATTAGCTCTGACTCCCATTCACAGCTGATCACAAGGGCCTCTCAGTCACTCCTTGGCCCAGAAGACCTGGAGACCAGGATTGTGAGGGATGAAAAGGAGGAAGGGAAGGGCCTCCTCAGGTAGCCTTTGCTCATCTTCCCCAAACCACACTCCCGCCCACACCCCACTCTCTGCACCACTACCTACCACACTCCACAAAAGGGGCCGTAGGACAGGTGACACACACACAGCTCTGCTAAGTCCATGTCCCAGAGTGCAGGTGCCTCTCCTGAGCTTAGCCCGGCACAGACCTGGGAACTCAATAGGCTCCCTGGCTCACACCCTTAAGGCAGTCAACAACAAAGCCTCACACTGGTTTCTCACGCCTGAGATCCTATCACACACATGTGGGGGAGTGTGTCTAAGTGTGGGTGCAACCTCGGTGTATCTGTCTAAATTTGCATGTGTCCACCCAGGTGGATAAATCTGTCAGCGTTGTGGGCTCCAAAATAAGAGGGACAATTTCCCCACTGGAGGAAATTCCAAAACACCAGAAACCTCTATGAACTGTTTTAGCGATTTTCTTTCTTCCAACCTTTTTTAAGTTTACGCTGTGAATTTAAGGAAGGAACCATATTACATAGGGTTCATGTTTTTGTTCCTCAACTAAAAAAGTGTCTAGATTGTCCAAGACACCAGACATTAAGTACTGCCTACATACCAATTTCCCTCAAATTCTGTGCCCCCCCCCCACATTAAGGAAGGTTTTCACTCCTCACTTAAAAGGGTTCACAATTTTTGTAACACCAGGGGACTGTGTGTGCCTCTAGACTGTGTTAGTGACCTGTGCCAGTGTTCCCTGTGGGTTCATGTCAAGTGGCGTAAGTGTGAGCTCTCTCGTCTGGGCCAGTAACACTCGGGCTGTTTGTTCAAGTTCAGTCTTTTCTCAGCAGCGGCAGCGGCAGCAGTCTTAGCAGTAGGTTTCACAGGACCCACAGACAAGGCTGACCTTTTCCCGCCGCAGATGACTGGCAGCCCCCTCGGCTCAGGAGCTACCCGGGCAAACCCTGGTTTGTGAGGTTCAAAGGAAACCCAAGCCCTCCGAGGGTCTTGCTAGAAGTGGGGGTGGGGTGGGTCCGAGAAGGTGTACAAGAGGCACACACCTCATGTGTTGCTGGCACTTGAGAAATCATAAACAATGACAGCCCCCCTGCCTCTCCACCCCCACAGCTAGCCCCTGACAAAGCCGGGTGCACACACTCACGCTCACAGTTAACTCCAACGGGTTCCCAACCAGCGGAGCCCCCCAGCCCGGGGAGTCCCGCTTCACCCCGCCCGGGCGCCCTGTCCCGCAGCCCCCGCCTTGTCTGCTGGGTCGCCCACATTTCCTCGCCTTCCAGAGGTGCGAAACCCCGAGGGTCTCGTTTCTCTGCTGGGAGTGGAGGCTATTCCCACAAAAACCCACGGCCGAACTGCGGCTTTCGGGTGTCGGTGCTGAGCCCAGCTGCCAGCAGTTCCCTCCACGAAGGCTGCGGAGCCGGCTGGAGCCCAGAGCCTCCTTGGACGGGTGCTCAGCCCGTGGCCCCCACACGGTGGGGCTCCCCGATAGCGCGCGGGACCCCGACGCCGCTCACCTTCCAGCGCCCAGCAGCCGGCGGACAGCAGCAGCGGCAGCAGCAGCCGAGCGAGCAGCGGCAGAAGCCCCGGCGGCGGGCGGGCTCGGGCCATAGCCCGGGGCGCTCGGGGGGCCGAGCCGGGCCGCGCCGGCGGGGCTGGGGGCGCCCGAGGAGAAGGCTCGCGCACAGTCCAAGAGATCCCGGCAGGGAGGGGGCGCAAAGCAGACGGGCGGCTCCGTAACCGAGGTGTCGCCCAACCCGGCGCTCCGGGGAGATGCCGGCAGGTCGGTCCCGCGGGAATCTGGACGGACCGGTCCAGGAGGATCCGGGGCGCTGCGTGACTCGACGCCGGAGGACTCGGGAGGCAGAGGGCGCAGGTGGTCGCGGTTCTCGGGGTACAGTCCACGGCGGGCCGAGCTCGGATCCCGGGCTCCGGGTGCGCGCGCCGTCCGAGGTAGGAGCCGGGATCTGGCTGCGCCGCTCACGTACTCACTTCTGCTGGTCCTCGCGTTGGAGCGGCCGCTCTGGGCGAGAGGGGCGGGGCTACCGGCCTGCCCATCAACACTCCGGCCACGCCCCCAGAGGCCGACCGCCCACTCACAGACCGCCCAGCCAGTTGGTTCTGCTGCGAGAGCACTCCGCTGGAGTTCAGTTGGCCGCTCTTCCACCGAGCCCACCCTCGGTGTCTTGGGGCCTGGAGCAGGAGGAGCTAAGGAAAAGATGAATTAGATTGGGCGGAGCCACGCTGTCCGTCAGCGGGATCATCCCGCCCCTTTTCTTCCATTGGCGATTAGTAACCAGCTCGAGTCCTAGGAGGTGATAGCCAGATAGAACGAGCTGGGGGCGCCCCCCTGTGGCTAGCAGACCCCTGGGACTCTGTCAAGCGGCTTTTTTTCTCCCAGGCACGTCCAGACTCAGCATAGGCCTTAGCAAGTAGGGAAAGAGCTGGGGGTGGGGTTTACCTACACCCGCAGAGCCCGCTCCCAGGGCTTCTCAAGGGTTTATTTATTCGTGCACTCAGATGTGATAATTTGTTCAATAAATACTTTTGGACACCCACAATGTGTCAAAGAATGGCTAGGGCAGAGAAGTTTGTGTTATCCTGGAGCCATGTGAGCGGTGGAGGTAGGTTTAAAGCTCACAGCGAGGGGTAACAAGCATTCCTGCAGAGAAAGAACCTAGATTTTCGAAGCTAGCATTAGGTCTAAGGAAACGGCACCCGAGTGACAATATGAAAGATAAGTAATAAGCGTTATTTCCAGGCAGAGAACACGCACTTTGTATTAAGACTTAGAATCGAAGAATCTCAAAGTTCAGAATAGCTTGGGTGTGGAGTCAGAGATGAGAGGTGGAAAGAGGCTGTGAAGTAGGTGTGGAGGGGCCCGGGGAATATTTTTTTTTGGACTCCTGATATAGCCTTCCTCAGAGCTAGTTTGAAGCAGGGGGGCCTTGCCCTATCTGATTGGCATGGCTGACCTGAGAAGGATGAGCAGGCAGGAACAAGGGTGGCTAGTGAATGGGCTTTGTTGTGGTCAGGATGGTGGCTTAGACTAGGGTGATAGCTCTGAGGATGAGCCAACAAGGACAAGTCTGAAGTGTATTTAGGGGGTAGAGTTTGGCAGACTTTGTGACTAGGTGGTTGAGAGAGGTTCAGTAGTCAGGAACATCAAAGGGGACCTCCAGGTTCCCGCAATGGACTTCCGCCGGTTCATTTCTTAGAGCATTTACAAGGTGCAATAAACACCCTAAACAATAGCTCACACTTATTCAAGGTAGGTGTTATTATAGCCTCATTTCACAGACAAAACTGAAGAAAGAAAAAAGACAGAGACAAACTGATGTGTAACAAGACTTGGCAGCTTGCCCCAAGTCATACAGCTAACAAGAGGTAGGAGCTGAACTCAGGGCTGCGAAGACACCCGTTTCACTTCATCAAAGAACTCAGGAGCACCAATGTGTGTTCAGAACAGAACCTTGAGCTGTCCTTCCCCACCTCTGACATAAGGACTCAGAATTTCTGCAGTGTGGAGCCCAAAATTCTGTACTGTAACAAACGGGTGGTTCTGATATGCACTGAATTCTGAAGTCATGACCACCATGCATCCCTCGCTATCCTAAGTGGGTAACCATCACCCCACGGTTCCTCAGAGCCTTCCTTACCTACCCTCTGGTTTCTGGGCCAAAGAATTAGAGTTAGGTTCAAGATGGCCTCAGACACATGATGAACAGACTTGTTCCCCTGACCACGAAGCACCCCAAGACTCCAGCTCAGGAAAAGCCCAGCAAGGTGGGTGAGGTCATGAATCTAGAGCCTGAGGATATTGCTTTGAAAAAGCTTTGTCTCCCTGGGCAGGGATTGAGGTGTGGGGGTGTGTGGAGCTGGGGTTGGGGTGGGCACTAAATGCCTTATTCAAAGACCTGATCCATTCTTAAGTTCTAAAAGCTTCCAGAAACCTCTAGCAAAGCTCTAGTCCACAGAAGGGATCTTGGAAACCATCTTATCCAGCTCTCAATTGTGGGGCTGGAGATCCTGAGGTGGAGAGAGGGGACTGCTTGCTCTATAGCCCTCTCTGTCCTGGAAAGCTGGTTGGTGTTGACCAGGGTGACTTTTCAGCAGGTGGCCTAGGGGCAGCACATCCCAATTAAAGACTTGCTTATTGAAAGGCAGAGTAGCGAGGTTGGCACTCCTGTTTACTCAGCATCTGTGCCAGACGAGGCCTCACCCTGGACAAACAGCCCACCAGGCGGCAGGCACCAAGCTCCTTTGTTCCTGGGTCTGATAGCAGAGGCAGTGGTGGCGGTAATGGGGGCCTGTCCCCACCGGATGCTGGCACCATGGTTCCCACGGGAATGCTTCCTGACCTAGATGTTGACAGACTGGACAGCACCGAAGTTCTGGCTACAGTAGTCGGTGGCGACAAAGGGGACAGGAGATGGGGGCAGGTAGGCACACTGGAACTGAAAGCCAAATGCGTAGAAGGCCCAAACTTCCTCATCTTCCCAGCCGAGACACCAAGGAACCCAGGGAATAGGCTCTGGCCTTGGACTTTGAAATGGAGGGAAAACAGCGAGGCTATGGTAAAAACTTATCTTTGACCACATCACCGTTTGCCTGTTTGATTTTAGGAGGAAGCTTGATGCTCAGAAGGGTCCAAGTCCAAACTGGCAGGCCCATACAGCTGTGGGTCTGTAAAATGCTGGACCACCTGAGCCCCAGTATCCACGTGAACAGGAGTGAGTGAAGATCTGAGGAACCAAAATAAGTGGACACCCTGATAAGGAATGTCTAGCTCCCAAATCCTCTCTGCAAACACCGTGGGTTCTGAGACAACCGAGGAATGTGTGAGGTGGTTAACAACTCTGGGTTTCTTTTCAGGAGATAAAGCTTCTGCCCCTGACTTGAGCTAGCGCATGTGTAAGGACAAAACAGAGAAAGAGAACTTGGGGCAGGAAGCGGAGGCCGCACCCGTTTGATAAATGCTTTGAACGAGGCTTTCTGTTGTAGACTAGGGTGGAGGCAAGGGGACCAGTGGAGACACTAGTGGCTGGGGTTGTGCCATAGTGGCCCAAACAATAAGGTAGAGAGGAACCTTCTTTAGAGAGAAGGGAAAGAAAGGACTTGGAGATGAGCGGGCCTAGTATAGGAAGAGGAGCGGAAAGGACATCATGATGGGGGCGGGATGGAGGGTTTTGTTCTGTATGTACTAGCTGAACTTGGAGAGGCCTGTGAGGAGGGGAGTGGAGATGTGGCCACCCATATGTGCCCATTCATCCTCTTCTACTGACTGCTACCTGCCCTCTGAACAGGCGACTCTGCTCTCCCTGGCATTTGGAAGTCCCACGTCAGGATTTTGCACGGACCGTTCCCTCTGCCTGGTGCTCTTCCTCCACTCTTCACTGGGGTACTTCCATCTTAGTGTTTGGATATCAGCTTAAATGTCACCTGTCTGGTCCCTGTCTCCCTCCTTCCTCTCCACACCATCACTGTCTAGCCATGGCATGACTGACACTGGCTAAGACTACATTATTAACCATCAGTTTACACGTATATCGTCTCCTCTGACAGAACATGAATCTCCCGTTGGGTAAGGACTTTTCTTATTTGCCACTGATCTCCAATATAAAGACCAGTGTTCTGTATGAAGTGCGTACTCACTAACAGCTTACTCAATGATTAAGTATGTATGCAAGCACCAGGTACTTTTAGCCACTTCCTTGACCTGAACTGGAGGCAGACATTATTAATCAATCCGAGACTCTTTTATCCATGTGATGTTCCATACAGCCATTGCCAGCCTGCAGAGAACTGGCACACAGAGTTATAACCATCTGCTATTCCTACTTGCTACTTACACAGCCTTGTGTGAGTCTTTTGAAAGCTCTTTGAGCCTCACTAGTATCCATCAAATGTCTCATACAAGATGTGGAGATAACCTTTTCCCCTCTCCCTTATTCCTGGGATCCCAAGTTGGATATTACTGTGCTGACAAGCATTATATCCAAGAGGGCAGGCGGGCTCAGGTCCAGTTATCCTCTTGAGTCACACCCACTCCTGGACTTTTCTGCTTTCCTGTTTTATTATCAGTCCCCCAAAGGAAAGGCTGAAGGGACCTTTGATATCTAGTTCAAAAATCCCCTTAGTGTCAGATAAGGAAATGGACCTCAGAGAAAGGAAGTCAATGGAGCCACTAGGCGACCGACCGCATCTGGCACTTAACTGAGCTGCACATCAGGGGCCAGTCGATCAACTCTTCCTTGATAACATGGATATGACGAGGAGGCTGCAGTTCCTTATACCCAAGCACAGTCTCCAAGCCCTAAGAGGCAAACAGCCTGGCTTCCCTGAAGGCTCTGAGCACTTGGCCCTAGACATCCATTCACGGGAGGTGAGAGGAGCAGGCTCTCCCTTGCAGTCGCTTTTGGGAATTGCCCTGGGCCGCTTGGGCCACTGAGAAGCTTTTGGCTATTCCAAAGCCTGTTAGTGACTCTTGGCAGCTTCTCACCTTTCTCTCCTTCCCACTCAGCCTGGCTGACCCTCACCGTTCTCTTGAAGTTATTCTGCGGTGTTCCCTTCTAGAGCAAGAGCTCAGTGTGGGCTTCCCTTGAGGGAAGGGAAGGGAGGAAACGGTGGAGTATTGGCAAAACCTCCCTGTGCTCTTGGATAGAGGATCTTCAGACGTCGTCCCTAGAGCGGAGCACTTTGGGAGCCTTTGAGCTGGCCGGCCTGTGCAGTGTGTTTGCAAGTGGTCTCTTCATGCAGAGAGGTCCATGGTTTTTTTTTTGTTTTTGTTTTTTTTTTTTTTTCTAGGAGCTATTTGAAGAAACATTGATGTCTGAAGGAACAAAAAGGCAGATCCTTGTTCAGGAGGGCAGGGAGAACCCAGAGGGACTGACTCCAAGGTACTAATTAAGGACCAATACCCATAGCCATCAGAGAAAGTCAAGAACTGGAGAAGACTTGGGCTTTTGTGTTTCATTAGGAAGGATGGAGTAACAGGGGCCAGGGGGAGACTTTAGGAAGACAGATTGCAACATGCTGTTTAACGTGCAATCAGTTTATTGACCAGTTATCACAAGCCCGGCACAGAAATGCAACTGTGAACAAAGGAGTTTATGTGAGGGGAGCCAGCAGGAGTGTTGGCCTTACGGGATAGGCTTAGGACACCACAGGAAAGAGGCATAGACGTGGCACAGGATCCAGGTGTCAAAGACAGCTCCAGGTAAGGTCCATGGAAGCCTCCTCCGGAAGGAGGCAGTGTGCAGAAACCCGAATGAGGCTGGGGAAGCGGAGGATGTGGTCAGGAAGGAGAGCAAGGGCATGGGCTCTGAAGCAGGGCACTCAGACCCAGAAGCACACTGGGGTCACCTGGCAGCTTCCAAAAGGAAGAATGCTCATCCACAGAGGTTCCGCTCTGAGGCAGGGTCGGTGCATGGGTGCATTTCTAAAGCTGCCCACTCGTCCTGACGTTGGGGGCAGAGCAGGGGGAGAACAATGGGTTTATGGCTGGGAAGATGACCCCAGTAAAGTGCCTGCCGCGCAGGAATGGAGACCTGAGTTCGGATCCCCAGCACCCAGGTAAAATGCTCTGTGCCAAGGCAAGTGCTCAGGATCCCAGCAATGAGGAGTGGAGACAGGAGAATCCCTGGGAGTTGCTGGCCAGCCAGTCTAGCCAACTGGTGAGCTCTAGGTTCAGTGAGAGAATCTACCTAAAAAATCCAAGGGGAGACAATGTCGACATCTGGTCTACACACACACACACACACACACACACACACACACACACACACACACTCGTGCATACAAAATAAAAATCAAAAGACAAGTACTGATCGTAGAAATACAAGTTGTAAGGTAGGAGGTGTGGCTCAGAAGGTGATAGCAGTCAGCAGTGTATCCCCTGAATTAGGGATGTGCAGTTCAGAGGAGGGACACAGGAAACCATGACACACAGGTTTCAAGGCCTCAAGCAGAGGCCTATGCTGGCCCGTGGCTTTGTAAAATAATGCTTATAAAAGGATTTTCAGTTTGTGTTTCCTCTCCCTGTCTCCCCTCAGTGCTGCTGTAGGAGTGAGGAGTCCCTGACTCCTTACAAATGTTCCCTCAGGCCTGTCAGGGCTAATGAGGCTTTCTAGGTCTCCTGGTCCAGCTTCTTGCCAAAGGAAGTCGCCTGGTGGCTGTGGGTAGGGTGATGCTGCAAGCCTGTGCCAGCCAAGCCGCCCCGTGTCTCTGGAAGCTCAGGTCCTCTGCACCAGCCTCAGGTGGGGAGCGCTCATCTGGAGTACCTGCTCCTTCTCCCCATGGGCCCCATTCTCCGGCACCTGCTCAAGCACTAGTCTGGTTAATTCCAGTAGGGGCTTCTTTCCCGGCACAGACAAAAATGACATGGGTCCTCCACTGTGTCCAGTTCGAACAGCAGAAGTGAGATGCTTCGTCCCCCACACCCCCTCCCGCCCACCCAGCTGCCACTCTAAGGCTAAGCTGGACAGCCTTCTCCTGCTCACCTGCCTCTCCCCAGGCCTGTGGGGGGACTACAGCTGCCGTTCACTGAACCACACTGCACCTCAGCCACCAGCTGGCAGGAAATGGAAGGTTCAGAGATAGGTAGGTGGGGAACTTGGCCCTGCCTCTGATGACCAGGCCCTTTCATCTCCTTAATTCTCCATTTCCCGTGTATAAGACAGTGACCCCCACTTTGGGACA
The DNA here is from genome assembly GCF_949786415.1 of Peromyscus eremicus. NCBI lineage: Eukaryota > Metazoa > Chordata > Mammalia > Rodentia > Cricetidae > Peromyscus > Peromyscus eremicus. The sequence continues at coordinate 79,789,573 of NC_081428.1, read as the reverse complement.
CAGATGTAAGGATTACAGGAGAGATTAAAGCCTGTGGTAGCTAGAGTACTTAGATAGTGCCATTTACTGCTTATTTACACTGGCTACTATTAATTAACGCTACACACTCTTCCCACTTGTGCTGAGTGTTCTAACGTTTTAAGCTTTTATTCCTTTTTATCAAATAAGTAAGAAGACCTAGGTGTGGTGGCTCATGCCTGTAATCCCAGCATTCCAGGAGGCTGAGGTAAGAGGACCATTGTGAGCTTAAGGCTAGCCCAGACTACAGAGTAAGTTCTAGGGCAATCTGGACTAGAATAAGGCACTACCTGAAATTTTAATTAATTAGTTGAAGGGGGGTGTAGACTATAGCGTTAAGGGATCTGTGACCTCCCCACACGCAGGCAGACCTTAATTAGATCTGAGGGCCACCTAGTGGCCACTGTCGGACCATCCACCTCTACCCCTGGTTAGGTAACAGACTAACTTCTTAGCTGACAGACAGGCTAGCCCTCCAGGGAGCATCCAGACAAAGCACAGGGAATGCAAGAACGTACTTTCCCTGAACACATTGTGTAGATTATGTTCCCAAGAACTGACACAGTGGGGCTGATGAGACAGGGCCGCAGCCATGGGAGAGAGTTTTAATAGATGATGACTCGGTTCCCCTCTGAGCCCCCAAAAGGTGAGCATGTATGCTAATATGCTTGGAGAAGATGGAGTGAGGGAAGAGGCTGGAAGAAGCCCCTTTCCTCCTTCTGTGGGGCTACCGCCATGAGCAAGGATGGTACGGTCTGTTTTCATGTAGCTGCTGACACCATCAACCTATTAGAATACAATAATGACTGCTGTGCTGGAAAACAAGGGGAGTTTTACAAAGGGCGGCCAGGTGAGGTGACACTGAGGACATACTGTGGATGCTGAACCGTCAGGAATGACTGACGTGGGCAAGGCAGGTGGCAAGAGTAGGTAGGACAGGAAGAGGAGCGAGTCACCCTGACGCACAAGCATGAATGGCAGGCTGTTCCAGGATCCCAAGGCTGGACGTGTTCTGATCTCCCTGGGCCCCAACTGTGGTCCCCAGGCTCTGTCCCCAGTCCTTCGAGTTTCATACCACACAGTACCCTCGGGGAAAACAGCTACCCACACGGCTCTTTCCCATGCTCCTGACCGCACACCCCCCCTGGTTCCTGGGCATCTCCATTTGGGTACCCTTCAGGTACCTCAGACCAAGCAGGTGCAAATGATAGCCATCTCCACCATACCCCACCCCACATTCTCTTCTCCAGGATCCTGTGGCATGGTGAGACACAACTCTAACACAGTGCCCCAAACGGATGGTGCGGAGCCCCTTCGTCCTTCCTATTCGTTCTCAAGCAGGACAGAGTTTAGCTCCACACATCCTCTTCTTCCTTGCCTGGCATCTGGCTATCTGTGTCCTGCCACCATAGCGATATGATACTACATATCGGTGTAGTTCAGCCCTTTTCTTCATGTTGGATTGCAATTGCCTTTTAGCGGGTTCCTACATGCTTAGCTGCTGTTAAGTCAGTGTTTGTGACTCAATCGGTCACCTTTTTGTTGCTGTGAGAAGATGCCACGCTCGAGGCAACTTAGAGAAGAAAGAGTTTATCTGGGCTTGTGGTTCCAGAGGGATAAGGACCTTCATGGCAGAGATGCGTGGTAGCAGGAACAGGAAGCTGAAAGCTCACATCTTGAACCCTTAGCATGAAGCAGAAAGAGAACTGGCAGTGGGTGGGGCTTATTTCTCTGAGTCTACCCCCATGACACACTTCCTCCAGCTAAACCTTCCCGAACAGGAGCACCAACTGCAGACCAAGTATTCAAATGCCTAAGACTGTGGGGGATCATTTCTCATTCAAACCACCACCACCATCAAATGAACTGTCCCGACAAGCCACCTACCTCTTGTTGGGTGGGCAGTAAATACAGCGATGTGGGCTCAGCCAGGAGTGGTGACATAGGCCTGTCGCCCCAACACCTGGTTGGCTAGGGCAGCAGGATTGCCTTGAGTCTGAGACCTGCCAGGACTGGACAGTGAGTCCTGGGCCAGCCTTGGCTGCATAGCAAGAATCCTGTGTCAACAATCCCCTCAAGCTCCTCAGAAAGGATATGGGATCCACAATCAAGCAAACTGGACTTACATGTCCTCACTCACTATCGATGGGATCTTAAGTCATGCTACCCCCACCCCAAGCCCCAGTTTCCTATCCTGGAGGATGCAGATAATAATAGTACCTGTGGACCACCAGCTGTAAGTACCATGGCTACTGTTTCCATCTGTCCCCAGCTACCTCTCCCCCTCTCAGCTGTCCTTAGTGGCCTGTCCGTCACCAGCTACACAACCACACACTCATAGGCAGCACAGCCCAACCAAAGTTAGCCCATTCCACCATTTGTGTCCCAGTAGGGAACAGCTAGTAATTTGCCCTACTCCACAGCCGTGAGGGTAATGGAGGGGCACATGGGAAGGACCATTGAGTCGCCTCCCTCCCCAGAACTGAAGGGCTTTAATTAGGAGCTGGCCACCTTCTCCAAACACAAGAGAAACCCATTTGTAACTACAGAAAATGAAACAGAAGAAATGAAGATGGCAAAAAGAGAAGACAGTATTGTTTGGATTCTCCGTCCAGTCTGTTTCTGGGCCTAAACCCCTATTGTTAGAAGACTGACGCATCTATATACCTTAAAAAAATTATTGAGCTACTAGAACATGAGGGAGAATCTCAAAAACAGTAAAGTGGTGTCACTGTTCCTGAGAGGGTAATAATGTTGTTATAGAACATACATACAAATGCATATGTATACATATACTCTTTATGTGTGTGCTCCTGCTCCCTCTCTTTCAAAGAGCCTTAAAAGCAAATGGTACAGCTATTACCTGAGACAACGTCAGGAGAGGTCAGATCGCCAAAGGTTGAAGTTTTCTGGGAGCTGATGACCCACAGAGGAGTCTTGGGAGAAATTCTTAGTGGACCTACCCTTCAAAGTAAGAGCCTAGGTTTTGGCCGGGTGGCGGTGGTGGTGGTGGTGGCGGCGGCGGCGGCGGCGGCGGCGGCGGCGGCGGCGGCGGCGGCGCACGCCTTTAATCCCAGCACTCGGCAGGCAGAGGCAGGCAGATCTCTCTGAGTTCAATGCCAGCCTGGTCTACAGAGTGAGACCCAGGACAGGCACCAAAACTACACAGAGAAACCCTGTTTCGAAGAACAAAACAAAACAAGAGCCTAGGTTTCCAAGGCTGCCTCTCTGGGAATCTTTTGTGGATTCATTTCTAAGGACAAGTCTTTGTTCCATGAGCACACTACCTTGGATGGGAGCCACTGAATGCTGACACCCTGAACAGACTCCCACACATCTCCCAGTGTGTCATGTTATTCCCTCTGGAAGTTTTGATGCTGGAAGTCCACCCTGGCTTTCCTCTTCAGGTTGATCAAATAGCCTGATTGTCTTGAACCGGATGGATGGGGCATGTGAGTATGGGTGGGTGTGTAGAAAGGAGTGGGTCAGAGGAAGGCCAGCCATCTCCAGGTTGGTCACTTCCCTTAAGGATCTTTTTTTTTATTCCAGGTGTCACGAGATCTTGGCAATCCCTTGCATAGTGCATACAGGAATTGCTCTCGAGAGAATTGGCAAAGAGCTCTGTTTGGGGGCCTGCAGTGAGTTCTGACTTGAGGAGACACAGAGTAGGGGTGGAACCCTGGGTGGAGGGGTGGTGGTGCTATCTAAAATCATGGCTGGAACTCCACTGTGATGGAGGCAGGCATTTTCAAGGATGGGCTCCTGGGCTGTGGTGAAGGATCAGAAGCCTCTAGCTTCTGTGTCCTGTGCCTGCATCCCCTGGGCTCCATGCCACACCATCAGATCAACATGGACCCCAGGGAAGCATGACTGGACGGGGAATGGAGCTGAATTGCCCCCTTTCTAGCGGACAACTTATATAAATTATCTTTCGAGCCTGACCACTTGAGGCGTCGAAGGAGGTGCTAGTAATAATTATACCGGACCAACTGGCTTGAACTGCAACCACCCGAGGCAAACCCTGTTCAGACTCCTTACTCATTGGTCAGATAAAAGTTCAAGACAAAGGGATGATGCCTAGAAGCAGATGGTTGGTTGAGTCGGCCAACAAGTCTTTCCAAATCCGCCCCCTCCCCTTTTATCCCCTACATCACGCTTTGTGCAGGACGCACTGTTAACAGCGGGCACAGTTTGCCTTGGTAACCTCCATCTAGACCTTGCTTAGGCTGTGGTCACCCGGAACACAGCCCACGCGTGCTTCTCTGTGCCACTGTCCTCCAGGTTGTTTTGTTTTGTTTTGTAACCACAAAGGGCTATTAAGTAGTGTGAAGAATAGGGCTTGTCTACATGATCTGTCAGTATTGAGAGGGCACGGAGCAACAGAAACTGGCATGTTGCTGGCATGAGAGTGAGCTGCGTGACAGACTCAAGGAGCCACAGTATCTGCAGCCCAGAGAGCATGCCTGGGTGGGTACGTGCTACCTAGCAGCATTATCTGTAAGCGAAGACCTGCCAGCAGCCTGCAGGCCCTTACCAGGGTCATGGCTTCAGAAAGCCATCAGCAAGCTGGAGGTGTAGCTGAGAAGTTGAGCAGGTGCCCAGAGCAGCCACAAAATAAAGCTAACAACAGTGACAACACACCGGTCAACTTGTGTCAAGAACAGTTTAGAGAAAAGGGTACGCTCCTGGAGGATTTCTGCTGGGCAGCACTCTCTATAAAAAAAGGTCCAGAAGCATGCTAGGACACAGCAGCAACATTAAACGTGTCCGTAGTAACAAACTAGGTTGGAGCACAGTGGCTGGGGAGACAGGAAACGCATGGCGACCAACAGGAAGTGTACAGCAACTTGGGTTGCCTGGAGTATTTTCTGTTTTTAGCTGGTGGCATGTGTACAGGGCTCGTCTTGGGCTTTTCAGGCAACAGATCTGCTTTCCGACTCCAGCCCTGTACTTGGTTTCAAGTGGCCTTAGACATGTTCACTTGACAATTTCCTTCTCTGTTAGTGGGGTTCTCATAGTACCCACCTCAAGAGTGGCCATGGCACATGCGTGGCTGACCAGGGATTTTCTTTGTTTCCTACCGAAAGTGTGATCTTGGCTCCTTCTGTAATAAACCCTGACAGCAGGGGTACCGGACGTGAAAACAGGACTTGGGGGTGGGTCCATGTCTGCACAGGCAGGCTTGGGGTGAGCTGGTGGCATGTGCCATTTACAAATTCACAAAGACAACCCTATTTCTCCCTGGTACTTCCTGGTACCAGGCTCAGAATGCTCCCCTTCTCTCCCTTTCCTTCACCTCCGGTGTCTACTACCTCTGTCCATTTACAGGACCAGACAGATAGATGCCATTCGTGGTCACTCAGCTGTCGAGAGACGGAAGTGGGATTCTGATCCAGGGATTTCAGGAATAACACACTTCCAAACTAAACCAGGTGTTCATACCCTTAGTCATGTTCCTTTTGGGCATCTTTTTTGTTTGTTTGTTTGTTTCCCGAGATAGGGTCTCACTGTGTAGCTCTGACTATCCTGGAACTCACTATGTAGATAAGGTTGGCCTCGAACTCACAGAGATCCCCCTACCTCCGCCTCCTGAGTAAGTGCTTGGATTAAAGGCGTGTGCAACCACACCCGGCCCATTTAGGAATCTTATAAAAATCACCAAAAACTGTTCTCACCCGAGGGAGCTCTGGCATCTGACCACATGGACATGGCAACTTTCAGAGCTTCCTGGACAGTTAGGTGCCAGGCAGGGGTCCACACCCCCATCCTTGCTGAGGTTGTGGTGGGTACGTGTGCATGAGGGCAGGTGCCTATGGAGTCCTGAAGAGAGCTGGAGTTGTAGGGAGTTGTGAGCCGCCTCATATGAGAACTGCACTTTGATCTTCGACAAGAGCCTATGAGCTCTTAACCTTTGAACCATCCCCGGCCCCCAGCTCTTTTGCTTCATATTTCACTGCATTTTTCAACAAACAGCTTCTAAAAATATCTGACCGTGTAAACATTTATGTCGTCCTTCTCTTTCTACACAGACACTGTTGAAGCATTTCTTCTGCAAAGAGAATGACGGGAAAAAGTCCGCTCCCCTCACGTCAGCCCTCCACCTAGCTCCCGGCAGGCTCACTCAGGTGTACTAGTCCCACTAGGGGCTAGCCAGTGACCGACTGCAAATAGGTAGAAGTGCTTGGATCCCCGGGTCTCAAGGACCCAGAGCCACCACCAGTGCCTTGAGAAATTCACTAGAGGGCGCTACAACACTGCCCTGAGAAAAGCATTCCTCCTGTTTTCCGGCTCACGGCTTTTCTTTTTCTTCTCCCAGCCCCTGCGGCCCCACCTTCAGTTAGCAGGAGTACTGCGGTATTGAGCACCCACTTAGCACAAAGTCGTAGGCTAAGTGCGGACATGCAAGGGTCAGGGCACGGGTATGGTCCACTGGTAAGTTGAAAGGTGGGCTGAGAGTCCAGAGAAGCAGTGCCTCAGGCTCTTTCCTGCTTCCGGGGCCTTACAACACGTATGCACCATATAAATGACATGCGTTCATGCACGAGTGAACAATATACAGTATATTCCTTTTTTTTTTTTTTTTTTTCATAGCTGTCCGGACAAGAAGCGTTTTAAGCGGGGAGAGGCTTCATTTTGGCTCACTATCTGAGTAGCACAGTCAGTGATGGCAGGGGAGGTATGGTAGTGGGAGAGTGAGGCACCCGGTCGCCTCACATCTGCAGTCAGGAAGCAGAGGGAGATGCTTCCTCCTTTCCCCTTTATATTTGGTCTGGGACCGCAGTCCATCTGATGGTGCCAGCCACATTCAGGGTAAGCCTTCCTCCCTCCTCAATTAAACCTCCCTAGAAACACTCTCACAGACCTCAAAATGTGTCTCCTAGGCGATTCCAAGTCCAATCAAGCTTGCTCCATTAACCAGCACGCGCACACCCTGTGCATAGGCCGCATTCCCAACACCCCACAGAACAGACCCGGAGGAGAATGTGGAACCAGTAGCGCCGAGTTTACAACTTGAGAGAGCAACTCTCAGGGCCCCAGACAATCCATGGAGCATTAGGATCACTGTAAAAGAGCCCCCATTAAAATGCACACATGCTAACCACATGTTCCCCGAGGGCTACGTGCACTCCTCCATACCCACTGGCACGTCAGCTGATTTACTAGGTGCTGAGGCTGGGGTCCTGGAGCTTTTGTTAGGGGGTCAGAATGAGCACAGCGCTGGGGAGTGCTAAGCAGGCGCAGACTCTGCCAGGCCTGCTCACCCCCGCACTGTGGGCAAATTACTTGCCCAGCTTTCTAGAGGAGGACAAGAAGACCCAAAATAAACCAGGTGTGGTAGTCCAGGCCTGTAATCCCAACCCTGGAGAGGCAGAGACCTGAGGGTCACTGCTTAAAACCAGTCTGGTGAGTTCTAGGCCAGGAGACCCTGAATCAAAGCAAGACAACCATCAGGACAACAATGATGAAATTCAAAATAAAAAGAGTAAGCCGCTGGGGAGCTGGAGAGATGGCTCAGTGGTTAAGAGCACTGGCTGCTCTTCCAGAGGACCCAGGTTCAATTCCCAGCACCCACGTGGCAGATCACAACTGTCTGTAACTCCAGTTCCAGAAGATTCAACACCCTCATACAGACATACATGCAGGCAGAACACCAAAAAAAAAAAAAAAAAAAATAGATTTAAGACATAAAACAAAAAGATGTGAGAATCCCGCAGTGAGCAGCTCCATTTTCTGTTTTCCTCTTGCTCTGTCTGCATTCACAAGAATTTCGCTGCTCAGGCTGCCCATCGCTTAGGATCTCCAGGCAGCCCTGTTAGCTGAGCCTAGACCTAGCAGACCCTAGCGCAGTGAAGTGATCAGTGATGGGCAGAGACGCCTGGAGAGCTTGTGGCAAGCTCCAGGGGAGACTCACGGTGAGACTCCCCTGCCAGCAAGCGAGCCATCTGTGGAAGAGGGTGATGCATCAAAAATCAAAGATGGGCATAAAAGATGGGTGCCAACGAGATGCCAACTCAGCAGGTGCTGGAGTTCAGTCCCCAGGAGCCATGTGATAGAAGAAGAAAACTGATCCAACAGTTTGCTTTCTGCCCTCCACACATATGCTACAGCACACACATGCCCCCCTGCCCTCACTGAGTAATATACAAATGTAATACAGTAGAACAAAGTGAAAATTTTGACCTGGCACCAAGTGACCATCCAGCCGAAACTGTCCACTGGGAGTGGGACTGGTGAGATCTATCAAGATATAAGGTCCATTGGGCCCATCAATAGTCCACTGTAAGCTCAGAATGGTACATTTGACCAAACATAGGCAGATCTGAAGTCAGGCAAGCTGCATAATGTCTGTGCCATCCATCCTCCCAGTACCCTAGCCTCAACTGATGCCAGTGGCTGGGTGAGCTCCTGTCCAGCCAGCTGGAGTAGGAAGAGGGGCCTGAGTTTTGTTCACAGAAGGTGCAGGTCTGTGTGTGCTTGCCCAGTGGAAACTGTGTCAGCCTTGCTCAGGGGCAGCCTGGAGAAACCAAGGCAACCCTCCACTAAACACAAAGTTTCAGATGAAACAGTTCATCACTCGCATTGTGCAGAAAGAGCAGTGTCCTGAAGCTTAAGTGTATGCACCTCCTGGGTCAAGGCTGTGCAACAGTACCTGGGACCTGGACAAAGTGTAAACATCTTCACATCACAGGGAAGCACCCTTTAGGATAGCCACTATGGAGAGGCGCTGAACTACCAGCCAGACAAAATGACCTGGGCAGTGGCATCAGCCAGCCTTTTGGATACCCAGGTGCCAGCAGGATGGTATCATGGCCACAGCACAGTGATGGAGGCTACTCATGAAATCAGCCGCTTGACTGCATCTTACCAAGCCCCATCTAGCTACATTCGGTACTTCCTTCTCTTGAATGGCCAACCAGCTAGGGATGTGGGTGAAAGGGGGTGTCGAGTCACTCACCAGTGTGCATCTATCAGCAATGCTGGAGACTCCTGAAGTCTGCCTAGAACGGTTGAGCAATGGAGGTGGAGCTTTTCTGTCCCGACTGCCCAGTCCCAAATAAACACCCAGACGTTTATATTAATTTCGAAATGCTTGGCTAATAGCTCAGGCTTATTACTAACTAGCTCTTACATTGAAATTAACCCATTTCTGTTAATCTATGTATTGCCGTGTGGCCTGTGGCTTTACCTGTCCTCTAACATCTTGCTTCTTGGGCAGCTGGCTTGAGTCTCTCTTGACTCTGCCCTTCTTCATCCCAATCCTCAGTTTGATTGTCCCACCTAACTTTATCCTGCCTTGCTATAGGCCAAGCAGCTTCATTATTAACCAATGAGAGTAATACACATTCACAGCACACAGAAGGATCATCCCACAGCAAGACTTCATCCATGTGGGCAGAGCTGTGTGATTGAGGTTCTCTTTCTTTTGTTTTTCTTAAAAGGATATTATGTTACGCCTTTCCCTTCTGAGGTGACTGAGTCCCCAGGAAGGCAGCCTCTGTGACTTAGCCTCCCAGCTCTGTAAACCCAAACCAGCTCCTTTCCTACCAGGCCCTCTAAAAGCTCAGCCTACAAGATTCCAAGATGGTAGGACAGCTTTCAGACAGACAGACAGCCGAGCCTGTGATTAAGGGTCTCTCTTTTTTTTTTTTGTCCCCCTTAAAATAGCATTATGCTATGGAAAGATCTAAAGACCTTCACAGCACTCCCCAGGGGACATCCTGAGAAGTGGATGCCACCATCCTTCTCTCACTGGGAGCCAGACTCAGAGATTTCATAGTTCATTTTGTTTCTAGTCACACAGGGGCCCGAGGGTGGGGCTCCCAGGACCCTGCACGTTGAATGGCTTAATTGGACTCAGTCTTGGCCCCGATGGATCTATGGTGAGAGAGCCTCGGCCTTTCTGGTGTCATCTCCATCTTAGTGAGGGGAAGGGAAGGGGGCTGACTTGGCATTTCTTTCAGGAGCAGGGAAGTTGAGACAGGATGAAGATCTGCAAGCAACCACCCAGAGGGAGATCTCCTGGGTGTATAACTAACTGCATTACCTCATCAAGGGGATGACTACGCCTCCCACCCCCTTACGTCTGGTGATTCAACTTTTCTGAGGGATGGTCTATTGGTCACATGATTGACAGGTCCATTTGGGAGCAGACAATAGTATGAACTGTTTTGGCCAATTTAGAATGTCATGTCTCCACCTAGAGTCAGAGGGAGAACTCAAATTCTATTCTTTTGACCAGGAGGAAGTAGTTTTCCTTTAAAAAAAAAAAAGTTTTAAAGTTAATGTACTGTGTGCGTGACATAGCATATGTGTGAAGTCAGGAATGTTGACACCTTTCACTGTGTTGAGGCAGGGTCTCTCTTGTTTCTGCCTCTGAGGAGTTGATGCCACCCTACCTGGTTCTCCGCTTCGGGAGATTCTCCTGTCTCCACCTCCCATCCGGGCAGGAGTTCTAGGATTGCAGATGTCTGCCACAACATTGAGTTTTTTATGTGGGCTCCCTGGACGGTTTCTGGTGATGGGACTTCATCATCAGGCTTGCACAACCAATGCCTTCACCGGCTGAACCATCACCCCAACCTGAAGTAGCTTTCCTTCAGCAGGACTCCATAAAGCCCTCACATCTCAACATTGTCACATTGTATCTTAAATCTTAAGGAGGGGCAATTGGGAAGCTTCCCTTTCTAGGGTTTCCAAGGAGAGGTGGGGTCCGAAGCTGATTCAGAAGGATGGGTTATTCTCAGTGACCACTAAGGTTGCCAATATCTGTCTATGAACCTAATAGTCACCCCAATTAATTCTCTATCCTATTCCTTTAATTAAGAATTTCAGGGTATTAGAATCGCTACCCACGTGGAATCCCACACTCTACTTCTAGTCAAAGAATCTAAGCTACAAACGAGATTAATCACATTACTTGAGCTGTTTTGCTGCTTAAAACATCGTACTTGATGCTGGGCATGGCGGCACATCCCTGCGATTCTAGTACAAGTGAGGAGGAAGCAGGTTGATCAGGACTTGAAGGCCAGGCTGGACCATATGAGACCCTGCTTCAAAACAAGCAGCTGACAATGAGGCAGCCTCCACTGGCCCCCCAAGCTCATGAGCCTCGCTTTTACAACCAGGACACAGTTTGCTGCAAGGATGAAAAGAGAGTGTACCGCATCGTGCTGAGCGCAGGGCTTGACGTACAGTAAGTGTCCAGGCCAGCTGTGATTTCCCAGCAGATCACTTCAAACGCTGAGCTATTTGTCTGTCGGCGGCGAGCAGTTTGGTCCCTTCCTGCAGGGAAGGCTGTAATGGCTGCTGATTGCTTACAAGTTACATTTCCACCCCCAGAAGCATTTCTATGGACTCTGAGAGCAAGCTTGCCTGCTAAGTAAAAAATGTGATTCAGTTTATAAAATTTCTATTTTTGTCCAGCTGTTTTTAGAACCCTCTTTTTCCGTCAGTAGAGGAGTTGGACCGGATAAACTGTGCGATGCTCTGCCAATAAAAAAAATGTTCATTTTCTCTGTTATATAAGACAAGGAAGCTGTGTCTATCTACTCAAGTATCTTTGGGGTTCAAAAATAAACAAAAGCAGATTAATATTTTATACAGAATAATTTTTAGACTGAGAGAGCTGAGCCAAACATTTAACCTTCAACAATGAATGTCTTGTCAATAATGAGGTCATTTGTATGCGGCATTGTAATTCAGCGAGAAGCAGATGCCTTCAGCTCATTCAGCAAACTTGAGAAAATCAAGAAAAAATGAAAAGTTAATTTTAAAGAGCCAACACTTACTATGCAGGGAAATTTAAGATCTCCAAAGTGGGCATTTATTGTGTGACTTTTCCTGGGGACACGGGGGTAAATATTCCAAAGAGGGCACCGACCACAGACCAAGAAACACATCCACCCGATCTAGCTCAGCAAACCAAGGAGTTGACTGGGTTCCTCAGAGGAGTGTGGGGTCACACAGGAAGCTGTGCCATCAAAGGCTCACGCAGCATCCCGGGATCTTCCTCCCAAACTGGCTGACCGAGCGGCTCTTCTCCCAGCATCTGATCGCTTTTAAAACCTTGTGAATCTTGTGCCTTTCTGAGCTCCCTGGGCCTTGAAAGTTTGGTTAGTTTTGGTCTTAGGAGCCTCTCTCCACCTAGCAGGAAGTGCTTCAGTTAGAAGGAAACAGTTACACAGTAACAGCAGCAGCGTTTGCAGAGCCCAGTCTCAATCTCCAACAGGATGAAGATGGCTAAACACAACCCGGCGACCCAAACACTTAGATAGCATGCAATCTCTCTCTTTTTAAAAATTTTGTATTTTATGTGTGTTGGTGTGAGGGTGTCAGATCTCGTGGAACCGGAGTTACAGACAGTTGTGAGCTGCCATGTGGGGGCTGGGAATTGAACCTCAGTCTGAAACTTTTTTCTTTTTTTTTTAAAGATTTATTTATTTATTCTGTCTATAGTGTTCTGCCTGCATGTATGCCTGCATGACAGAAGAGGGCACCAGATCTCATTATAGATGGTTGTGAACCACCATGTGGTTGCTGGGAATTGAACTCGGAACCTCTAGAAGAGCAGGCAGTGCTCTTAACCTCTGAGCCATCTCTCCAGCCCCTGTTTTTGTTTTTTTGAGTCAGGGTTTTCCTGTGTAGCTTTGGAGCATGTCCTGGAACTCACTCTGTAGCTCAGACTGGCCTTGAACTCACAGAGATCCGCCTGGCTCTGGCCTCCCGAGTGCTGGAATTAAAGGTGTGCGCCGCTGCCACTGCCCAGTGCTGGAATTAAAGGTGTGCGCCGCTGCCACTGCCCAGTGCTGGAATTAAAGGTGTGCGCCGCCGCCACTGCCCAGCATATTATGAGATCCTTAAGTGGTGCCTCATTGACTAGTTGTAAACTCTGGCTCTGGAATTCAAACCCAGGTCCAGGTACTGTACCAGAAGCAACTCAATTTCTCTCTGCCTCATTTTCCTCATTGGGAAATGGGGGATAAACTTATATACCTGAAGGAGTTTCTGGGAGGGAGGAGGGTAGTACTGGGGGAGGGGTGAATAAGAACCAAGTATGACATATGTTTGAAAGCGCCATAGAGAAACCCATTGCTCTCTATCCAACTTTTTTTTTTTTGTTTTTGTTTTTCGAGACAGAGTTTCTCTGTGTAGTCCTAAAACCAGATCTGTAGATCAGGCTGGCCTCAGAGATCTGCCTGCCTCTGCCTCACAAGTACCAAGATTAAATGCACCACTACTGCCCAGCTACTCTCTATCTAACTTTCAAATTAGCTTTCAAAATGCAGGAATTCAGGCTGGAGAGATGGCTCAGTGGTTAAGAAAGATTGTTACTTTTGCAGAGGACCCAGGTTCGATTCCCAGCACCCACATTAGGTGGCTCACAATCACCTGTAACTCTAACTCCAGGGAATCCAGTGCCCTCTTCTGGACACACACATGAACATAATTGAAAATAAAATAAATCTTTAAAATCTTTATTTTTAAATTGCTAGGATTAAATGTAAAGTTATTATAACAGTTGCCAAAAGATAGTGTTTAATACAAAGTAGATTACATAAGATTCACTGAACTCTAGCATCCATGGGCTCAGCCAACTTTGGATCAAACATATTTGTGGGTGGCTAGAGAGATGGCTCATTGGTTAAAAGCACTGGTTGCTCTTCCAGAAGACCCAGGTTCCATTCCCAGAACCTGTACCATCTGTAATGCTAGTTCTAGGGAATCCGACACCCTCTTTAGACTCCCTGGGCACTAGGCACAAATATGGTAGACATACATATATGTACTCATACACATAAAATAAAAATAAGTCTTTAAAAATTGTTGTGGAAATAAAAATTATGTCAGTTCTGAACATATACAGACTTTTTCTTGTCATTATTCCCCAACAGTACAAGGTAAGAATTGTTGAGGTAGCATTTGTATTATGTTAGGTACCGCAAAGAATCTGATTTAAAGTATATGGGAGGGGATGGGGGAGAGCTCAGGAAGAGAGAGAGAGAACTTTAAAGTTTGTGGGAGGATGTGTGTAGGCTGTATGCAAATGCTGTGCATCATTTTATAGAAGAAAGTTTGCATTTAAGGACTTGGTGTCTGTTGGCAGCAGGGATCTTGGAACCAGTCCCCGGTAGCTGCTGAAGGGTAACTGCACTCTGGCAGAACTCCGATCCTTAGTTAACAGTTACAGTTTAATTTCCCAGTTAGCTTCGAGGTTAAACTGTCACTTCTAGTGGCTCTTTCAGCTGGGGAGCCATGTGACCAAATTCTGGAACAAAGGAAGCCCAGTCGCTTCTTCAAGTTCTGGGCTGTTCAGCTATATGGGGGTGAGCACCATCTGGAGGACAAGAAAGATTTCTCTGAATCTTTTTTCCTGACCTTTAGTGCTTCCCCGTGGTGTCCCTGAAGGGGGTGGGGGAGGGGCGGTGTCATTCCCAGCTCCTTGTGCTCACCCTGAGGGGGCAGTCTCAGCAGAAAGTCTGGATGGCTGCCCTTGCAGTGGAGAGATGAGGAGGTGATGGAGAGGTTACCTAAGCTTGGAGCACTTGGTCCCGTGTGAGATTGGAGGTCCCCCGACGGCGTTTATATCTGTACTTTGCATTGTATTCCCAGAACCCAGAGGTGACATGGTTCAATGACCCTCACTTGGCCTTAACGTGCCCTTTTGTCATGACAAAATGGCAGTGGAGAGGGTATATTCCATTTCACCTGTGCTTTTTATCCTTGGTAACCCAAAGATGACGTGATGTGGAGCTCCTCTTTGTGGAAGACTCCTTTTTTATGAAAAAGAAGTCACGCTGGTTAGTGTTTTGTCATCCTGACACACCCTAGGGTAACCCTGGGAAACTGAGAACCTCCCCCCACCCCACCCCCATCAGATTGCCTAATAAATCTGTGGGCATTTTCTTGATTGATGTGGGAGGGTCCAGCTCACTGTGGGCAGTACCACCTCAGGGCAGGTGGTCCTGGGTTATTTAAGAAAGCAGGCTGAGCAAACCATGGAGGGCAAGCCAGTGAGCAGTGCCCCTCCACCGCCTCTGCTTCAGCTCCTGCCCCCAGGTTCCTGCCCTGACTTCTCTTCCTAATGGACTATACACTGTAAGCCGAAATAAACCCTTTCCTCCCCAAGTTGCTTTTGGTCATGGTGTTTATCACAGCAACGGAAAGCGAGCTAACACACCCGGGTTGAAGGGAACAGACCCAGGTCTTTGTTCTTCTTCAGAAAGCAACTGACTGAGCTGTCTCCCCAGCCCCAGCTCCCACTTCTGTCTCTTTCTCTGATCTTTGTGTCTTTATTATTCTTTCTCTTCTTCTACTGGTTCTGGGAAAACAAGCAATCATTCCTCTGAGTTGTAACCTCAGCCCCTTCCTTCCATCTTCCCTCCCTCTTCTCTCTCTCTCTCTCTCTCTCTCTCCCTCTCTCCCTCTCAGTCTCTGGTAGCTTGCTATACAGCAAGAACGACCTTGTGCTTCTGTAGTCCATCTCCGGAGAACTCAGGTGACTGGACAGGTATGGGCCAGCGTACTTAGTCTGTGCAGTGCTGGGGGCCAAACCCACGGCTTTGCACATGCTGGGCGAACATTTCACCAGTGAACACCCTCAGCCCTACCCCACACCCCATTTCTTGTTTCCTAATGTGTGATCCCTATATCACTGACTTTCCACCCTTTCTTCCTGGTGCTTTCTGTGAAGTGCTCTCCAGGTACAGCTCATGCATTTTGCTGTTTTCTGCTTTCATTATCATTCAATTTTAAATATTGTCTCTGGTCATTTCTTTTCTGACCCATAATTTGCTTAGGAATGTCTCATTTTTTCCCAAATGTTTGGGATTTTCTAGCTAACTCATCATTATGATCTGTCTTGGTTACTTTTCTACTGCTGTGAGAAGACATCATGACCAAGGCAACTTATAAAGAAAAATGTTTATTTGGGGCTTACAGTTGCAGAGGGTTAAAGTCCATGACCATTATGGTGGAGGGCATAGCAGCAGGCAGAGATGGCGCTGGAGCAGTAGCTGAGAGCTCACGTCTTGAGACACAACCATAAGATAGAGAGAGCTAACTGGGAATTGCTAGGATCTTTTGAAACCTTAAACTCACTCTCAGTGATACACTGCCTCCAACAAGGCCACACCTCCCTAATCCTTCCCAAACAGTTCCACTAATTGGAGACCAAATATTCAAACATAAGAACCTATGGGGCAATTCTCATTCAAACTACTACATTCTACCCCTGGTTTCCATAGGCTCATGTCTATATCATGATGCAAAATGCATTTTGTCCAACTTCAAAAGACTTTTCACAGTCTCAACCCTGTTTAAAAGTTCAAAGTTTCTTCTGAGACTCAAGGCAATCTCTTAACTATAACCCCTATAAAAGCAAAAGCAAAAAGCAAGTTATATATTTCCAGTGAACAATGGCATAGAACATACATTACCATTCCAAAAGTGAGGAAATACTTTGTCAAAGCTAGACCAACCCCAGCAAGAAAAATTCCAGATCCTGTAGCTCCATGTCTGGTGTCAGAGGGCTTAGACAGCTCTGCCCTGCTGTGGAATAATCCTTTTGTGCACTGTAAAGATGTTTTACTCTCCTTGGTTTAATAAACTGGCCAATAGCTAGGCAGAAAAAGGTTAGGCAGGAGAGCCAGACTGAGAAAACACTGGGAAGAAGGTGGGCAGAATTGCCAGCCAGATGCTGAGGAAGCAGGAGATGAACATGCTGTGCTGAAAAAAGGTACTGCCATTTGGTAGAGCACAGTAAGAGATATGGGTTAATTTAAGTTAAAAAAGCTAGTTAGCAACAAGCCTAAGTTATCAGCCAAGCACTTATAATTAATAATAAGTCTCTCTGTGCTTATTTGGGAGCAAGCTGGCAGGACAGAAAAGTCTACCTACAAATGGCGCCCAATGTGGGGACACGAATATCCACATAAAACCCAAGAAAGCTTAAGAAAAGGTTCCAAACACACAAAAACAGAGCCAAATGTGGCTTCCTAGTCTCACAGTCTCATGCCAGTTGCAGTACAGAGATGCATCTCCCAGCAGCTGCTGGGGGATGGAGCCAGCCGTCAGCCAACATGCACTAGCACCATGCGCTAAGCTGAGTCATGCCAGCAGCTGAGATAGGAGCTGAAGATTTGTCTCATGGGATCAGAGAACACTACAGATACTTAATAAAAACAGATCCAAATGAAAGAAACCTCTAAAATGGTTATAATGTGTTTAAAAATGTACATAGGCTTGAGAAGGAAAGGAGAAAGGATTTAGACAGTCACAGAAAAAAAAAGAATAATTTAAAAATAATAAAATCCTTAAAAAAGGAATGAAGTAATATAAAAAAGCCACATGAAGATGGAAATACAGGGGGAGTCTAAATTCTGTACATTATTGTGTTGTCTTTGAATTCTTTGATTGCTGGTGAACAGATGGCAGCTGCTGAGAGACGCTGGATTGTGAAGGCTGCCGGATTAAATCAACACACGTATTTTTAAAATGTCTCGACTTCAAAATGGGGGTCAAAAGATGTGTTACGTTGGAGAAGAGGTTTTGCTTTTGTTCTCACAGAAAACAAAAGGCTGTGGATTTGTTCAAGGTTAAAGGTGATCAGGTTTTTTCAGGGAAGACACTCTGAAAATCCTCGCTACAGACATAAAGAAACAAACCTAGAAAAACTACAAGATACATAGTGTATATTTTATCTACTCAAACATAAAACAAAAATCATCTTTGGCGGACTTGTGTACAGCATACAGTCTATACTTGTATATGTGCAGATATGTATGCTACCTTTAAAAGTTTATGTTTTTCAGAGCAAGGGGACCAGATACCAATGAAAATGGATGGCAGGTGATCCAACACCTCAGAGCACCTCTGTTGCAGTGTCTTCAGAGTTCTGCATCCAGAACAGCCTCAAGACTCCTGGCTGAGATGGTCCATCCTCACAGACTACTCCAACCAGGACTTAACCATTATCCTGATTTTTCTCAAGTTTTGCCTGAAGGTGTCAGTCCCCTCAAACAACAAGAAGTAGACTAGAGAAAAGAACACCCATATTCCTAAAAGATGGGTTATGAATGTTTGTTATTAATTAGAGGGGTTAGTTACAAGTTGTTATTGGTCATTAGAGGGCTATTGTTTGGGGTATTGTGCTTATGCAACTAATTTATAAATGTAATATATAATTAAGAAATAGAGGTTAGTAGTTAGTCATCTATAATAATCAAACTTGTAGTCATATTAGGTATGTTTCCAAGGTTAAACAATTTATTTAGATAGATAGATGGTATTCAAACATTCAAAGACCTACAGAATATGACATTTAAAATGTTCTGATAACATAAAACTTTTCATGACAGTGAGACATGTCTGCTCCTGGCAGCACTAATTTACTTCAGAGAAGGTGATGGGCATCAAAGACACTCCATATGGAGTTTGCTTTCTTTGTGGCAAAAGCTAGCCACTGGACAAAGAAACTTCCCTTGCCTCAATTGCTGACAGTATGCTGTTCAAATTGGACAAGCAGGACACAAAAGAAGGCGACTGCTGGACTTTGCTAATACAAGGCAGGACCAGTCCCTCAAAATTCCTGCTTCACAGATAAGTCTTTCAGATATTCTATGTCTGTAGGCCAAAGATGGATGCCCCAATGTTGCAGAGGAAACTTGGATTACTGTCTAGGTAGCCAAAAGTCTCTGTCGTTAGGTAATATTACATCCTTCTGGGGTCTTTGATGGAGTTAAAGACTAAATAGTTAGATTTATAGTTTTCTTTAGTTATGATAAAAAAATAAATTATGTATAAAACTTCATACTCACAAAGGTAAAATAGATAATGAAGTATTTTCTCTAAATTTGCCAAATACAAATGGACTGGATATTATAGCTGTAATTCTTACTTGATAACTGTTTTTGTTGTATATAGTTTTAATTTTACTGTGTTAAAGTTGAAGCCTTCCTTCACAAATGAGAATGTTACCTGTGTGGGGTCTTGCCCTGGGGGCTCCCCTCCCTTTATTCCATTTCAGACCAGGCCTCTCCTTATCTCTTTCAGCCCAAGATGAAACATTACATTTTTTACTGTTCTTTTTCTCCCCCAAACTGTATTTTTTCCATGCTTGCTCTTTTTAGTAATTGTAAACACCTGAATAGGGTGATTACTAATTACCACAGGACAGAGTCAATATTAGGCTGTCTTAAAATTTCCTCCAATTTTTTCTAGTTTAGCCTCAGGCAGACTTTTAGGTTAAAGGCAGAAAGCAGTCACTTTTTTTTTTTTTTTTTTTTTGCCAAATGTTACAAGTCTCTAGCTCAGTTGCTAATATTGTTCCCCTCTGAATCCTCTTGAACTGAGCAATAGTCCACGTTGCTCTCAACATTACTTGTCTTCCAAGCTCCTACAAGGAGGGCCCATGAGGCTACACTTAACAGCATTCAACTGTTTTCTTAACCCAAAGCCTCAAAATCTTCCACATTACTCCAAAACCCAGCGTGGTCAGTCCTGGCATAGTTTACTCCCCGGTACCAAACTCTCTCTTTGTTACTTTTCTGTTGCGGTGATAAAACACCATGACCAAGGCAACTTACAGAAGAAAGTGTTTATTTGGGGCTTACAGTTCCAGAGGGTCAGAGTCCATGACCACCATGGTGGGGAGCTCGAGAGCAGGCAGGCAGGCATGGTGCTGGAACAGTACCTGAGAGCGCACATCTTGAGACACAACCCAGAGGCAGAGAGAGCTAATGGAGAATGGCGAGAGTCTTTTGAAGTCTCAAAGGCCACCCTCAGTGACACACCTCCTCCAACAAGGCTGTATCACCTAATCCTTCCCAAAAAAGAAGAGTTCTTCCCAACCAGCTGGGGGCCAAGCCTCCGTCTATGTGAGCCTATGGGGACATTCTCATCCAAACCACTACATGATCTGTCATTGGATTCTTTGGACAGGTTGAAGTGCGTGCTCCAGCACATGATCTGTCCTGTGAGTGTGCACCTGAAAAGAAAATGGCTTGCTAGGTTGCATGCATTGAACATGCCAGTGAGTCATGTTCACATACATGCTTTTCCTGGTATCTTTGTCTAACAGTTACTAAGAGAAAGATGTTAAATAGAATCTCCAATTCTAACTATGGATTTATTGATTTTTTTCTCCTTTCAATTCTGTCATTTTGCTTCCTGTATTTTGAGGTACTGATATTTGCTAATACATATTTAGCAAATACATACATACATATTTATATGCTAGGTATATCTTTATTTTTTATAATTTTATTTAATTTTATTTTATGTACATTGGTGTAAGGGAGTCAGATCTCCTGGAACTGGAGTTACAGACAGTTGTGAGCTGCCATGTGGGCGCTGGGAATTGAACCTGGGTCCTCTAAAATAGCAGCCAGTGCTCTTAACCACTGAGCAATCTCTCCAGCCCCATAGGTATATCTTTATAAATGGACTCTTTTTTAAAATGCTATGTCCTTATTATCTCTGCTTCTTTGATGTGAATACAGGCATACTAGATTAAAAACAAAACAAAACAAAAACAACGTCTCACTTTGTAGCCCAGGTTGGCCTTGAGCTGGCAGTTTTCTGACCTCAGCCTCTCAAGTACTGGAATTAGAGGTATTGCTCATCATACCCAGCACACAAAATGCAAAAAAAAAAAAAAAAAAAAAAAAAGCAGAGATTTGTGCATGCTAGAGTGTTCTAACATGGAGCACCACCCAGCTACTTTTTAAGATTGATTTATTTATTATATATATAGTGTTCTGCCTGCATGTGTACATGCAGGCCAGAAGAGGGCACCAGATCTCATTATAGATGGTTAGGAAACACCATGTGGTTCCTGGGAAATGAATTCGGGACCTCTAGAAGAGCAACCCGGGCTCCTAGCCTCTGAGCCATCTCTGCAGCTCACCCAGCTACTTTTAACATGTTCCATTTGTATTTGGTTTTCATACACAACTAGGATCAGCTTAGGAATGGTTTCTTTCCTCTCCTCCCACTTGACTCCACAGAATTCACGGAGCCAGAGGTGGATCTTCCCTTTACATTTTGGAATAACATACTCTTACAGCTCTGATGGAGCAATGGATATCAGATGCCTGTCACCACCGGAAAGAACAACTATCAAAACAGGCAAAACGTAAGAGATGGGCTGAGGCTTCAAACAACAGACAGTACCAGAGGTGACCCTGAGCGAGAGGAGTCCCATGAGTTGAGCTCTCCTTGGCCCTGGCTTTCTCTCTCTCTCTTCCTTCACAGCACAGGGAGGTGACAATCACAGTATAGCCTTCTAGGGGGGCTGGAAGGACAGAAAGCTGGCGTTCAGGGACACCGGGTTGTAACTTGTAGTTCAATGTAACAGAGAGGAGGAGCTGCGCGAGGTTAAGTGCTACAAGGCTGCACTGGGTTCTCCGACAGCCTTTGGTTGAGGGGGGTCCCCTGGGCAGGTGCGAGACACCATGTGTCTCCAGCAGGGCTGAGCACGGGATGGGAAGACCAGAGGCTGCTGTTGGAGAGGCACGCGTTTCAGCCAATCCAGAGTCGGCGGTGAGGACGGGGAGCCAATCCAGAGTCGGCGGCGAGGACGGAGAGCCAATCCAGAGTCGGCGGCGAGGACGGAGAGCCAATCCAGAGTCGGCGGCGAGGACGGGGAGCCAATCCAGAGTCGGCGGCGAGGACGGGGAGCCAATCCAGAGTCGGCGGCGAGGACGGGGAGCCAATCCAGAGTCGGCGGTGAGGACGGGGAGCCAATCCAGAGTCGGCGGCGAGGACGGGGAGCCAATCCAGAGTCGCGGCGAGGACGGGGAGCCAATCCAGAGTCGCGGCGAGGACGGGGAGCCAATCCAGAGTCGGCGGCGAGGACGGGGAGCCAATCCAGAGTCGCGGCGAGGACGGGGGAGCCAATCCAGAGTCGCGGCGAGGACGGGGAGCCAATCCAGGGTCGGCGGCGAGGACGAGGAGCCAATCCAGAGTCGGCGGTGAGGACGGGGAGCCAATCCAGAGTCGGCGGCGAGGACGAGGCTCTAGGAATGAGGACAACAAAGTCTGTCAGCCGGATTTAACTGGATGAACTGCCTGCCAGGAGAAGCCGGCAGAATCAAAGCCAGCGAATCAAGGGTCAGGTGAGGTGGTGCTTGCCTGTAATTCCCACAGGGAAGGCCAACGCAGGAGGATTGTTGTGAGTTCAAGGCCAGCAAGCACAGGCTACAAAGTGAGTACCAGGCCAGCAAGGACTACATAGCAAGACTCTGTCTCAAAAGCAAAACAAACAAACAACAACAACAACAAAAACCCAAACCCAGGAAGGAAGAAATGGCATTTGCCAAAGCTTTGACTCTGGCTGGCTCTGTTAGAACACAGTATACAGACAAGAAGCACACGGACCAGGATGTTACTACCTCCTGAAGGAAATTTTAATTGCCAGAAAAAAATATGGCCCACTAATATCTGAGATTTTATCGACTCCTCAACTAATTTCTAGGTCCCCAAAGATCTTTGAAAGGAACAGGCTGGAAATCCACAAGACCGTCAGAAGACTGCCTCCCGCTGCAGGGTGGATACCTGAGGAGGTTTCTTTTCCCATAATTCCATCTCCTCTGTTTTGTTTCTGCCTTCAGCCTACCTTTGGGCCTTTCTGGATTCGTACCTCTCTGCCAGAGGTAGGGACATTCATCCTAACAGCCTGCTGCTAGCACACGCCCCTGGGTAGACTTCTTTGATCCAATCCACCCCAGGTCAGCCTTGATTTATTGGAGGGCCAGCTCCCAGAAAAATAATCTCTTTTTCCCCAGAAAGGCTGGCTTTTGATATTCTTTGCCTGACTGAAGCTATGAAGGAAATCCGTGTGGGCTCTTTCTCCCTGGAGCTTGAAGGAAATCCATGTGGGCTCTTCCTCCCTGGAGCTTGAAGGAAATCCATGTGGGTTCTTCCTCCCTGGAGCTTGAAGGAAATCCGTGTGGGCTCTTCCTCCCTGGAGCTGTTAGTCCTCCCTAGTGCCTGCCCTTCCTTTTCCCGGGCAATGCACTCAGCCTTGGAAGACAGAAGTTGAAAGAGTGTGATTTAGAGAGGAAATAGAAGCACATGGTTTAATATTGTTCCTCTTGCATATTTTATCTCAGTTTGTCACTCGTATTTTTACTTTGTTTATGGTGTCCTTCAAGGACAAGAATTTTTTTTTAGTATTTATGATGTCGGATCTGTCAGCTTTTCCTTAATGACTTTTGGGTTTGGTGCCCCGAATGAGAAATCTTTCTCTATCCTAACTAAGGCTGGGCATAATTTCTAATGACTGCAAAGTATGCCACTGTGTAAATATGCAAATGTGTCCTAATAATGTACAGATACACATTCAGGATGTTTCTCCTGTGTAAGTCTTTGCAAACAGTGCAGCGGACAGCCTTGTGAATGCATCTGCCTTCTGCGATTGAAACAATCTCTTTAGAATGGATTCTTACAGGTCCACAGGCTTCTTCACCATTCAAAAGCCTTGACTACAATTAAATACTTACCTTCTATAAAGTGGGAGACAAAGCTAAAAGACCAAATTTCTTTTTTGTGTAGAAGTACTGCTCAGTGGATTGATGTGTGTGTGTGTGTGTGTGTGTGTGTGTGTGTGTGTGTGTGTGTGGCCAGAGGACAACCTTGAGTGTCCTTGCTCCTCAAATACCATCTACTTTTTTTTTTCATTCCCATGCTGGGAATTGAATTCAGGGCCTTGCACATTCTAGGTACGCATTCTCCCAGATCTTGGTTTTGGGGACATGATCTCTTGCTGACTTGAGGCTTAATGATTAGGCTAGGATTAGGCCAAGGAGCCCTGAGATCTGCCTGCCTCTGCCTCCCCAGCACTGGGATGACAAGTGCCCCAATGCCCTCTGGCTTTCTCACAGATCCTGGAGATCCAGGTCAGGTCCCCTGCTTGATCAAGGAGAGCTTTACGCAATGAGCCATCTCCCCAGGCCTGGCCACATTCGAGATTTCTTATTCATATTGTCAAGACTTCTTTTTGGTGAGTATAAGACACCATCCCTTTCCACTGCCCCGGTCACTGCTACCACTTCTTACGTGCTCCACGTCCTCTAAGTGAGGCCACAGCCTCTCTGGTGTCTCTGCATTGAACCAGAGGAGCTTCAACCAGCCCAGGCTGACCATGAAAGCTGCAGCTCCCTGAAGACTGGAGCATGGGCTGCTAAAGCCGAGACCAGCATTCTTGTGAGATGCAGCAAAGCACAGGATCATAAGCAGAGCATGGGTTACACAGCTGAGATCCCAGCACCCACAATGCTGAGACCATAGGATCCAGAGTTTGAGGGCAGCCTGGACCACAGAGTGAGATCCTGTCTCAATATAGATTAGTTTGTTTCTATGGGGGTGGGAGTTGTGTTGCTCAGTGATAAAACTTGTGCTTAGTTAGCGTCTGTGAGGCCCTGAGTTCAGTCCCCAGCCCCAGAAAAATAAAATTAAAAAGAAAGAAAAAATTAGGCTCTACTGTTCTGTGTTTGCAGTTCAGAAACCCAGAGGTCTGCGTCTCGCCAACTGTTGGCTTTGAGCAAGTTTATTTGGCTCTGAAGTTTGGTTTGTTTGGAGATAATGAGTGAGCTTATCTCAGAAGACCAAAGGAAAGGATGAGTAAGAAACATAAGCCACACGATGGCAGAACACCCATCTTCTTGCTGCTGGGCAGAGGCAGGATCGTTAACTCCAGCTGAGGGAGATCTGAAACTGATCTCTCTCTGTAGCAGAAGTAACATCTAAGGCTGGAGATATGATATAGTTGCTAAGAACACTGTTGCTCTTGGGTCAGGGCTTGGTTCCCAGCACCCCCGTGACAGGTCAGACCCATCCATAACTCCAGTTCCAGGGGGTCTGATGCCTTCTGACCTCTATTCCCAGGCAGTCAGGTGGTACACATACATACCTGCAGGTAAAACACATAAAATAAAATCATCTTTTAAAAAAAATTTAAAAGTTGTGTCTAAGCCGGGCGGTGGTGGTGCATGCCTTTAATCCCAGCACTCGGGAGGCAGAGGCAGGCGGATCTCTGTTAGTTCGAGGCCAGCCTGGGCTACCAAGTGAGTCCCAGGAAAGGCGCAAAGCTACACAGGGAAACCCTGTCTCGAAAAACCAAAAAAAAACAAAAAACAAAACAAAACAAAAAAGTTGTGTCTATGGATCAAGAGAAACTTTTTTCCTACAATATGTATCTGTTGAAAATAGAGGGGGAAGGAAAAAGAATTAACATGCCTCGCAATCTCATATCCTAGAGAGAAACGTAACTGCGAGTTTCTTGGCGTCTTTATTTCCTGTATGTGTGTATCTGTGTGTCTGTATTGTTACCTAACTTGGGGTCACTGTAAGAATTCTGTCCTTAATTACGTCACCAGCCTGCAACGGCGTCCCAGCCTAAAAAGCAGGCAGGTCCTCTGTGCCCCTTCTCTTTTCTGCTCTCTCTCTGTCCATCTGTCCTCTCTCTCTCTCTCTCTCTCTCTCTCTCTCTCTCTCTCTCCCTCCCTCTCCCTCTCTCTCCCCTCCTCTCCCAATAAAGCTCTAAAAAGGTAACCATGGCTTGTGATTCTTCTGATCAGCACTCTCCTCCGGCGGCCAGCCATGAGCAGTGCCGTTTAACTAACATTGATGCCGTTCAGACTTGGATACACCACCAAGCACCGAGGACCTGCTGTGACCGCTGCCGCCTGCCGCCTCCTCCCCCATCCAGTGAGACCACAAGACCACGAGTGTGTCCCTCGCCGCCTCCGCTGGACCCACACACAGCTACCACTGCCATCACCACGGTGAGTCTGCCGTTCTCATGGCTATAGTCTGTAGATGTAACCAACCGTCTTATTAAATAAGATACACAGAGCCGATTCAGAGAAGAAAGCCAAGAGGTCAGAGCTAAGAGCCCCACCCTTCCTGCTTCAGTGATCCTCTTCAGTCAAGAGAGCTCTCCGAAAGGGGCCTACTTCCTGTGTGTATGTCTTTATATAGTCTAGCTGTTCTGCCTTCTCATTGGTTGTAAACCTAAACACGTGACCGCCTTGTCACTGCCTGTATGTACCGCCCTCCAGGTCCTTAAAGGCGTGCGCCACCACCGCCACGCACTTGCTATGGCTCTAATAGCAACTTTATTTATTAACCCCCAGGCAACTTTATTTATTAACATACAATTAAAATCACATTTCAGTACAAGTAAAATACCACCACAATAGTCTGAGCTATATTCTTTGGGACGGACACCCCGGGGGTTGTCCTCGGGCTGTGCTGACAACGGCAGACACATTTTTGCTCCTGACGAGGGGGTAAATGGTGTCTAGGGTCCAACAGTGGACCAACTGCAGCACAGTTGCTGCAGCCCTCACCATCCCTTGACGAAGAGGATCCGTGACTTGGGCTGATTCTTAGATCTCTCTCCACTCTCGGGGACACCCGAGATTGGAGTCTGATCCTGGTTTGTTATTTTAAATTTTTTATTTTTCTCTCGGCTACAGCCATGAGACAAAGGGGCGGATACATTTACCACCTACATTGGTGGATGGGGTGGGTACCAATAACTCTGGCTGAATAACAGCTTTGCCAGAACTTCTGCCAGCAAATGGGCAAAAGCCATAGAACAAAAGGGCAGGTACTGGTAAATCTGGCCGAATAACAGAGTCGCGGGAACTTCTGCCAGCGAACAGGCAAATAAAAAAGTTACTTTATCTCCAAGCTTTCTGCTAAAGCTCTAAGCCCTTCTCCCTCCCCATTTCTGTGTCTGCCATGTGCAACCTTTTCTGTCTGACTTCTGCCGGCAGTGGGCGGGCTCAAACGGGTGGGCTTGGGTGGCTTCTACTAACTCTAGCTCTAGCTCACCTTAACTCCACCTACTCATTCTCAAACTGCCTTGAGAGGCACAGACTGGTCTGGTAGCGGCTAAGATCCAAACAAATAAGTTTACAGTAGTCAGGATGGCTCTTAAGCCAAAAATCAGCCTATAGCCTCAGACAAGTCTTCCAAAAGGATCGGTTTATAGTCTGCCTACTGGCAGATCTTCCAAAAGCTGTCCTTAAGCCACCAATCATCAGGAAAAAAAAAATTCAGGACACGGAGTAAAATCCATTTCTTGTTCCCCACACCTCCCTGACTAAAACTTAAGCATCTGGACAGCAAGGCTCCTGACCCCACAGGCAAGAGAGTCATCTGTGGCATTTAAGGTGCGCTAGGGAAGAGATAAAAGCCCGAAAACAAAATTGCCAAGTGCTGGCACTCACTGACTCCTGAAAGCTGTTGGGACCCTGTTTTAAGTGAGGAAAAGGCCACGGGCTAGCGAATGCCCTGCCAGGCCATCAACAGCCTTGTTAAAAGTGCCGCCTAGAAAGACAACCAGTCAGCTGACTGCCCCCAGGCACCAAGATGCATGAGTACATCAAGCTAAGACCTCCAGTAGACCTAGGCTTGGCTACAGACATGGCGGGGAACCCAGAACGCAGCAGGGAAGTGATCTGTTTCTTTCCTCTGGATACCAGAGCCACTGACTCAGTCCTGGGAGTTTTGGGATGTCACCTTTATTGTCGGGTACAGAGGACAGACAGCCTTACCCACCTCACCAGATTTAATTGCACGTTTAGAGTTACTGACTGTGTTTCTCACGTGCATACAGACAGGGCCCTGATCTTTGCCTTGTCCCTAATTCCAAAAAATAAGTTCTCATGCACCACCAGCTTTTCTCTTCCCAGTTCCCTGTTCTAACTCACTGTTCAGCCAATGATACAGGACCACCACAGAACCGGAGTCCAGAGATCAAGAAAGAAACTGTAACAGCTAAAGGTATTTACACCCCCAGACCCAAAAGCATCGGGGCACTACAAAAAGACTTTAATGTAAACATCTATTACTGTGAGATGCTTTTAACAATTGGTCACCTGTCTCCTGGATGCCAAACTAGTAAAGGAAACAGGTGCCTTAAATAATCTGTCTCTGATAAAGCTTAACATGCTTCAAAATCCATCTGGACAGGCCGGAGCTACCTCAGATAAATGTCAACATAAAATAATAATGATTCTTTTCTCTCTAAGCTTTTTTCTGTGTCACCAGCATCTTGTCAAACAGAAAGTTCCCAGCCACAGCCAAGAGGGATACATGTCTCCAGAGCAAATGGATGACAGACAGCATTCCACAACGCCTGTGTACCTCGGAAGAATCCCCCAAGAGCCAACCGACGTCCAAGAATCAGCTGGAAGCAGTCTTTGAGAGGAACGATGTTCCTCTCAAAACGACATTCCCACCTACCTGCTTTTTTTTTTATAATAAGCAAAAGTCTGGGATGTAAGGATTCTGTCCTTAATTACGTCACCAGCCTGCGACGGCGTCCCAGCCTAAAAAGCGGGCGTGCCTTCTGTGCGCCCCTTCTTCTCTTTCCACTCTCTCTCTGTCCATCTGTCCTCTCTCTCTCTCTCTCTCTCTCTCTCTCTCTCTCTCTCTCTCTCCCTCCCTCCCTCCCTCCCTCCCTCCCTCTCTCTCTCCCTCTCCCTCTCCCTCTCCCTCTCCCTCTCCCTCTCCCTCTCTCTCTTCCCCACCTCTCCCAATAAAGCTCTAAAAAGGTAACCATGGCTTGTGATTCTTCTGATCGGCACTCTCCTCCGCCGGCATGGCGGCCAAATTAATAGAGGAAGGAGATTTATTCAGTGTGGTCACCTTGAGGGGATGGGCGCAGGGACAGCTGTGGTCTCCCGAGCTTGGTAACAGTATGAGATACACGCTTTTAAAACGCTAAAATGGTGAGGCCACATAGATTATCCTCCCATGTCCCTTGTAAGCTGAACACACCGCCTCACGACTCCCTACGCTGTTGCTGGCTGATGTGGTTCGGAGGCAGTGGCCCAGGCGCGCTTTGGGAACAAGGCAGTCTCCCATCTCAACCTGAACCCAGAGGGCTGGCTTGTCCCATGATGGTGTGTGCTCCTGCAGCATTGGTTTTCGTTTTATTATTCTTATCTATAATACATTTTATCTACATGGTAATTACATTGTTTCCCCTCCTCCCTCCAACCTGGCCCATGTACCCTCCTGCGCTCTCTCAGGTTCATAGCCACTTTTTCTTGAAATTTTGCTACTTTGTGTGTGATTATGTGTTTGTATATTATTACTAAGTACATAACTACAACCTGCTCTGTCCACATAATGTTCCATATATGTATGTGATCTCAGGGCTGAACACTATCAACATGGCTGCCTAAACAAGACCTGGATAGGAAGAGCAGGCTACCACAGGACAGGAAACGCTCCAAGGGCCTCAACCCTAGACAAAGAGGTATGGGCCACCGGGGAATGTTGAGAGCGGGAGAAATGGTCTTCCTGTGGAAGGAAGCCTCCCTCTCACCCCCCAGTTAGTTATCCAGTACCAAAGAGGCAGCATTGTTTGAAGTGGCTGCGAAGTTTCTGGCAACACAAGACTAGGTCAGCACCTAACCATTTTGTTTCTCAGTTTGAAGACTGCCCCTGGTGGGTCTGGTAAGTCTTCGGACTGTCTCGTCTCTAGCCCCTGCTTGGTGCTGCTGCCCGAGGTCCGCTTCACTCCTTCCTCAGCGAGAACCGGGCCTGACACTGTGCACTTCCCAATGCTGCAATATGGCAACGCCCTCCGGGCCGTGCCCCTGCCTGGGGGGGTCCTCTCGCCCTCCCTCAGCATCCTGTTCCTCCTCAGTCCCTCCACTCCCGCAGCCTGGTGCGGTGAACATTCCCAAGAACACCCCCTTCCCCCACCCTCCCAACCCCCATCCCTCAGCCTCTGCCTCCTTCCCTCTCTCAGCTCCTCCATCATCCTCCCCATCCCACCGCCACCCACTCTGCCCTCCCTTCCCTACTTCCTCAATTCACACCTGCCCCCCAAATTCCAGTCCTTCTGTGGGAAAGGATGCTGTGGGTCCTCCGTGCTGTGCGTGCTGCGTGTGTCCCGAGGTAGGGCTGGGGAAGGTGAAAGGACCCTGTGTGCAGCTTGGAGAAGCCAATGGCACTCGGGTTACTAGGCAGCAAGGCTTGCCCCTGGGCTGAGGCCCGGAGAAACAGCCCAGGGCCCCAAAGCCTATCCCACCCCAACTTGATAAATCTGACCCTGTGACCTCTGGGTAGCTGCTTATGAGAAGAGGAGTGGGCACTAGGTCTGAGAGCCCACAGGGGCTCTTTTGGGACCGGACAGTGGGTCTCCCTCCCGGAAACACTAATAGGGTTCTCCTATACAGATAGTGGTGTGCATTTAGGGATACACCTTCAATAAACCTCCACTCTTGAAGATCAAAGCAGTTGAGAGATTTTATTTAAAAATTATTTTATTCATTTTACATACCAACCACAGATCCCCCTCTCCTCCCTCCTCCCTCTCCACCCCCCACCCCTCACCCCCCACCCCCTCACCCCGCTCCACCCCCGATCCCCTCCTCCAGAAGGATAAATCCTCCCATGGGGGAACAGCGATTATGTGATTAGAATGGCTGTTAACAAAATGTAATGCGATAGAGGAGGAGTTCGAACACTTAACGCCTTTTGATTCTATAATTCTACTCATGGAAATATATCAAAATGAATGTATCAAAATGAACCTAAACATTGGGCCAAAGCTTTTTGTGCAGACAGCTGTCCTTCACAGGGGAAAAGGGAGAGGACAGTAGACTTGAAGATTACTGCCAACCCCCCCAACCCCCCACCCTCGCTGGGACAGGCTGCTGTTAGGAAGACTGAAGACTCTTAAATTATATGTGTGAACTTAAGGATGAGAGAAATAGAATATAAATATGTATACACGGAGTGATCACAGGCATGTAAGATAAGAATAGAAGCCTGGAAGGAAGTAAACAGAGTGGGAGGCTTTTCATTAGGGAAAAAAAAAAAAAGGAAGGAAGAAAAAGTGTTATGCCATAGTTCAGAGCTATATTAAGGCCTGTGGAACAATCCACCCACCAGCAAGTGCTAGGGCTTCCTCACTGCTAAGGCTGGGGGACCCTCCTTCCCATTAGCCTGGACCCTGAGTGAGGATTCCTGAACTACAGGATGAGTATTTGGGTTAGTGATGACCTCAGATCCCTGCTCCTCCTGCCTCCACCTCTCCAACGCTGGAATTATAGGCTGCCGTCACCACACCCAGTGAGAATACAGTTTTCTTGTTTGATTTTTCTTTTTTTCAGACAAGCCCTGGCTGGCCTGGAACTCACAGCCACCTTCCTGCCTCTGCTGGGAGGGATCAAAGCTTTGAGCCACCATGCCGGGCTGGAATAGAGTCTTAGCAGCACTTACAAGCGTGGTCCTCCTGCACACACGGTCAACTTCTGGGAAGCCTTTCTGTGTTTGTTGTTTGGCCAACATGATGCTTGCGGGATTCATTCATGTTGTTAAATCTAGCTCAGGTCATTCGATAAGTGAGTCAACAGGGAGACCTAGAACAGGGTCCAGGATATTATATTTTTGCTACATCTTTTTTGCGTATTGCTTATTTTTTTCTAAGTTTTATTTATTTCCTGTAGGAGGGGCATGCACATGTCAAGGCATGTGTGTGGAGGTCAGAAAGGTGACTCTCCCTCCACCATGAGGCACTAGACTTGGTAGCAAATACCTCCACCCTCTGAGCTGCCTTGGCGGTCCTGCTAATAAGTTGATTATAATAAGAAAAGCTCGTTTTTATTGCAGAGCTGTACACTGTTGTCAGTTCACTGTATTTGACATGCCAGGCCTGGTGGCCCACGCCTGCTGAGATCCCACCCCTCGGCAGGATGAAGAATTTGAGGCCAGCCTCAACTCCAGAGTGAGATGTCGCAGAACAAAAGCCGAGAGATACAGCTCTGCTCTCCTCCAGCTGAGGAACCTTAGAGGGCTCCCTTTGTCTTATTATAAAGCAGCTTCCTGCGGACATTCTGGTCGGCCTCTCCTTGTGTGCTCGTGGCATGCACGGCCAGGATGTCGATTGTTGTTGTTTCTTATTGATATTTAAGAAGTCATCTTTATTTTGATGTGTTCATTGTGAGATTTTTTTTAAGGTCTGCCACGTCACCCAGGTTAGTCTTGAGTTCTCATGGTCTTCCTGTCTCATTCTTTTAAGTGTATTCACACCATGCCCACTTACAGCTTATTTCATAACTTAAAAAATACATTTATTTATTTGTTTATTCATATGTGTGG
Organism: Peromyscus eremicus; assembly: GCF_949786415.1. Classification (NCBI taxonomy): domain Eukaryota; kingdom Metazoa; phylum Chordata; class Mammalia; order Rodentia; family Cricetidae; genus Peromyscus; species Peromyscus eremicus. The sequence continues at coordinate 79,757,422 of NC_081428.1, read as the reverse complement.
GCACAGTTCACGGGAGTTCAGGTCAGAGGACAATCTGTGGGATTCAGTTCTCTCCTTCTATCATGTGGGTCCCAAGGATCAAACTCAGGTCAACCGTTTGGCGGCAGGTGCCTTTACCACCGCTCCATCTCACTGGCTCTTTATGACTAAAACATGGGGTCTTTTGAAACACAGAAAGTTGTTGTGTTAACATTCTGATTTTCTCTCTTTATAATAATTGGATCAAAATACTCTGTGTGAATATGTGCATGTGTGGTGTATATTGTGTGTGCGTGTGTGTGTTTGTGGTATGTGTGTGGTATATGTGTGTGTGGTATGTGTGTGGTATATGTGTGTGTGTGGTGTGTATATATGTGGTATATGCAGGGTGTGTGTGTGTGTGGTATATGTGTGTGTGTGGTATGTTTGTGTGTATAGTATGTGTGTGGTGTGTGTGTAGTGTGTGTGTGGTGTGATGTGTGTGGTGTGATGTGTGTGTGTTGCTGCCACAGAGTCTTACACACATCAGACAAATACTCTACCACTAAACTACTCCCAGCGCTAAAATACCATTTCTTGTTCCTTACATCTTCTTCTAAAGGCTCGATGCTTCTTGTTTGGGATTTGGACCTGTATCCACTGGAGTTTGATTCTCTGCAAATGGATAAAAGCTCTTGGGTCGTTTGTTGGACACCCACCTTTTTCCAAGGTGGCTTTGCCCTAAATCAAATTTCCCAGCAGATGTGAAATCCCAGTAAACTGAGGCCAGGCTGGGTTATAGAATGAGATTCTGCCTGAAAAAATAAACAGACTCAGCACGGCAGTGGACACAATAACAGCAGCTGGGAGGCGAAGGCAGTCCACATCATGAGTTCAAGGCCAGCCAAGGCTGTATTAGTTAGGCCTTGTTCAAAAGCAAACAAATAACAACTTCATCATAGCCACTGAAATTTCATGTCCATTAAACACTAACTGCTCTTTCTCTCTCCCCAGCTCTTTGTAACCCCCACCCTTGTTTTCACTAATCACAGAAAATTTATCATAGATTCTTTGTTCCTCAGCTGGGTGTGGTGGCACACTCCTTTGATTCCAGTACTCGGGGGGCAGAAGCAGGTCTGATCTATAGAGTGAGTCCCAGGATAGCCAGAGTTACAGAGTGAGAAATATATATATATATATATTTCTTCTGTGTTCAGCTGACTTCATTCAGCACAACATTTTGAAGGCAAACCTATACATAGATCAGATTTTAATTGTTCTTGTGGGTCTGGGCCAAGGGTTTCCATGTTCTTGAATAAACAAAATAAAGACACACACAGGTTGAAAAGTAGCAAGAATACTTCATCCAAAGCAAAGCAATAGCATAGGACAGAAAGGAATAGATTGTCAAGATTAACGGCCAGCCGTGGGAGTGAAGAGGCCCCAGGGCCCCAGGTTACTGCCTGACTTCTCAAGTTAGGGGTCTAAAGGAGGGGACAGAGAGGCTGGCTGCTAAGGGAAGCAGTTTGAGTGGTTCTCTGCTTTGATTGACAGATTAGGCCAAGTATCATTTTTCTACTGTTCATGTTCCTTCCCAAGAAGCATCTGTTTTTAATCATGTGCACATCCAAATTATACATAGGCATATAGATCAATAGGGGACCCTCCCTGAAAGTTCAGTTCAGGACAGACTGGACTTCCTGATCTCTTACTGGACATAAGGAGGGTACAATTTAGATAGAATCTGTTTATGTTGATGGTGGCCAAGGGGAGAAGAAACATATTCCTTTGTTCAGAGAGACGTAGGAGCAGCTTGCAGGTGGGGACCAGGGCTGCACAGGGAGGGGTGTGCACAGGTGAGGGACACAGGCAAGCACGTGTATTGTGTGTGAAGTCACTAAGCTAGCCCATATGCTTGTCCCCCATGTAGCTTAGCGGCAAAGTACTTACCTAGCTCTTGTGAGGCTCTGAGTTTATTCTTAACATCGGGGGAGAAATGTTTTCATCTTTGCCTCCATGAACACTGGTACCCAGACAGCTCTCTGAGTCTCCAATCTCAGGGTCTACACCTAAAATGTATGAGTCTTGCTGGATCATGGGGTTGGTTATTTTTCTTTCAGTGATGGGGACTGACCCAAAGCCTTGCACATATAGGCTATATCCCAGGCTCTTTTAGTGTTTATTTATTTTTATTTTTTTAATTTTGAGGTGGGCTTCAGTAAGTTGTCCAGGCTAGCCTCGAGCTTGCTTTGTAGAGCAGAAAAGACGTCCACTTTGGGTCCTCTGCTCAGTCTTTCATGTGGCTGGGGGAACAGGCTGGCACCACCAGGCCCAGCTCAAAGTTAGTTTTTAATAATTGTAAGTGGGCAACTCATAAGAAAACAATGAAAGTTATAAAATACAAACAGTATTTGAAATCAGAAGAACAGTGTAATGCCAGTTACAAAAGAAAGATAAATAATTATAAGACTGTGTGACATAGAATTCCATGGCATCCAAATTGAACATCTAGAGAAAACTGTTCCTAAAAATATGCAATTGACACTAAATAAGACAGAGAATTTAAATAGACCAGTTAGGCTAGAATTGGAAAAGTAAAATAATCTAAGGAGACAGTCTCATGTAACCCAGGCTGGCCTCAAACTCTCTAAGCAGCTGAGGCTGGCCTTGAACGCCTGATCCTATTGCCTCCACTTGAAGTACTGGAATTAAAGGTGTGCACCACCATGCTCAGCGAGGGAAGGAATCTGAGATGTGACAGAGAATGTCCACCAGAAGTCAAGAACAAATTTTACTAAAGCTACAAAGCTCTCAGATTATTTCTATAAACATCCAGTACCAGTGAGGAACGCATACCATGAAGATCATTAGTCACCATTCTTTTAAAGCTCGGTTGCATTAAGAGGAGGAAAAAAAAAAACCCCTTCTACTTGTAAAAGATGGGACTGTATATCGACAAGAACCTGAAAAACAAAAAAGTCTGGAGAGTGGCCGGGCAGTGGTGGTGCACGCCTTTCATCCCAGCACTCGGGAGGCAGAGGCAGGCGGATCTTTGTGAGTTCAAGGCCAGCCTGGTCTACAGAGCGAGATCCAGGAAAGGCGCAAAGCTACACAGAGAAACCCTGTCTCAAAAAACCAAAAAAAAAAAAGTCTGGAGAGATGGTCATACCTATATTCCCAACACCCAGGAGGCTGAGGCAGGGCGATCAAGAGTTCGAGAGCAGGTTAGAGTACACAGTGACAGCCCATCTCGACTTAAAAAAAAAAAACTTACTAAGACAAATATAAAAGTCAAGTAAATATGCGAGGTATTTAAAGATCGTAATAAACACTAAGCTGGAAATAAACAAATGGAGATTAGGAGCAGCAGGCAAAGGGCCCAGCTCTAGCTCTAGCTGGGCTGGCCCAGGAAGGCTCTTCTGAAGAGGAAATACCCAGGCTAAGGCTGGCTGCAGGACAATGACATCCGGCCCTCCAGAGAGAGGAAGGTGTGTGGGAGGCACTGAGGAACAGCAAGAAAGCCGCTGTGGCGGCAGTTAGATGAGGCTCTGTGGGAAAGGGGCCTGTGGGCAGAGAGAGAAGGCAGAATTCTACACCAGGACTAGAAGCCACTGAAGGCCTTCAAGCACATCTATACCTTTAAAATATGATTTATGGTCTGCGTGTGTGTGTGTGTGTGTGTGTGTGTGTGTGTGTGTGTGTGTGTGTGTGTTTCTAAAATCGGATTTTCCTCCCCTTCCTCTCTTGCAACGCCTCGACTTTGTCTTTTGTTCCTGGATCTTGAAGGGCCGACAGAGGCTAATGATTTGGAAGTGGGTTTTGTTTGCAGGTTTTCCAGAGTTTGGGAGGAACCCAGGGCCTCACGCGGGAGAGGCACGCATCTACACTCTAGCGAATCTGACCTCGTGGTCCCACCCTTCTGGTTTAGTAACTGTCCGGGTCTTAGAACCAGTTTTAAATATTAACCACAGTGCCCTCCACACTCCGCTTTCCATTATTTCCTCGTAAATCTTTTGTGGGCACTCGGCATCTTTCTTAGAAGTAGCGAATTTCCAGACTAGTAAGTGAAGCTCCTGGTGTCACTGCTTAGAAATTTTGTGGCCCGCACATGGCCCAGAGGATGAAAAGTCCCTAGGAGCTGGCTGTGCAGAAGGAGGGGACTGGGAAGACAGACGGACAGGACCGAGGAGAGGACAGAGGACCTCCGCATCCCCCGCTGAGGCTGACCCACGCAGCCCACTCCTCCGGGTGAGCCCCCGCCTCGCTCCGCATGCCCCCTGCATCCCCTGAGTTGAGGACCACCCAGACCCTACAGCAGGGACTTGGTCCCTCGGCCGCAGTCCGGAACCTCAGAGAAGTTCCAAATCTTCCCGCTAGAGGGCACAGGTGTGCTTCGCAGAACCGAGAGATCGGGCGGAGCTCCCGGGTCTGAACCTGCCCCACTGGGGTGCAGGGAAGAAGGCCCTGGAGCCTTTCTTCTCCGGGATGCATGGACCCTTCCAGCACCTCCACACGCACACACCCATGCACCCAGGAGACTGCAGGGGGCCAGATCTGCAGGCGCTGAGTCAGCCCTGCAGACTGAAGGGGTGACAGTTGTCAATCACCTTCACATCCTGCACTTGTGGTCTTTATGCCTCTCTGGTCTGCGTTCTGAATGGCTCCTTTCCCTGATTGTTAACCCTTTTATTGACTTCTTAGTTGGCTACTGTATTGTTTACAGTTCTATATCTAGGTAGTTCATTTTTTTATTAATTAAAAAGTTTTTTCATTTATTTTACATCTCGACCTCAGTTTCTGCTCCTCTTCCTCTCTTCCCGCTCCTCCCCTCCCCCCACCATCCATTCCTCCTAAAGGGGCAGGTTTCAACAAAGCATGTCATATCATGTTGAGGTAGGACTAAGCTCCTCCCTTTGTATTAAGCCAACCAAGTATGGAAAATAGGTCCCCAAAAGCCAGCTCAAGTGTTAGGGACAGGCCCTGATCCCAGTGCTAGGAGTCCCACAAACAGACCAAGCTACACAACTGTTACACATATGTAGAGGACCCAGGTCAGTACCATGCAGGCTTCCTAGCTGTCAGTCCCGAGTCTGTGAACTCCTATGAGCCCAGGTTAGTTGGTTCTGTGGGCTCCTTTATGATGACCCAGACCCCCCTGGCTCGTACAGTCTTTCCTCCCTCTCTTCAACAAGATTGCCGGTAGGTAGGTAGCTCATTTTTTCTAGAAGTCCAGTGCACTATCCATTGCCCCTACAGACCCAGGTGGTAGCTCATTTTTAAACAAACCTCCAATGCTGCTTTCGTATTTTCCATATCCTTACATAAAAATGTAAATTCAGCCTTTGTCTCCATGGACACAGTCAGTATCACTTTACTTAGCCTGTATCAGATAAGCACAGCCTTTGAGATGCTCGGATGTGATACTGTCCATTCTGCTTGTTTGGGTTTTTTGGGGGGGGAAGCTGTTTGTTTGTTTGAGTTTTTTGTTTTTGTTTTTTCTCACATGCTTTATGCACCTCGTTCATAAAGACTCATCAAGCGGCTTATTTTGAATTACTATTTTGAGACCTAATTTGAAAGAGGATTTTCTTCTCCCAACAGCTGAGGGCACTAGACTACCTGGAATGGGGCTTGAGAAGGTTCTGTAGACCGTTGGAGTCAGTCCCCACGCCACTGTGCAGACACAGGCCAGGGCAAAGGGTCCACTTTGCTGTATGGCAGACACATCTGTCCCTTGGGTTCTAGCAGCCCCTCCAAAGAGCGGCTATTCTCACACGACACTCTGAAAGTGAATGATCACACCGCGGTAAGGTTCCCCTCTCTGCCCGATTCTCCTGTTCCTCTTTTTAAAATGTCATTGTTGCTGGGCATCGCACACCTTAATCCCAGCACTCAGGAGGCAGAGACAAGCAGATCTCTGTAAGCTTGAGGCCAGCCTGATCTACATAGTGAGTTCCAGGACAGCCAGAGCTCTGTGAGAGACCCCGTCTCAAAAAACAGAACAGAACAAGACAGAATATCCTTCTCAGTATGTGTCCATTATACACGATGGGCTTCCGTACGACACTTTCCTACATGTGCATAAGATGTTTGGTCACCTTCATCCAGTCACCGGCGTTTGTCCCTTCTGTTCCTTGTCTCTTTGTCTTCCCCGTGTCATCTCACCCTAGCCCTCCTTCTATGTGTCTTTTAAAAAAGAAAACCCCAGTTTTCAGTGCTAAAATGAGGGTGTGCTGTCTCTAGCTTTTGTAGCTGTCTTGGGAAGGACAGCTAATTCTAATTTTCCGGAAGCAGAAGGCAGATCTCCCGAACCTGTCTGTGCTCCACCTCTTTCCTACTTGAACTTGGATCCTTTTTTCTTTTTTTTATTCATTCACTGTTGAGCTTCCCAAGCGTACTGCAGAGCACAGTGCAACACAACACAGAGTGGTCTAGAAGCAGCCACTAACGATCGCCAGGCCACCCAGGCCCACCCAGCCCACTTTCCTGCCTCCCTGACTCTCCGCCCACATAACAGGCCTCTCTGGCAGGGTGTTAGGAGTCCACAGTGATGGTCTGATACAGACCTCTACTGAGAGGTCCCCAGACTGCTCTGGGAGTGAGCTTCTCCTTCCACAGCTCTCTGGGAAGAAGTGTGTTCTTCAGTGGTCACGCTGACGCAGCCAAATGCCTTCCCCATCAAGCCAACTCAGGTTCTCCTAACTGTGCTTCCAGGGTCTCTCTTTGCCTGGCCTTATGTGTCCCTCAGCTGTGAGCTTATATGGTACATTGTTAACAGTTTGTGCACATCCCTTCCCTTGTCTTGTGATTGTTTTCAATAGCCCGAACTGAAGAGGTTTGAGTTCTTCTTCTTCTTCTTCTTCTTCTTCTTCTTCTTCTTCTTCTTCTTCTTCTTCTTCTCCTCCTCCTCCTCCTCCTCCTCCTCCTCCTCCTCCTCCTCCTCCTCCTCCTCTTCCTCCTTCTCCTCCTCCTCCTTCTCCTCCTCCTCCTCCTCCTCCTCCTCCTCCTCCTCCTCCTCCTCCTCCTCCTCCTCCTCTTCTTCTTCTTCTTCTTCTTCTTCTTCTTCTTCTTCTTCTTCTTCTTCTTCTTCTGTCTTTTGCATATAATTATTGGCACAAAGCCGTTTTCTTACTTTACTCATTCACGTATTCTCCTTTATCTATAGCCCGACCTTCGTTCTTCCTCCAAAGGTAGCTGTTTCATTATGGTAATAAACAGTGATGTTTGCGGGCATTCTTGTTGGCAAAAAGTGTATTACTATTGGTTGTGTGCCTGTGTGATACATCTTCTTTCGTCCTTTCTCGGTTTTTGACATCCTGCCGCGCTGTAAACATCTCATTCAGAATGTCTGACCTCCACACAACACTCCACCCTGCCGGCAGACATTCGGGTTACCATCACTTCTTCCCCTACAGAAACTTGTTGCCGTGAACATCTCTGTGGGGATTCCCTGTGGAGAGGATTGCTACAGCAGAGGTGCTGCACATGAAGGCCTGAGCTCTGTCCTGGAGAGTCAGGATCCTTTCACCTACTCCAACAAGGCCGCACCTAATCCTCTTCACAGCCATCCGGGCTTCAGTGATGCAAGACTGACGTCACATGACGTCCGAGACACTAAGTCCTTACAGCTTAGCGTCAGCCAGCTTTCCAGCAGAGGCCAGTCAACACATGCAAATGCTGTATTATTTGTGTCTCTCTAATTCTTTAATGTCTTTCCCTACGCTTAGCAGCTTAGATTTCTCATCTATTTACCTGTTTGTGGTTTGCCCACTTCTCTTTAAAAAACAAAATTGTTTTATGTGTATGTGTGTGTGCCTGAGTTTATGTCTGTATACCACATGAGTACAGGAGTCTGCAGAGGTCAGGAGAGGGTATCAGATCTTCTGAAACTGGAGTTACAGATGGTTGTTAGCCATCATATGCGTGCTTAGGAGCTGAACCTGAGTCCCCTGCAAAATCAATAAGCACTATAACCACCTATAACTGATCCATCTCTCTAGCCCCTTACCATTTTTTTTCCAACTGAAGTTACTAAATTAGTCAATATTCTATTGCTGTGAAGAGACAGTCAGGAGATCAGCTGACCTTGGATGCTTGATAGGTATTTTAGATAAATATACTGTTAGGAGTTTTTAGAAGCACACAAGAAAATCATTTTAGGAACCAACTAATATATATACAAAAGCTAAAATATCACTAAGACTTCTTAAGTCATGGCTTGACCTTTGGAGAAGTTCTTGACTTTTCCAAGTAGTAGCTTTTGTGATAGCAGCTGGGTTCCATTACATTTTCCTGTGGCTTGCAGCAAGACACCATGGGCAGGACAAATTTTACAAGAGAAAGCATTTAACTGGGGGCTTGCTTACAGTTTCAGAGGATTAGTTCATTATGGTCATTTTTGGGATCATGGCAGCAGGCACAGCAGGCGTGGGACTGAGGATGGAGTTGAGAGGTACATCGTGATCTGCAGGCTGAGAGAGAGAGAGAGAGAGAGAGACACTGGGCCTGGTGTGGGCTTCTGAAACCTCAAAGCCCACCCCCAGTGACAGTCTCCCTCCATCAAGGCCGCACCCACTCCAACAAGGCCACACCTCCCATCCTTTTCAAATAGTGCCACTCCTTGTTGACTAAGATGGCGGGTTTTCTCTTACTGTTCTGTAAGAAGTTTGTATGTAGTCTAAAGTAGTGGTGCTTGACTCGTGGGTCATTAACCTTTTGGGGTTCCAATGGCCCTCCCACTGAAGTTACCTAAGACCATTGGAAAACACAGATATTTACATCACAATTCATAACAGTAGCAAAATTACAGTTATGAAGAAGCAACAAAAGTAATTTTATGTTTGGGGGTCGGCATAAGCTGAGGACCTGTACTAAGGGGTAACAGCATTAGGAAGGTTGAGAACCGCTGCTCTGGAGTCACCTTAATACTTTGTTGCCTTTAGGTCTCACACTATCTCCTGTTGCTTCGCTGCTGCCAATTAATGTTGCCACAGTGAGTGTTCTTCATAGGACATATTTTCATTTTATGTATCCAAGTTCATTAAACTAATTGATCATTTTCCCATAGGTATTGAACTTTTGAAACCTTAGGAAGTTCACTCGTATCTCTATGACGTAATTTTCTCCACTTTCTTCTCCTAACTACGTCTTTCTTTCTCTCTCGGTTTCACTCTTAATTTCCTCTAGAGATCTACAGTCCATCTTCATACATAGTGTTAGGTTGGGGCTACAGTTTTATGTACCTACATAATGCAGGGTGCCATCGTAAGGTTCCTGTAGTCAGGTAGGCCATCCTCAGGATTTCTATTGCTATGATAAAAAAACATAATCAAAAGCAACTTGGGGAGGAAAGTGTTTATTTCAGCTTCAATTCCAGATCACAGTCCATCATTGAAGGAAGTCAAGGCAGGAACTCAAAGCAGGAACCTGAAGCAGAAGCCATGAAAAGTGCTGCTTACTGGCTTGCTCCTTATGCCTTGCTCTGCAGGCTTTCTTCTATAGCTTAGGACCACCGGCCCAGGGTGGTGGCTCCCCTGTCGGCTGGGCCCTCCCACATCAACCATTAGTCAAGAAGATGCCCTATGGACTTGCCCACAGGCAATCAGGATGGAGGCATCTTCTTAGTCAAGGTTCCTCCCAAAGAAGTCTAGGTTTGTGTCCTGTTGACAAAAGTCAGCTAGCACACAGGCTGTGTACCTCTAGAAAAGATTTATTACAGCTCTAAGGGGCAAGCGCATACCAAATTCTCTATACAGAACCTTGCCACATTCCACAAGTTTCTCTCTCTCTGTCTCTTTCTCTGTCTCTCTCTCTGTCTGTCTCTCTGTCTCTGTCTCTGTCTCTGTCTCTCTCTCTCTCTCTCTCTCTCACACACACACAAACACACACATACACACACACAGAGGGCTGAATCCCTCTCCAGAGATCCAGAGCAAAGACTGTTCACAGCATCAGTGTCCCTTTGAGACCAGAGCACAGCAGAGACTAGACCTGGCTGAAATCCAAACAGACCTCCAAGTTAATGGATGCGGAGGAAACCACAGAAAGTTGAGGAAGTCAAGCTGGATCGATTCTAAGTTCAGGAGGGAAGGAAAAGATCCTGTTCACCACAGAGGGAAGGGCAGGAGGAAACGAGAAAAGAAGGGAAGAGGGGAGAAAGAAAACATACCTCTCCCCCGAGGAAGGAGACTGATGATCAGGCAGAAAACCAACTGTACACCAGGGAGGGCCTAGCTGCAAAACCTAGAAAAGATCTCTGGCTACTTAACCATCACAGGAATGGGCTAAAGGGATCGCCTGGAATGCTCAGCAGCCCAGGGACTCCAGGGGACATCCTGGCCTTTTCAGGTGCTTTAGGAACTAAACGTTGCCTGCTGCCTGCCGGTGAGGTGGGTGTTCCTTAGCGTGAAACAAGGTCCTGGGCTGCTGATCCCGTTTTGGATAACTGCATCGAAGAAGCTCCTTCTCCCAGTGGAAGGGGCTGAATGACACCTGGGAAACACAAACTTGAGCTTGGCTCAGAGACAGCTGATAGCCTGAGGGTCCCCACAAAAGCCTGGGAAACCTGGAAACTCTATTTTCAGAAAAATTGGGAGGCCTGCCTGACCCATGACAGCATCAGGTCTGTGATGTGTGGGGACAAGAGAGCCTGTGGATGACCTTGTAGGACAGTCAGTCCTACGGAAGTGAGGGCTCCAGCATCTTCTAGGTGCCCCTTCTTTGGTGAGGCAAGAGGCTGCTTCCATCAGTCCTTGGTAATGGTTGACAGAGATGAAAAACCAAACAAGAGAGCCAGAGAGATAGCTTAGGAGTGAAGAGTTCCTGACTGCTCCTCCAGAGGACCCAGAACTCACATGGTGTCTCACAACCATCTGTAACGCCCATGCCAGGGGATCCAATGCCCTCGTCCATCCTTTATGGTATCAGGCACGCACACACTACTCAGACATACACCCAGGCCAAATATATATTTAAAATAACTAAAATAAAAATAAAACATCTAAAAATTAAAAAAAAATAAACCCAAGCAAGAACAGATGCTGAGACCGTTGTCTGTGGAGCCCCAGGCCCAGAGGCCCTGCACAGCTAGCCTCGTGGATACATGTTTTTTTCTCTTTCTTTTTACTTATTCTATGTGTCTTTCACATCATGTATCTTGATCCCATTTATTTCTCTATCCCTTCGCATCCACCCTCCACCCCTGCACCCCCTCCACACCCACACACACCTCTTAAACAAAATTTAAGAGAAGAAAGGGAAAAGAAAAGAAAGGGAAAAAAATTAAAATTCTCATCATGGAAGCTGCAGTGTGTCACAGTGAGTCACGCAGTAAACTCCTTTGTCCATGTATCTTTACGTGCAGGTGTTCCTTGCAAAGAGTCACTGGTCTGGTTGGAGGTCTCTGGTTTCTACTACACTATCAATGCTGGTCCTCACTGGGACACTTGGATATCCTGTTGTTACCCTGTGTCATGGAGATCCTGCTGCTTTGGGTCTCTGGGTCAGGTTCCTTCATGTGCTCCAGCAGATCATAGATGGGGTGGATGTTGGGGTGGGCCAAGTCATCACCCTGGTTCTGGGCCTGCTGTAGGGTCCACCTGCCAGTTCTCCCCTGTCCTCACAGGGTGAGGTTTCCAGCATTACTCCGGCTAATTCACTCCTTGCAGAAATGAGTGAGGGGGTGGGACCAGTTCTCCTGCTTTCACACCCTCAGGGTCAGCTCCCCCACACCTACACCACCAGGGCCAGCTCTACTTTGTTGCCCAGGTGATGTACAAGGGCCACTCTCCAATAAAGAAAGGGACTGTCCATGGTTGTCCTATGTTCAGGCATCAGCTTAGTGGAGGAATGAAGAGCAGCCTGGACGGCAGTCTCCCTTGCCACTTGGAGCACCTATCTGAGAGGGAGCCCACCTGTTCACCCACTCTTGGACTACCATTATGTCCCTTGCAGTGTGAAGGGGCAGTGGTGGTACTCTTTTGTCTTTGAAGATTTATTTCATTTTCTCGTGTGTGTGTGTGTGTGTGTGTGTGTGTGTGTGTGTGTGTGTGTGTACTTTTGAGGGTCTACACATGTGAGTATAAGTGGAGGTCAAAGGTGTCAGACCTCCTGAGCTGGATTTACAGGTGGTTGTGAGCCTATGTTGTTGAAAACCAAACTTGGGTCTTCAGCAAGAGCATTATGTTCTCTCTCTCTCTCTCTCTCTCTCTCTCTCTCTCTCTCTCTCTCTCTCTCTGTCTGTCTCTGTCTCTCTGTCTCTGTCTCTCTGTCTCTGTCTCTCTGTCTCTGTCTCTCTGTCTCTCTCTCTCTCTCTCTCTCTCTCTCTCTCTCTCTCTCTCTCTCTCTTTCTCTCTCTCTCGGTTTTTCAAGACAGGGTTTCTCTGTGTATTTTTGGTGCCTGTCCTGGATCTCACTCTGTAGACCAGGCTGGCTTTGAACTCACAGAGATCCTTCTGGCTCTGCCTCCCGAGTGCTGGGATTAAAGGCGTGCGCCACCTCCACCCGGTGCATTATGTTCTCTTAACTACCAAGCCACTTCTCCATCTCCCCATCTATCAGTGGTCATTTTGAGGCAACTCTGGACTCTCCTCAGGACCAGAGCCCTGCCCTACAGAAATGGTGTCCTGCCAAGGCGCCGGAGGGAAGAGTCAGCAGTAGCCACCTGTGGGAGAGATGAGGGGGAAGGGTTGGTCCTCTCACCTCAGCCTTGCTGAGTTCTCTGGTCCTTCAGGGACAAAGCAACAGTAATAGTGGCCTGGGAAGACCCTGAGAAACTGATCCTACTCTACATGCTGGGGCTTTAGTCACCAGGCTTGGCTTTCTTCCTGGTCCATGTGTGGTGGCTGTGGTGAACCATGGCTGTGGTGAACTGACACCGCCAGCGCATTCTGGGGCACCAAACCAGAGTCTTGGCTATTGATGTGAGTGTTCAAGGCCTGGATAGCGTGTGGGTCAGCACCCAGGTGCAGAAATTGTGTATGGTGATGGGACCATCTGCTGGAAAGCACCGCAGCACCTTCTGCGGACAACTGGCCTTCCGTGCTGCCATGCTGGCACCATCTCTAGCCTCAGGCACCACCGATGCTGCCAGGTATCAATATTATTGTGCCCCAGGCCCCCAGCTGTGGAACTTACAAAGGTTTTTAGGGTAGAGTTTAGCCTGCGGGATGAAGGTGCCCAGGATGAGTGGATCTTCGGTCTCTAGTTGTACCCCGACTCCATGATAAACATTTTACAGATGCCCACCCACAGGTAGACTGAGATGTCTGGAGATCTAGCTTGGCTTCCTATCCCACAGGCACGTTCTTTTACTCAGTAGGCTGTTAGGCTCCTGGCAGGCTAGACTCTGACAAATGTGAGCTCAGAAGGATGTCTGCTAAGGAGGAGATTGTGGGAACAGGGCAGGTAGGTGGTCTTTCTAGTCTTACATGACTGCCATCTGGGTATATGCAAGTGAGGATCTAAGGGCCTTATCTGCAGGTTTCTCCTCAGTGACAACACACTGGTATGTGCTCTTCTCTCGACCATATTTTGAAAACAATGAAGTAACCACACCTACACCTGACTTCTGCAATACAGGCCTGGGTGGGTGGGAAACACTGTAGAATTCTGTAGCAAGATCTGGGAGGAGAAACAGCTGAGCAATATGCCTGTGCATTCGGTTGAGGAAGGAATCCTTTGTAATAAGTCTTTGTCTGTCCCGCCAGCCAGCTCTCAAATAATCACACAGAGACTTATTAATTATGAAAGCCCAGCCCACAGCTTAGGCTTGTTCCTAACTAATTCTTATAACTTAAATTAACCTATTTCTATTAATTTACATGCTGCTACGTGGCTCATGGCTTGTTACCTCATCTCCTACATGTTATGCTTCCTCTCTGTCTAGCTGGTGATCCCTGGTATCTCCACCCTTCATCTTCCCAGCATCCTCCATGCCTGGAAATCCTGCCTAGCTATTGGCCATTCAGCTTTTTTATTAAACCAATAACAGTGACACATCTTCACAGTGTACAAAAAGATTATTCCACAACAATCCTTTGTTACTTAGTTTATAATGTTAGCTTTTTATAGAAGCATAGTATCAATACAGAGAAGCACACAGCTCAATGACTTTCCCCAAAATTGCCTGTGTACCTAGCATCTAATTAACAAATGGAATTTTATTAGGTCCCAGAAATAACTTCAGGATTCCTTTGAAAGGGAGAGAAATTGATCAATTCAGTATTTACTTGTTTCACTATTTGGAACATTGAGGATGGAGACATGGATGGATGGCTGAACATGTTAGGGCTTTCAGAGGCCAAGCTTGGACCTTAAAAAAAATTTAGTAATACCACTTCTTGGTGATTCCATCCCTCCCTGTAACTCCATCATCAGGGAGTCAAGCCTTCAACAAATGAGCTTTGGGTGACATTTGAGATCCAGACCATATCAGATTAGATTAGATAGCTTTCATCTCAGACACTCTCTCTCTCTATGTTGTGTTTGTGTGTGTGTGTATGTGTATGTGTGTGTGTGTGCATGTGTGTTATGTGTGCATGTGTGTGTGCATGTGTTTTCTCTTTCTCTTCTTCAGCATTAGGGATCACATCTAGAATCCTGCAGCATGGTTGGCTAGTGCTCAACCATTCAGCAATATTTTTGGCCCTGAAAACTTTTTTTAAATGGAGCTCTCTGCTCCTCAATAGTGAGATCTTGCTCTGGTATGATGTCACTCTCACATCAGGGGTGGGATCAGTCCCCTCACATAAGTAGGCGAGCTAGCAGTCAGCATCTACTCTGCAGCTTCAATGGGTAGGTGAGTGGCCCTCGTCATGATCAACAGTAGAATCGTGGGGGGGGGGGGGGGGTTCTTATTCTTCACTTTTCATTTTTTCATAATTTTGGTAAATATCTACAGACATAACAAAATACGCCCCTCAAACCATTTTAGGCATACAGTTAGTGGCAGAAAGGACATTCACATTGCTGTGTGCCCATCACTCCACTCTATCTCCATATGCCTTTTATGTTCCCAAGGGAAACTCCACACTTACCAAACAATGATGATGTCTTTCGGTTTCTATGCTGTGATGAGACACTGTGACCATGGCAACTCTTTTTTTTTTTTTTTTTTTTTTAAGATTTATTTATTATGTATACAGTGTTCTGCCTGCATGCCAGAAGAGGGCACCAGATCTCATTAGGTGGTTGTGAGCCACCATGTGGTTGCTGGGAATTGAACTCAGGACCTCTGGAAGAACAGCCGGTGCTCTTAACCTCTGAGCCATCTCTCCAGCCCTCATGACAACTCTTATAAAGGAAAACATTTCACTGAGGTGGTGGCTTACAGGTTCAGAGATTTAGTCCATTATCAACATGGTGCAGATCATGGTAGCATGCAGGCAGACATGGTACTGGCTATATCTTGATCAGAAGGCGACAGGAAATGGACTGTGACACTGGAAGAAGTTTTAGCATAGAACTCAAAGCCCACCCCACAGTGACACGCTTTCTCCAACAAGGTCCTACTGCCTAATACCGCCACTCCCTTTGGGGGCCATTTTCTTTCAAGCCACTACAGATGCCTACCCCCGTCTTCCCCAAGCTCCTGATGACCAACATTCCATTTTCTGTCTCCATGAGTTTGACTGGTTTAGGGATCCTTCGTAAGTGGAATCATGAGTTAAGCTTGGTGGTTCAAGTCTGTAATCCCAACACTTTGGAAGCTGAGACAGGAAAGTCTCTGTGAGTTCAAGACCAGCTTGGGCTACACGGTAAGTTCCCTGCTAGCCTGTGTTGTAGCGTGAGACCCCTCCTCAAGAAAAATATTGATCTGGGCTGTAGTGGTGAAAGCCTTTAATCCCAGCACTCAGGAGGCAGAGGTAGACAGAGGCCATCCTGGTTACAGAGTGAGTGCCAGGACAGCCAAGGCTACATAGAGAACTCTGTCTCGAAAACCAAACATGCAAACAAACAAACAAAACATTGAAATAACATGGAAGTTATCCCTTTGTGTCTTTAGGAGAAGTCTAAAGCATAAATATCTAAATCTAATCCTAGGCCAATCAAATGAGCATTTTGGAGGGTGAATTCCAAACACTGGTCGTATTATTAAAAGCTCCCAGTGATTCTAATGAACATCCACAGAAAACAGTGGGCTGAAGTGTTTGAGTCAGATTTACTTCAGTGACTCTCTTGTAATTGGGCATTTCTCTCCTGCCCACCTGTTCCCAAATACCTGGCAGCTGCTTCCCAAATAATTGACTGGGAGGCTTAATATTACTTATAAATGTTTGGCTGATAGCTCAGTCTTGTTATAGCTAAATCTTACACTTATATCAACTGATATTTCTTTCTTTCTTTCTTTTTTTTTTTTTCAAGACAGGGTTTCTCTCTGTAGTTTTGGTGCCTGTCCTGGATCTCACTCTGTAGACCAGGCTGGCCTAGAATTCACAGAGATCCTTCTGGCTCTGCCTCCTGAGTGCTGGGATTAAAGGCGTGCGCCACCACCACCCAGCCTGTTATTTCTATTTATGCTTTACCACATGGCTCATGGCTTGTTACCTCATTTTCTACACGTCCTGCTTGCCTGGTGGCTGTGGCAGCTGGCTGGTGTCTCCCCGCCCCCCTTCCTTCTTCCCATCATTCTCAGTTTGGCTTCCCACCTAACTGCCTGCCCAGCTACTGGCCTGTCAGCTTTTTATTAGCCAATGAAAGTAATACATATTCATAGTGTAGAAAAGGATTGTTCCGCAGCAGTCCCTCGCTATCACAATCACACCCCAGCACCTGCTAACATTTGCCCCACAGTCTCTTATCTGAGGGTGATCCTTCCACATGTTAGAGTATTTATTATAGCAACAGTTGTGATTTGACCACACTGCATCTCCCAGGCTTGTGATTTGAACGCTTGCTCTCTCTCTGCTTGCTGTCTTAGTAGACTGTGGACACGTTAAGAGGTTTACTTAGCTGGCAAAAGTAGGGGGCAGGCTTTGGAAGGTTCTACCGTGTCTCCTGCAGTCTACCTGCTCCCTGGTTCACTGAAATGTGAATGGTCTCTGCCACAGACTCCTGCTACTGAGATCTGAGCTGCTCAGCCAGGCTCCCCCACCACAGTGGGATCAGTCCTCCGAAACCCAGAAGCAAAATAAATCTCACCTCCCTTAAGGCGCTTCTTTCAGAAATTATGAAAGAGTGATTTGAAAGTAAATAATATGAACAACTCCATGGTAATACAACTCCATTCTGTCTTCCTCAGCATGGGACTCAATAATAAAGTGACACGGAATGGGTCTTAAACAAAAGGTGTCTCTTCTCATAAAGCCATTCATGGATTTAACTCTGTGTGTGTGTGTGTGTGTGTGTGTGTGTGTGTGTGTGTGTGTGTGCACCTGTGTGGGAGTGTCCTAGAAGACCAGAAGAGGGTGTCAGATTCCATGGAGCTGAAGTCACAGGCAGTTGTGAATTGCCCCAGGTGGGTGCTAGAGACCAAACTCAGGTCCTTTTTAAGAGAAGAAAAAGTTCTTAACCACTGAGGCCATTTCTCCATTCCCCTTGTTGGAGGATTAAAATGAGAGAAATAGTTCTACTAAGCCTAGCACCAGCTGTCAGTAGTAAAGACAGCCCACCGGCCCTCTGTTAAAGCCCCTTCATTCTTTCCCTACCTCTCTCTGTGGGCCTGGAGCATGGGGATTAGTGGAAGGAAAGGCAAACCCAGTCTGCAGTGCTGGCCAGCCCCATGATACAGAAGCTGAAATCTCAGCTCCAGCAAACTTCAGTCAGGAGAACTCTAAGATGACTGAAAACCACCTTGCTCAGAGGCCCCGCCCTGGGAGTGGCTCAGACATCTGCGATGAGGATATTCTTGCATGTGGGTGGCAGGGCCAGGAAGCTGGAGGCTCTGATAATCTCTTGTGAGGCTTTTGAGGACAGCCAGTTCTTCATTGCTGGCTTTGGTCTTCTCTGACACAAAGCCATGGGAACCCTGGAGGGACACCTGCTGCCAGGAGTAGGCCTCCTTGTCTTCTCATTCTACTACTCGGCGCTAACATCCTTGGCCCTGCTACAGGAACAGAAGGTCCTCAAACATCCCCTGCTCCCAAGGAAGCTGTGGGGACACAGGCTGTCTCGGCAGGTATCGTATGAAGCAATGTTGAAGATAGTTGTGCCCACCTTTGGCATTTTCGGTGAATATTTCTACCCCCTCGGGGTGAATCGTGTGCAGATAATAGATTGGAAGGACCCTCGGCGGCCATTTGTCTTCAAGGACAACTGGCAGCATGTAACCATGTTTGGGTTCTTTATTCTCAGTGGCGTGGTGGACATTGTGAGCCAGTCACACCTGGCGAGTTGGGGTGTGAAGCTGAAGTGCGCAGCCGAAGCGTTGGCTTTCTATGTGCTGATAATGCTGATGGTAACCCACATTGAGAACAAAAGCTCCTTGGAGATCCGAGTACACCTTCTGTTAATGATACCCTCCTTCTTCCTTGCTCTGGTGCTCACTGTGGAGGTCTGGGTCCCCAACCGTCCTTCACTCTGGATCCTCAAGAGTTGGCTGGGGCTGATGTTAAGCAGCTGGATGATGCAGATCTGTGAAATGTATATACCTCTTACTGGACAGCCCTGGAGGACAGACGACCCTATGGACCACGCATTCCTAACCATCTTCTTCTGCTGGCACCTGGTCTTGGCAGCTGCCTTGTTCCTTGCCATCTATGGCCTCTGCAGTCTCTGGCACAGTCGCTATTCTTCCTGGACAAAGACTCCGGGTGCTAGGTACCAGCGCTGCCCTATGGAATCCAGTGGTGAGGAACTAGAAAAACTCAAGGCAGAGGCCCTGCCACAGGATGGAGTCGTGTAGGAACAGAAGCTGTCGGGAGTGTTGTATGCACAACCTGGGATCCACAGCATAGCTTCCCACCCCAGGACTACCTTCTTCTCCCTAAATAAAACTTCTAGCTCCAAGGATGACTTCTTGGTTGTCACTTTGTGCTGTCCAGGTCAGTGTCTTACCTGTTTCCTTATCTATATGGTTTCTGGTCATTTGAATGCAAAGAACAAAACAGCACTTGTCTGTAATAGCTCTGGGTAGCTTTTCCTATATATAAACTTAAACTGAGTATGTCTGCTGACTACTGAGAAGGGGATGAAAAATTTGGTTGTATTGAGAAGGGATTCAGGCAGTTTACCAAGGGTTCAAGTCAGGAATGGGAAGAGTCCGGGGAGGAATTCTCAAAAAGTGGTTGTAATAAGGTGATTAAAATATAATTTTAGGACTGGTGAGATGGCTCAGTGGGTAGAGGCACCTGCCACAACCCTGAGGACCTGAGATCCATCCCTTGGACCCACAGTAGAAGGGGAGGCTTGACTCTTGAAAGCTGTCCTCTGATAAATCTGTGGTGCACATGCTATCACACACACACACTAACAATAATAAGATGTAATTAAAATGTTTTCGCAAATGTAAGGGCTGGGGATGTATCTCACAGGCAGAGTGTGTGCCTAGCTTGCCTGGGACCTTGGGTTCAATCTCCAGCTGTACAAAATCAAAAAGCAAACAAATAATTTGAAGTGCCTTGTTTTGGCTGTGATACAAAACAACTTGTTCCTCCTCCTTCGGAAAGTCTATTGAGTGTATGATGTCCTATGTGCGTGCTTCTGGGGAGACTGAAGAAAAGACTGCATCTTACTTGAGAATGGGGTGAGGGGAGAAATAGCCACGAGGTAGGGGTGGGTACCAATGATCTCTATGGACATCTCCAAATGAGATGCAGCCACTCAACATCTGGAAGTCTGAAGAAACGGCAGAATGGGAGGAAGAGGAGGTGGTAGGCATGTGGAGAAAGGATAACGGAGAGAAGTGGGCACCGTGAAGCTGTTGCATTTACGGTCCCCATACAGCCAGGGATGCTCTTCTTGAAGGATGGAACGCTTCTAGAAGCTTAGAGGTTTGCAGATAGCAGACAAGGCAGCCGTTTTAAAATGCCGTAGGCACCCGGCAGAGGCCAGCAGAGGGGCTTGTCCTCCGGGAGCAGCAGGATTCAGGCCTCTTCCCCCACACCCCACGCCTTCTCTCCCCCGCATAGCGGGAACCAACCCAAGCTCAAGCCATCTTCTACCCCCAAAAACCCAAAGCCCCAGAACCTGATTCTCTCTGAGACTAAGAAAACTTAAGGTTTGAGATTCCTCATGTTATACACTGTGTTCATGAACCTGGGGGCAGCGTTCATATTATCCTTGATAATTTGTATATCATGGGACATTCACCAAAGAGAAGATTTAAAGTTTTTTTTTTTTTCTCTAAAACTCTTCTCAAAGTTGCATAAGCTTTGTACTCTGCAGAACCTGGCTCTGCCTCACCCAGCAGGCTTAACACAGGCATGTGGTCAGGGCGTGTCAGAGAAACCCGTCTCTTCTGGATTGACAGCACATTCTTCGTAAGAGAGCAGTGTTAAAACTTGTCCATATGTAGCCTGAAAGCAAAAGCTTAAGATGTGAATTGCGTTACACACAAGTTGCCCCTTGCTAAAGTATAATTCCCAGGTCAACACATATAAATGGGGGACTTGGGCAGTGGCTAATGGGTAATGCGCTTGCCTAGTATGTCAGGAAGCCCTGGGTTCTAGCACCACACTAGCACCACACAAACAAACAAAGGTGTTAGCAGATCCTAAGCAAGGTTTAGAAAAGGGAATTAGAGTTAAGAGAAGATGGGTCCAGAGCAGGGGGCAGCCATAGTTTACACAGATCAACTACTTGCCTCTTTGTGCTCAGTGTGGAATTTGTCTGCACATCTGGACCTTTCAGAGCACATCAGTCACTGTCCGCTAAAGAAACAGGATGTTGAGATGGATAGACAGACAGACAACAAAGCATGTCCAAAATCTGCAGGACAGGATAGTAGGACAGAGACCAGGAGCAAGTTGAGGCCTCATTCTTGAGTTCCTAGGTTTTGTACCAATAAAGACCGCCCAGCAGGGCATTAGTCTTTTCTAGGACCTTCAGTGGCTGCATGAATGAAGTTTGTGCTCACTGTAAAGGGCGATCCTCTCATTCAAATGATGTTTCAAATGTTAATGACACCCAAAAAATACCGTCGTGGTAACATCTACAAGGATAATGTGACCGAACAACTAACTGGATAATAAACCTAGCCCAGATGACATAAATCAACTGTAACACCCAGCACATCAGAACATTACCACTCACTCGGACATGGTTTTTATTAGCTTGTAATTTCTGGAGACTTTTCAAAATAACAATACTAATTTCATTTTAGAGGAATTTCATCATTAAGGCTCTGATTAGTGAGTGTATTAATGTACACGTAAACTGACCTAGAGTTTGGTTCCAAGCTTTATCTAGCGGTCAAGGGCTTATAGATAGGTAACAGTTACAGTGTGGTTTCTTGAGACAGGGTTTCTTTATGTAACAGCCCTAGATGTCCTGGAACTCATTCTGTAGACCAGGCTGGCCTTGAACTCACAGAGTTCGCCTGCCTCTGCCTCCTGAGTGCTGGGATTAAAGGCATGCACCACCATGTCCAGCTGACATGATACCTTTAAAGAATAAGAATCAACGTCCAAGGGATTTTTTAAAATTATTAATGCACTGTGCACACATAAATTTATTACTATACATTTTACATTTCGGACATCTTAGAAAATGTTGAAAAGTATTTTGAAACTTAAACCCAATGCCGTAATCCCAAACGAATTATTGCCAAGAGGGCTAGATGGGTGGATGACAGGGCTTTCTCGCTGACAACTCAGATCATGCTTGGTGACTAAGACAAGATAAATAATCAAGAGGCTTAGAGGCAAAGGTCCTAAAGATGTAGAAACCAAGAGTGGAAATCCAGTGTTGTGGGAGGGGATTGAGAAAGGATACCCACAATACGGAGAGATGAGAGCTCTGGGTTGGGCAGCCCTGGAGTCTTTGTCCTCAGTGAGTTCTCAGAGGTCACGTTTTGGCGTTGAGAAGGATAAGAAAGAAGGCGCTAAGGTTAATATGACCTTTACAGGGGAAATCGTCAGGGTTAAGCAGGGTAAGTAAGGAACACTCAAAGACAGCTGTAGGGATTCACACCTGTAATCCCAGAGGACCAGCAGCTGAGACCACTCTGGGCTATGGGAGCTCCTGTTTCAAAAAACAGCAAATGAAAGAAGCCAGGGAGTTGACTCGGTGTGCTCTGCAAGCTCGGAGGCCGAGTTTGAACCCTCAGCACACAGGTAAGTAGACATGGCTGTGTATGCCTGTAACCCCCGCATTCGGGGCAAAGGCAGCAGACCTCACTGGCCAGACAGCCAACAGGAACGGTGAGCTTCTGGTTCAGTGGGGAACCCTGTTTCAGGACAGTAATGTGGAGAGGGATAGAGCAAGACACCCAGTGTTGTGTTCTGACGTCTGCATGGGCACACGTGGGCGCACGTGGGCACACACACACACACACACACACACACACACACACACACACACAAAGTAAAAACTGAGACCAGTTAAATTTAACAAAGTACACTGGAAAAAAAGAGGCTAGAGCCAGGCAGCATTCCAGACCAAAGATGTTCCAGGAGGTCCCCCTCTCACCGTAGGTTGTATTTACAGGCAGAGAATAGGAAATGACACACAGAAACAACCTGACTAGAGACTTGAGTTCAGCCAGTGAAGTGCCTGCCCTGGAAGTCTGGGAACCTCAGTTCAGAGCCTCAGCATCCGCAGAGAAGCCAGATATGGCAACACACATCTGTAATCCCAGAACTGAAGGGACACAGGAGCGGATTCCTAGAGGGAAGTCCAGTCAGAGAGTCTAGGCAAGCGGCATGCTTTGGGTTAAGTGAGAGACCCCATCTCAGAAACTCACTTGTGGACAACGAGTAAGACACTTGGAGATTCTAGCCTTCACATGCGTATCCGTACGAACACACCCACACAATCACATGTGTATTTTATATACGTGTTACAAACACCCCACTCCACGGCCCCCCAAGAAGGTAATAGCCTCACTGGCGGCAGTTGTCACTTACTTCATATGGTCATATTTTAAACATTTTTTTACATTTACTTGTTGATGTGTGTGTGTGTGTGTGTGTGTGTGTGTACACATGTGCACAAATAGGTGCCGTGGTGTGCACATGAAGGACAGAGGACAGCCTTTGGGGGGTTGGTTCCTGGGAATCAGTTCTCTCTTTCCACTGTGTGGGTCTCAGTATTGAACTCAAGTCATCAGGCTTGGTGGCAGGCACTTTTACCCACTAAGCCACATCATAGGCCCCATGCATGGGCATATTTGGGCAGCTTTTAGCCTCTGATTGGCTGGAAGTTCAGCTGCTATGATTGGCTAAGATCAAGTTACTTGGTTACAGAGTCAGGTTGTCACAGTTTATTTACAGATCAAATTGGGTTTGCTTTTAGTATATAGGGCGGTTATTTTAGGTCAAGTTTATCATCTACCTACATTTAAAGGCCAAATTTATTTGGGTTTCTCAATACCTACCCGTGACAGTTAATGTTCAATTTGACTGCATTTGGAATCCCTAAAAGGCACACACTTCCAGGCATGCCCATGAGGGTATTCCTAGAGAGATTTTTAACCAAAGAGTGAAGACCTATCCTGAATGTGGGCAGCACCGTCCAGTGAACTGAGGTCCTATCCTGAATTTAAAGAAAGGGGAGGAGGAGAAAGAAAGTGTGGACAGTAGCATTTGTCTCTCTTCTCCCCAACTCTGGACAAGTGTGACCAGCCACCTCACGCTCCCACCACCGTGCCTTGCCCACCTCGGTGCCTTCCCCACCACGGCAGACTGCGTCCTCTCGAACAGCGAGCCAGGACAAACCCTTTCTCCCTTCAGCTGCCTCATTCGATATTTCACCACAGCAATGAAAAAAGTGATTGAATCCATTGCCCCACAGAGGGATCATGGGAAATAAACGAGCCTCTTCATTTGCACACTTATATTTAGAAATCATGATGCAGTGGCCAGATTCTTTACAAAAACAGAACTATGATTTGAAATCTGCAGCAACCCAACCCAGTAAGTCATCCGCTGCCCACAGAGCCAGTGCCAGGAGTTAGCCCACTACCCACAGTAGTTGGCACAGGAAATCAGCCTGTAGTCGCCAGCCCAGAAAGTTAACCAGCTACCTACCCAAGGTAGTGGGCCAGGAAGTCAGCGTGCTATCTAAATTCTAGACAAGATGTAGATGTTAGTTATTTTGGATAACTAGTCCAGAAAGCCAGACAATAATGCCTCTACCAACTGACCCGAAATGGCAAGGGCCTGATTAATAAGACCTAACAGCTTTCCTGACTTTTACCTCATTTTCAATTGCAGACCAACTAGACAAAGCCAAATATACACCCTGGGCAACCACATAGGATGCCATGCTTCCAGTCAGCCTGTTTCCAGCTTCCCCAACAGACTTGATCAGGGCACAGTGAAGCTCCCTTTGCCCTGATATAAAGCTTTCTCACTTCTCCGTGGGCCTTGCAGTCTCTTCATAAACACAGGCTGACCTGATGGTGGCTGCCTCCCTGGAACAGCCTTTGCCTGTTCCCATTTGATTGGTCTCCGTTTATTGCCTCTGTCAATTGACAGTCTGTTCCTCCAAGCAGTCGCTCAATATTTACTGAACACAAGTTGGGTTCCATGACAGGCCCCTAGAGTAAGGAAGTGACTCAGATGTGTGGACCCTGCCTGCTAGCTGAGTGCAGTTCAGCGGGAGGAGAGAAATCACTAAACAGTTAGCCCGAGCATAAGCTGCTAGCTGAACAGTCTGGAGCTCAGAGAAGGGAGCACGCAGAGAAGAAGATCTGAGGCTCGTAAGCAAGTGTATCGCTGTTAAATCCACAGAGATGGGCAGTCACCAGGAAATACCAGGCAGGGCTGAGGGCTTGAACAGAACTCTGGCAGGCACCACCTTTGCCCTGAGAGAGAAAGAGGTATCTGTGAGCCAGACCAAGAAAAGAGCAACCGGAGAAGAAGAAGCCATGACACATGACACCAACGTGTCCAACAAGGTTCTCACAAAGCTTTCCTTCTCACTGTCCCACCCTTCTCTTCCTCCCCCTCCCAGATAAAGATGGCGTCAGGATTAAAGAGGAGCAGCCCTGGAATGAGTGGAACTGGTTTTGCCTTTTCCTGTAGAGCTGCCCAGTTTACGGCAACAAGGTGGCTGTTGTCCCATTAGTCAGATAATAGACCAGATGATGAAAGAAAATGGAAACGAAGTGAACATTCTCGGGACAAAGACTTCCCACTAAGGTTGCACCCGGCTCTGAGTTGCTGCCTACATCTTGGTACGGCGGGACTGAAGTTCATTCCTGGATCACATAGAGCATTACAGTGAACATAGGCCAGGAGGAAAACAGAATCAATTTCCTCTCCTCGATGGCCTGTGAAGACTACTACACATACTTCACTGTCCCCTGCCCATTAAAGCTGCACCGGGTCACCTACCTGAATTCCCATGGGTCTCTTCGTCACCCTGATTCTCCTTACTGTGGGCTGCCTTCCAGTAAACCCCTCCTTCCTTGTTACTGAAGATGTCCCACGCAAAAAGATCTCTTTCCTCTCCCTGTAATTTCTGGGTGACAGAAGGCACCCCTGGTCCTTCCTCCTTTCAGGTTGCCTGACTACCCCTGCCTAAGTCCTGGTGAAACAGTCCCTCCCCCTGCAAACCATCTCTCTGAGGATGCAACTGCAGCCTCTCACATCTCTGGGTCTTGCAACTCAGACTCCAGGGGGTAAGGACTACGGGACAAGACAGAGAGAGACCATTGATTTTCACTTCCTTTTTGAGGGTGTGAGGTGTCGCTTTTAATTGTCTTATCATATACAAGGGAAAGCATACCAGCAATGAGCTCAATTTCTTTTCCAATTCAATTTTTTGAAAGTCCTATGTAGCCAGGCTGGCCTCCAGGCTGGCTTACGCAATGCTGGGGAAATCGGACCCAGGGCCTTATGCATGCTAGGCGAACACTATACCAATGGAGCCACAGCCTTACCTTCTTCTTAAAAAGACAAAAAAAAAAAAAAAAAAAACAAAAAACAAAATCAGACCATGAAGTTCCACCAGGTGAGGTGATACATTATCGTAATCCCAGCACTTAGGCTGAGGCAGGAGGATAGCAAGTTCAAGGCCAGCCCAAGAAGAAAACTTTTGCCAAGGACTTGGAACTAGCTGGTAAATAATGCAAGGACTCGGTTCTGTCGGGCTGTCCTTGGCTTTCCCCTGTGCTCCACGGTCACCCTTTTGTTAAAGAGGGCATCTGGCCTGAGAATGAATGGCTCTAGCCCAGGCCCTCCACATGGTGAGCAGTCACACAGCTGACCTCTGCCCAACTACCAGTCAGTCCTCCGGGCAGAGGTCCTGTTCAGCTCTTAAGGTGTGAGCTGCTACCCAAGACAGGAGTGTGGTCCACCCTGCCAAGGATGGACCACACCTGTTGGTAAGTTATGACAGGATGGCAGTTTAATTACATGAAGTCTACCTTGCATTTCCTCCTGGAGCAGCTCCAAGGACCTGAGGTTCCAACCTACCCAGCACCTGGGAGACAGAGGATGCACTGTGGAAGTGTTCCACGATCCGCTTGAGGGCCCGAGGAGACCAGTCCCTTCTCTGCATCTTTGTGAACAAAGGTTCACACTTGAGAAGAAGGAGGAAAATAAATGGGTGGATCACTGATGGCTTCAGCTCTTAGGACGTGCAATAGTTACCCTCTTCTAAGCTCTCGGCAGGCGGGAAAGAACAAACCCAGGTCCCTGCCCTTGAGGAGTTAGAGCGAAAGAATGGTTCAATGGTGAGTTGGTGAACTTACTAAATCACGTTGGCACACAGTCTTGAATCTAAACTACCTCCTCCCACACACTGTTCAACGCTGAAATCCCCTGACAAACTCACTAAGGAACAGCAGTTGCGAGGCAGTACAGGGTGATCACGAACATGAAGGTCACGAGGCTGGACAGGGAAGCCTTCCTTGGCAGCTCTGTTCGTCCACACATAAAACCACATTTTTCTTAATCCCTGGAGCTCTTCGGAATCTTGTGCTTTCACACTCCTCCCTAGCAGAGACGTTTTGAAAACTAAGACGGGATGGCAGTTTAATTACACAAGGTCACTAAGTCAATTTCGTTCACTCACTCTGTCTAACGTTCTGGCAGGTTGCCTGAGACACCAGATGTGCAGACGGAAGCAGATGATAGGGATATGGGAAAGCCCTAAATGGGAGCAACAAGAGACACTGACCAGAAGACAGCGCTCAGCACGACCAGCGAAAGGCATCGCACCAAGAGGACGGGATGGACGTGCAGCTGGCCCCTATCTGCCGCTGTCTTTAGCAGAATCATTTCCCCTGTATCTAGTTTGTCGACAATTTGGAGAGAGGGATACTCTATTTGACACTGAGCAACCACTAAAGGGGTGTCTCTGTGCAAAGTCAGCAGTTACGCAGCGTTCCTTTGCAAACATAACGACCTATCACAACTTACCTACAGACAGAGACGTGGTCAGAAAATGTTTTATTGTTTGCTTAGGAACACAGCTATAATTGAACATGATCTTTAATATTCATTGTGAGGAAAGAGGACCATATCATGGGGAAGTGCAGTGAGGAGTTACTAGGACTAATTACAGGGTTGAAGTTTTTATTGACAACCTTGGAGGAGATCCAGCAAAGCAGTGCTTTGCTTTGGGTGTGGTGATGGAAGTAGATCTATGGTTGGGACATGTGAGAACAAAAGTTAAATGCTGGTGTTTGTTTTCATGCCTCTGAACAAGTTTGTTTGACCCATCTGCACCTGCACGGACGTGCTTGATCGAATGTGGGTGAGAAGTCTGTAGGTAGGAAATACGTCAGGATGTATGCTCACCCGTGACTGGATGCAGATGGGGTGGAATGGTGGTAGTGGTGGTGGTGGTGGCATGTAGGTAGGAAGTATGTCAGGATATATGCTTGCCCCTGATTGGATATGATGGGAAATACGGTGGCCTTGTGGGGTTGCCTTTTTAAGTCTCTGCAAGGTGTGACTCATGGCCGTTTTCTGGAAACCCAGAGATGGGCTTGGTCAGAGAGTCCATCAATCTGGCCAGTATTTAGTTAAAGCTTGCTTCAAATTTGGCTTTAGATTGTGGTCTCATTCTTGACCAGCAGGATCAACAATCTGGCATATGCAATCCAGAAGATGGAAGACTGGGTCAAGACCATAGCCACGACCTTAAACCAACAGCAGCCACTCATACTGGCCCAGATCAGGGCCACCATCGTCCCTGGGGCCTGTAGACAGTACACCTGGCCTGTGTCCAGATGTTGAGGAGAGCATAGAGGCCTTCTCTGACCGTGGCTGATTGTGAACTCTCTAATGTATGAGAAACAGGAGAGCACTGAAGCCTCACGAGCGCCCAGCCAACACTCACACGCTAGGAGCTGTCATTATCCATAGAAGAAGAAATGAAATGATTGAGGATAAAACAGTGTGAAGTTCCCATGCCGGTGATCCAGCACAGCTGTTCCAGGGGTCACATGGTTGCTTGAGTAAGTCTAGACTTAAAAACAATAATATTGGAAGTTATACCTTACTAAGATATAGAAGACTGAAGATCGAGAGATAGAGATGGGACATCGGAGTTAAAATCAATTTAAAGACATTTAATGACACGCTAGGGTCATTAGCATATGATAAGAGAAAGGAAAAGTGACCTAGGGGAATCTGATATCATGCCAAGCAAATTACAGGCTACCATAAAAGGAAACTAAGATCCATGTTCTGAGCACAGCACAGGTCTTATTGCTAAGGTCATGTTGAAATTCTCTCTGTATGATATAGAAAAAGGTAATGATTAAATTCCTTGGAAGTCACATCTCCTGTCACTAATTGCCAATGTTTATTCAAAGTATGCATCCAGGTACTTGGAAGGTCCTGAAGACCATATTCAATGACCTAAAGATAGTTCATCTTTTACCACAAGTGGATTTGCTCTGGGCACTGTTTAAGTCCTGCTTCTCAAGCCTGAGTCTCCAGCTGAAGCAGCTAGAAGGGGCTGAAACAGTTAGGCTGAGATGTGAATAATGTCTGGGCTGTGCTGGGCTCAGGGTGCCCTCTAAGTGGGCCACTGTCATCCTATTCAGGCATGCGAATTCGTCCGGACAGAGAGAAGCCGGGTACCTGTGTGGGTGTCCCAGGTTGCAAAGTACTCAGAATCAATAGTCCCTGGCACATAGCAAGTCTGCCCACTGCTGTATTTTCTGTGGAATGAAGGTGTGCTTTAATGTGCTTCACATAACAGAGCCTCTCAAAGCAAGAGTCTGTCTCATTAATACCTTAAAACAGGCCTGCTCGTGTTTGTGTGAATCTGTTTTTAAGTAAATCGGGTAAAACTAGGATTGTAAGTCTGAGATGTGAGTGTACCGTCATAGACTGGCCGCTCTCGAGCACCTGCTTTCTGCAATGTTTTGGTACTGCGTCTGACTCTGATCTGACTCTGATCTGACTCGTAAAGACAGACATTTTGCGGGGCCAGACCTGAACAGCAAAAAATCCTTTGGCATCCTTCAAAATTCTGTTTTGTTTACTTAGGTTTTTAAAGACTCTTTGCAACACTTTTCTGAAGTGGGAACTATGAATATTCATTTTACAACCGAGAAAATGGGCACAAAGCATTGTATAGAGAACAGCAGTGGTCACTCCCAAAGGAGGCGGACATATACATTCCCTTTGGGAAATGAGGTTTATTTTAACAAGAGGGCTTGCAGTCACAGGTCGAGCATTTGACAGAAACAACACAATATATGGAGACGTGAGCGTGATGTGGCTTTAATAAGAAAGAGAGCCTTCCTTCACAGTCTGGAGGAACTTCCTTAAGGGTAGGAATGGGGGTGTGGAAAGGGGGTCACTATGAGAAGGCTGGCGTTTTACAACCTCTCAAGTGTGGTAGGAGGTTTACACTGCGGATTTAGTTCAGCAGAGCAGGCTTGGCAAAGAACAGAGGAGCCAGGCACCACACACTAAGAACTGCCAAGTCACAACACAGGCCACTTACTTTGTCCCAGAGGGAACTGCAAGGAGGTATCACCTAATTTAGGCTTTGGGATCTCACCTAAAGGTGCAGGCCAGTGTTCAAACAGACAGGTACAGCGGCTTGCCTAAAATCACACCACAGAGAGTCAAAATATAAAGCCTAACAGTGATTACTACAGCACCTGAGTCAGCTGAGTAGCAAACGACTTTTTACTTCTTTGTAAATTTCAGTTGTGTTATTGTCTAGTATTCTCAGCCAACCATTTAATTTAGGATCTCAAACATTATAATAAAACTTATGGTCTATAGCTGTGATCCCTGCACTTGGAAAGCCGAGGCAGGAGGATGACTCCAAGGACAGCCTAGGCTATCTGGTGAGATCTCATCCCCGAACCAACTTGAGTACCAAGCCTGTTACCTGTAACCTACAGCACCATTACTTGGGATTCTCCTGCAGGATTCTGGACGTGTCCTCCATGCTCCTTGCCAATATCCTCTCCGTTTACAGACAGGGAAACTGGTGCCAGCTGATTGGGTACAGGACTCATCTAGTGTTCTGTGTATGGGAAAGAGAATCTTCATTCTTGTCTTTATGGGTGCCAAGTGTCTTTCTCTATCCTGCCCCTAATGGGCTCAGTTCTGCCATTTGGGTCTTCCTGTCTTCACCTGACACTCCTCTCCCAGGGACAGGAGCCCAGCAGGCTTCCACTGGCCCTGCCGCCAGTTCCCCTGAAGCAGGAGCCCAGAGACGTGGGTTCCTTTCTAGAGTGGCTCAGCCTGTTCCAGAACCGGATTAAGGCTTCAGATTCTTGTGAATTACAGCCAACTTCAGAGAGTCATGTTGGCTTGGGAACTCCAGGGCAGATCCCTCAGTGTTAGGCCTCATCAGCCCCTTGAACCACCCATCATCTCTCCCTAAGTTATGTTTCTCTGACAACCTCGGGGCCATGACTGGGCCAAGCTGCCCTTCATCCCAATTGCCTGGACCCCCAGAGGGCCTGCGGCATGAAGGGTAGAGGTTACTAATAATGGCTTCTCTCACTTCAGATCTTCTACCTGGGGCTCAGAGAATGCCGGGTAGGGGGACACATTTTATTGGGCATATGATAGAGAAAAGTAAAGTGTATAGGAGAGGGGAGACAACGTAAAAAGCAAGAGAAAAACACTTGTTCTTGCTGTTATGATGTGGCATGCGGAGGCCTTGGCGGGTTGGGCCAAGGTGCCCCAGTGGGTGAGGGAGACGCACCATGCCCACGCGGCTGGCTACAGTATGGAGTTGTGGAAAGTTACTCACGTCCACGTGGAAAGAGGAGGGGAGGGGGAATGGGGAGGAGTTTTTTCTTAAAGGGGACTTTACATAAGATGACATCAGGATGCTGGGTGGGTCCCCAAGGGGCGATTCAGAATACTAACACTTGCCTTTCTGGTCCCCAAACCCTCAGGTTCCATGCAGTCCACCAGGATCCTTCTTGTACCATAAAGATGCCGAAATCACTTGCTCAGCCCCTTGGTAGTGGTGATGAAGGACTAGCTCACCAGTCCATGTCCCGGCTGCCCCCTCCTACCCCACAGACACTGAAGTGAGCTGTCTGAGGGCCTATCCCATGATCATCTCATCATCCCCTAGAGTCTTACCTGGGAATCACTCGCTTATAAAATACAAAGCTTTGATGTGTGTGCCTGCCTCATGGCCCCTCCAGTCTGGCCCAAGGTCCTCCCCAGTTTCTGTAAGGCGAGCCCACCGTGGACCAGCTCACCGTGGACCAGCCCACAGTGGATCAGCCCACCGTGGACCAGCCCACCGTGGACCAGCCCACCGTGGATCAGCCCACTGTGGACCAGCCCACCGTGGACCAGCCCACCGTGGACCAGCCCACCGTGGACCAGCCCACCGTGGACCAGCCCACCGTGGATCAGCCCACCGTGGACCAGCCCACCGTGGATCAGCCCACTGTGTTCCTGCCACGCGCTGTCTGCTGAGTTCTGGACCTCCATTCCACATACTCTGCTGTCTCCACATTCAGAAGTGACACAAACTGTTTAGGTTCTGCCCTGTGCCACCTTCCCATGGTTCAGAGGTTTCTCTGTTTACCAGAGGCTGCTGGGCCTGCACAATGAAGAACCAGACAGCAGGAACGTGACAATGATCACAAGCCTGCACCGTGGGTAACAGGTATGTAGATGACGTATCTTCATAGGAAACAGTTGAGCAATTAGTGTGTGTGTGTGTGTGTGTGTGTGTGTGTGTGTGTGTGTGGTCCTGACAGTCGGGATGCCAGCAGGCTGACTGGGGGAAAGGAAAGGTAGTTTCGGTATAGCTCTAAGGTGCTGTCTTGAGCTAGGAGCTGGTCACATGGATTGATGAAAATGTTTCAAGCTGTGCCTGTAATATTAAGTGAAGTTCATTGCATATTAAATTATATATCAATTAAAAAGAACAGCAATAAAATCTGTCAGGAGTGGTTCCCCATATACTTGTAATCGTCACACTTGACAGAATGGACGGGAAGGTTGAAAGTTCAAGGGCAGCCTGAGCTACTTGTCTCAAACACACACACACACACACACACACACACACACACACACACACACACACACTAACTTGATAAGCCCCCTCCTCCCCGAGGTACTCCCTAGATGGTGATGCTGTCTGCTGGTCTTCCTACTGTCTCCTAAATCTTAGGTCCCTTTTCCTCTTTCCCACGCCTGAAACCTGTTCCTCCTGGAACTGGGTTGGGGCCAAGTAATACCAATGGAACTAGAATAGTCTAAACCAAAGGCCTCCAGTTTCAGAGCTCCACACTCTGTGGTGGAGTTCCTGCCTTTCGGCACTGTGCGTGGTGCAAAGCTGGGAAACACCTGTTTTGCCAGCCAGTCCAGTGCTGAGTTTTGCTATGAGAAGACCCTGGGATGAAAGTAGGAGCTGAGGAGGAGTGGCTCCCCTCCAGGTTTCTGGCATGCTCCTGGCCACATTCGGTTTTTGTAGCCAAGAGCAACCAATAATAGCACGTGGCCCTTCTCCGTCAACATCTATTCCCGATCCCCACGGCTGCTTCTCAGTGAGGATGGTTGATCCTCCCACAGTCCTCCCACTGTCCACTGAGCACAGACATGCCTTCTTCAAGGAGACCTGTGGAGGTCTGGGCACTCCTACTCAGCTTTAGAGCCAGGGGCTGCTCATCTTATCTGTCATTCCAGCATACGTCAAAGTGTTCTTCAGAAACTGCTAGACAAACTTCCTACATGCCAGGCCACTGTTACAGGTAATAAAGCCCTTATCTAATAGCATAACGAGTCAGTTATGAACAAGAACTCCTGGAAAGAAGCTATGTCTGCTGAGTCTGATGGATTAGAATTACATTTCTATGGGAGATTGGCATGTTGCAGGTCCAGAGGCTACTAACCTTATCATCTTAGTTACGGTTTCTATTACTGTGAAGAGACACCATGACCATGACAACTCTTATAAAGGAAAGCATTTAATTGGGACTGGCTTACAGTTTAGAGGTTTAGTTCATTATTATCATGGCAGGAAGCATGGTAGCATGCAGGCAGACATACGCTGGAGAGGTAGCTGAGAGTTCTACGTCTGAATCAGCAGTCAGCAGGAAGAGCAAGTGAGCCACTGGGGCTGGCTTGAGCTTCTGAGACCTCAAAGCCCACCTGCTAGGCACACACTTCCTCCAACAAAGCCACACCTACTCAGACAAAGACATGCCTCCTAATAGCACCACTCTCTGAGCCTAGGTGGGCCATTTTTACGCAAACCACTGGACTTATCTTGGGCTAGTACCTTATGGTGGGCTAGTTCTAACCCCTCAGAACAGCAATTCTTTACTCACCTTTGTGTCAAAGCTACCATTCTGCAACTAACAGATAAAAACCTTTTAGAATCTATTAGCTTAGCAGACCACTAGCTTCCATGAATTCAAAAGCTAAGAATGTCATCAAAGATCATCTTGGGCCTAGAAAAACCTTCTCCGTCTCTCTGTGCCCATGTCTCTGGTGTACGCACCAATACATTTTA
The DNA here is from genome assembly GCF_949786415.1 of Peromyscus eremicus. Classification (NCBI taxonomy): domain Eukaryota; kingdom Metazoa; phylum Chordata; class Mammalia; order Rodentia; family Cricetidae; genus Peromyscus; species Peromyscus eremicus. The sequence goes on along the minus strand of NC_081428.1, from coordinate 79,723,444 downwards.
AACTTGCCTTCATCTATAATGTTGTTTGTTTTATAAAACTATAAATGATAAGTATTTTTGGATCTCAAGTAGTAGGTTTCTCGGCTGACACAGTAAACCAAATCAAGCCGAATTAAAAGTCCAGGTTTAATGAGCAAAGCACTCCCAGGTGATCTTGAGGGAAGAAGAAATCACATGGCAGGTCTATGGACCGGAGCTTAAGTAACCTATAGGCATGGTCTTGAGTAGCTCCAGGGGAGGAGTCACTGCTTAGTGGGCTTTCTGAGAAGTGGGGGGGGGGGTGGGGGGGGGAGAGTGAGGCTAGAGCTTCCAACTTAAACACCCTAACCTTCTTGGATATGGGCACCAGTTCAAGTCTGTCTACTCCCTGCTGGCATGGAATGGTATGGGGAGGGGGAGCAGGAGTTGATGGAGTCATGCTCAGCAGGAGGTGTGGGTGAAGAAGCATTTGGTTAGCTGCCATTCTGGAGACCTCACGGATCTGTTTCTTGAGGAAGCAGAGAAGGCAAGTTGCTATGAATGGGGCTAGCCATGGGAAGAGTGAAGACTGCCAGTAAGAATGGAATGGAGAGCCAGGCGGTGGTGGCACACGCCTTTAATCCCAGCACTCAGGAGGCAAAGGCAGGTGGATCTCTGTGAGTTCGAGGCCAGCCTGATCTCCAAAGCTAGTTCCAGGAAAGGCGCAAAGCTACACAGAGAAACCCTGTCTAGAAACACCGCCCCCCCCCCAAAAAAAAGAAAAAGAATGGAATGGAGAGGTGCCCTGGTTGTACTGTAAAGATGAATGGGCAAGGCAGAAGAGCCTTCATTGGGACAATTTGGAAAACCAGAGGGTAGAGGGTCCCAGGTGCTGGATAGGTGCATGCTAGAGTCTGGACGGGTGGTATCAGCAGCACTGATGTCCCAGGAGCTTGAGGGTATGGCACCCAAATTGGGGGATGATGTATTCGGGAGTCCCTGCGCCATCACATCTGCTGTTTCCCTGGAAGTGGGGAGTGCCTCCATGCATTCTGAAAAGGTGTCAACAAGGGTTAAGAGACAATAGAGCTTTTAGAAGTGGGCATGTGGGTGAACTCAACCTGCCAGTCCTTGTCTGGTTGGTGTCGTCAGAATTGTGCAGGGGCCAGAGTATCTGGAAGGCCCTCTGCCGGTTGGCCTTGGCACACATCTAGCAGGAAGAGTGGACCTGTAAATACAGGCTCAAAGATGGGTGGTGTCGAAGAGGAGCTCTAGAGACTGATATTATTTTCCACCAGGCCAAATTTCTTGATACCGTAGCAGAACTCTTTCCCCAGGAACTGCAGGTGCCTATAAAACAGCTGGAACAGATTTATACCTTGGTGTCATAGCAAAGGCTATGTCTTTGGGTTAGAAGGCATGAACATTTTCCCTAGGGCCTAGTTTTAGCCCAATGAAACATATCTTTGAGTCTATACTTAGAGGACAACCAGAGGAAATTTACTGAACAAAAGAGGTTGGGTGGGTGAAGGAGGAGGGAGGGAGGGAGGCTGAGGAGCGAGAGAGGAGAAACGGAGTTCAACACGCCTGCAGGCTTCCATAACCTCTCTAATGCTAACCTGTTCAGAGGGGGAGGAGTTGGCATTTCAGCAGAGTTTTGGCATACGTGGCTAGAGACAATACAGTAATGCTGAAAAAGTCTCTATGCAGTTCTAAAAGCTGGGACCAATGAAATCCACAGAAATTTAAAAATGTCTGAAAACTGTTTGTAGTCAGTGCTCTATCAGTTTATCAAAACTGCATTAATCAATGCTAAAATCTGAACTGAACCTCCGAAGTTACATCTGAAACCTGTTTATCCTGTACTGTGGAGCCTGTGAACAAGGCAAACCTGTTTGTATATTCTTAACAGGAGACTGAACTAATGAACTACTAAAATACTAAGGTGGTTGTAGCCTTGGGGGCCTAGGAGGGAGAAAGAGCTGTTAAACTGATAAATCTATCAGTACCCTAGTCATCAAACACCATCAGATCTGAAAAGGATAAATTTCACCCAAGCAAACAGAAGTGAGACAGCTTTCCAGCTACCTAGGCAGCTATCCCAGGTTTCTCTGCAGTCATTGGGGACAGAGATCCCAAGGCAGTTATCAGTCTTCAGCTGCCAAGCCCAGAAGATCTGACTGACTTTCCTGTGGAGTAGGAATAGACCAGCCTTCCTTGTCTTGGCAGTCAGTTCCCCAGTGTCCTGCTTGTTCACAGTCTGGACAGGGTCTTAGCAGCAGTCAAGGTGCAAAGCTGTTTTCCTGTCCATGGCTGGCTTTGCTACATTTAAAGAAAGCCCTAAATGGAAGTTCTTTTGTGGCCATTCATCTTCCTTGGAGGAGATACAGGGTGCTTCCTGGAGCTTGTAGTTGTAAGTTTCTCCAGTCCCACCCAGCCCCTCGGTACTGCTTGGCCCCACGGTCCTGCAGCTGCTTATAAAATAATCATTTAGAGGCTTAATATTATTTACAAACTGTATGGCCTATGGCAAGTTTCTTGCTAGCTAGCTCTTTCATCTTAAATTAACCCATTTCTATTAATCTATGTTTTGCCATGTGGCCGTGGTGTTACCTATCTGCTGGCATCTTGCTGCTCCTTAGGTGGTGGATAGGCATCTCTCCCTACTCTCTTTTCTTCTCTCTATATCTCTGCTTGGATTTCCCACCTGCCTCTAAGCTGCCTTGTCATAGGCCAAAACAGCTTTATTTATTAGCCAATGGAAGCAACACATATTTACAGCATGCAGAAAAGACATCCCACAGCACTTCCCCTTTTCTATCTAATCAAAAAGGAAGATTTTAACTTTAGTACAGTAAAATTATGTATAATAGAACAGTTATCAAACAGGAATTACAGTTACAATATCTAGTTTATTTGTATTTGGCAAAATTAAAGAAAATATTTTATCTGTATTTGTGAATCTAAGGTTACATATGTAATTTATCTTTTAACATAACCAAGGAAAATTATAACTGTTTAGTCTTCAACTATATCAAAGACCTCAGAAGGATATAATATTACCTAAGTAAACAGGAAGTGCATTGTAAGCAACTTCCAAAAATCTAGAATGACGGAGACAGCTGGCTGCCTGGACAGTCACCCAGAGTTCCTCTGCAATGTTGGGGCATCCGTCTTCAGCCTATAGACTGACCTAGAGGTTTTTTTCAGTGACTTCTCTCTGTGTCCTGTAGAATGTCTGGCAGTCTCCTCTATGAAGCAGGAACCTAAAGGACCATCTTGCCTTGTTTTGGCAAAACGGGTCCTGCATGTCCAGTCTATATAACATACTGTCAAGCAGTCCAGGCAAGAGCAGTTTTTTGTCCAGCAGGCCATTATGTGCCAAGGAGAAGATAAACTCCATATGGAGTGTCTTCGATGCCCATCTTTCTCTTTGAAGTAAATCAATGCTGCCAGGAGCAGACATGTCTCACTGTCCAGAAAGTTTAAGTTTTTAAAACATTTTAAATGCCATATTCTGTAAGTTTTTGAAGTGTTTGAAGATTACCTGCCTAATTGAAATATACCTTTATATACCTAAAAACTTAACTAATATGACTATTAGCTTGATTATCCTAGATGACTATTAATCTGCATTTCTTAATTATATATTACAATTTTAAATGAGATGCATAAACATAATACCTTAAACAAGAGCAGAAATATTTATATAGTATAACAAAATTAACTTTAAATTTGTAAGAAACTAAAATCTACAGCAATGTAAAACATTTTGAACAAGTTTTTGCTCTTTTAAAGTAGATTCGATAATCTACTCTTTCATCCTATCATATCTATAATATCTTCTTTTCTTCTTTAGAAAGAAATTGCATTTATAATCAACCCCCTTTAAATAAAAATAAGCATTTATAAACAATATTTTGAGAATTTGGGCATAGCTTCTCCTACTACTTCCTGCTGATTGGGGTACTAGTAGTCCTATGGGGATCCTGAGAAAATTAATAATTATAGTTAAATCTTGACTGTAATTGTCTGTGAGGATGGATTGTCTCAGTCAGTTGCTTTGAAGTTGATTTTAGATGTTGGATCATCGGGGCCATGGTGTCATCAGAGACCTTTCAGGGGGTCTTGGCTGGTCAAACCATATTAGCCTGGAAGCAATCCATAGGTTCTCATCTTCTGTGGAAACAAAAGCAGAACCTCTTTTCCAAAAGCAACATATCCTTAGGCATACAATTTGAAATCAAGATACCTTTAAAATATACATATTGGTTTAACTTAGCAGCCTTTATAATCAAATGTCTCTCTCCAGTTAAAAATCCCAAAGACAATATAATAATCTGTAGTGTCCAGATTCTTTGTGTAATTTTTATTTTTACATGGCTTAACTTTCATATTATTTTTATTGTCTTTCTAAAGACTTTATTTTTTAAAACTATTTTTTATATAACTGACTATATTCCTTTTTTCTTTCTTTCAAGCCTGTGTACATTTTTACATATATTGTAAGCCATTTAGAGTTTTATTCCATTTGAATCTGTCTCATTGTGAATCTATAATCTTCTGATCAGAAGAGATTTTAAACTGCTAAACTGTGTGGCTAGGACTAATGTGGCAGCCTTGACTGTTGACTCTGCCTCTTTCAGCTTCCCAACATGGTGAAGGTACCCAGGAGAGTCACATTTACCCTGCCAACTCTGGGGTCCATGCTGCCACCAGGTAGCATACAGCTGGCCCACAAAGCTTTTTTGTCTGTATGAGTAAAAGCTAAATTCGTCATGCAGTGTGCTGCCCAGCTTGGAGACACCTCTGTGTATCAAGGCGGGAATCCACCATGCTGTGCTCAAGCCCGAATGCTGCGGCATCTCTGTACCATGGCCCAACTGAAAGACATAAGTAGGAAGCTGTTTTTGGCTCTGTTATTGTGTGTTTAGAAACCCCTTTTAAACTCTTTTAGGCCTTATGGAAATTCAGGAGCCCCATGTTGGGTGTCAAATGTAGTCAAAAGAATTCCTGTGTCCCACCTAGTTAAAACCTTTCTTTTTGATTAGATAGAAAAGAAGTGCTGTGAGATGTCTTTCTGTATGCGGTGAATATATGTTTCTGTGATTGGATAATAAAGAAACTGCTCTAGCCTATGGTGAGTCAGGTTACAGCCAGACAGGAAATCCAAGAGAGAGACAGGAAGGAGAAAGGAGAATGAGAGGAGACACCAGCCTGCTAACCAAGGAGCAATATGCCAACAGACCAGTAATGCCACGGCCATGTGGCAATACATAGATTAATAGAAATGAGTCAATTTAAGATGATAGAGCTAACTAGCAAGAATTCTTAGCCATAGACCATACAGTTTGTAATTAATATTAAGCCTCTGAATGATTATTTTATAAGCAGTCATGGGACTGCAGGTGAGAGAGATTTGTCCTGACTGTGGACTGGGCAGGACACAGGAAATCTTTTGACTACAGGAACTGGCATGTCTCTGTCATAAGAAGCTTCTTTATTAAAATGCCATATTCTCAGATCTCTGAAGCGTTAGAAGATCAGGGGATCATTATCTGTTAGGTATATATCTAGACTAGACAAATGTTGTTTAGGATTAACTAAACATATTTAAGCTAAATCTGGATATATCAAAGAAGTTGATCCTTGATGAGGTAACTGACAGTTAATTTGTATGTCTTAGTACATTATAAGATATAACAGTGTTCTATATGACTTAGTTTATCAAATTAGCTACAGCTTACCAATGTTAGTAAAAGCAAGAAGGTTAGACATATATTTTATATTGGCCTTTGTTAGCCTGAATAGACTTTAGATAAAGAGAGATCCTTTATCAGACTATTTAAGTCATTGTAGGAATATCTCAGTCTCTGGTGTTCAGCTGTGGTCGTAAGACATAGAGCATAATCATAATCTGTGCAAGGCAAAACCAAGTTTCAACATTGTAAACAATTTAGTGTTTTAAAAATCAGTACCAAGGGGTTTACTGTTATGCTACGAAATCTGGCTGCCAGCAAGATGCATCCCTGTACATGAATGAATGGAGGTGCAGCTTTAATACCTCAGTAGATCAGCATTTTTTAAAATCCTACCTTTTATAAACCTTGTTTTTTAGGACAGGACAGGAATTATCATACAGAAATCCATCCTAATCTAAAATATCTTGGATACCTGTTGTCTCCTTGGTGGGGCCACTCCATGTGGTCACCTCTGTTTAAGATGGCGGTGAAGTCATATGACCTCCATCTTTTTCAACCTCAGTCAAAATGGCTGCTCATGTAGCTGACTGTACTTAATTGAGGTAGTGGCAGGCCATGTGCTGTTTTCCAGAGCAGTTCCAATTTGGAGTTACCAGTTTTAAGCTAACTTTTTTGTTAATAGCAGCAGCTGACACATGGAACACATGGAACATGTACAGCCAGGCATCTAAGGCCAGTCAGAAACAAGCGTGCAGTGGCCACACATTTACACATCCAACTGAGCCTGAAGTCAACATACAGACACAGATCCATCCATACACACAGAACAGGAGGGAGCTTTTTAACAGAAAGACAGACAAAACTTTCCGAGGGAAACCATGTCAGGATGACCAACTTAAAAATCCTGAAATAAGAGTTTACAGTATAAGAAACCATAGGAATAAAAGACTTTTTTTTTTTTTGTAGTGAGGAAGTTGAGAGTAAAAAGCGAGGTCTGCAGGCCACAAGAGCAAGAGCCACCTAGAGGATACAATTGGCTGGAGCTTAAGCTGTGGGTCTCCCTGGCTGTTGGGGGATGAGAGTGAACAGAGACAGACAAAGAGAATGGGTCTGTTATGGGAAGAATCCCTGCAAGGTCAGACCAAGCTCCAGGCAAAGTTATCACCCTTCGTTGGACCCTGCCAAGGTATGCCACTAAGAGAAAACATCAGAAGCAGTAGAGTGAGTGTGTCGGGGAAACTGGGAGGGTGATTGAGCAAAGGGTCGTCTTGGAGTGAAGACATGAGAAGCAGGTAGATGAACAGGAACTGGGGAAGGCCGTGGAGATGCAGGCGAACAGCAAACAGGGAAGGGGCAGGAATGCAAAGCTTTTAACCCTGGATGAGGGAGCTCAAACCAATGTATGGTGTGAGACAGCCCCAATTTGGATAAATTTTGTAGAAAATGCCCCAGGTGTCTGGGGACTGAACTTGGACCCACAAGTGTTCATTCACAAGCATTTATCCAGAGACCAGAGGGTACAGAACCATGTCAGATTCAATAAACCTATGGCTGGTAGCAGTGTGTGGGATTGTCTCTGTGCAGAACATCCCCCACATGAGGGAACCCCAAGGGGCAGGGATTGTTCCTGCTTCAGAACAGCCAGAGCTACCTGGCATGGCAGTGACCTTGGAAGGCAGTCTGGAAGCATTTGGCCCAGAGGGGTCAAAGTCTCAGAAGAGATCCTGGATCTCTTATAGGCTTTTGGTTTAGAAATGGGTGATTTATCCAGCCAAAGTCAGTCTGGTGTGGCAGAGGTGAGGGGGTGGTCGGGTAAGAGGGAGAGCAGCGCCACCCAACCATGTGGTTGTGGAAAACACTCAACCCGACTGGGGCTCAGCACCAGATGATAAGTAGGTTTCTCTGCAGATGCCATAAGCCAAATTGAGCCTAATTAAAAGTAAAGGACCAGGTTTAACCTGAGCAAAGCATTCCCTGGTGATCTAGAGGGAAGAGGAGAAATCATGGGGCAGGTCTAATGGACTAGAGCTTAAATACCCTGTAGGCGTGGTCTGTAGGCTCTAGGGGAGGAGCTGCCACTTGGTGGACTTTCTGAGAGGGGGCAAGGTTTGGAATGTGGGAGAGTGAGGCTGGAGCCGAGCTTCCAACTTAAAACAATAAAATTTCATGAAACCGCTTCCATGTTGGAACATGAAATTTGGGGTAACCTAAATCTGTGTTCCTGGGCCATGATCACTTAAAAATGACTCCACAATAACTATTTTATTTCCTTTAAGACACCGGTTCTCAACTTTTGGTGGGAGGGGTGACTAAGGACTCTTTCACAGGAGTCATATATCAGATACCCTGCATATCAGATACTTACATTACAATTCATAAAGTAGCAAAATTACAGTTATAAAGTAGCAGTGAAATAATTTTATGGTTAGGAGTCACCACAACGTGAGGAACTGTATTAAATGGTCAGAGCATTGGGAAGATGGAGAAGTATGGTTTAAGATGGGAACTGTGGTTTCTTTGTCATGACAGCACATGGTCATCTCAGAAAAAGAATCCACATAGTCAGACTTTCTCTGTCTCACTAGCTCCCAATAATGACATGGAGACTTCTTATTAATTATGAAACTTGGCTTTAGCTTAGACTTGTTCCCAACTAGCTCTTAAAACATAAATTAACTCGTTTATACTAATCTATTTTCTGTTACATAGCTCAGTACCTTATGTCCAATTTGCTGCATATCATGCTGGTGAATCCTCTGCCTCTCAGATTCTTCCCTCAGAGGTCCTCTCTCTCCCTGGAAGTCCTGCCTATTCTCTCCTGCCTAGCTATTGGCCATTCAGCTCTTTACTAAAACAATCAGAAGGTGCCTTGGCAGAGACACATCTTCACAGTGTACAACAAGATTATCCCACAACAAATCCATTTTATGACAAAGGAAGTCTGAAGTTGACAGATAACCACAGGATCTACTGATCAGATGTTCTTCAGTACCAGAAGAGAACAAGAGAAAAGTTCCTGTCACTTACTGTTAAAATCTCAGTAAGAAGCCGGGCGGTGGTGGCGCACGCCTTTAATCCCAGCACTCGGGAGGCAGAGCCAGGTGGATCTCTGTGAGTTCGAGGCCAGCCTGGGCTACCAAGTGAGTTCCAGGAAAGGCGCAAAGCTACACAGAGAAACCCTGTCTCAAAAAACCAAAAAAAAAAAAAAAAAAAAAAAAAAAAAAAAAAAATCTCAGTAAGACATAAGAAAAAACTGGAGGTTAGTCATGCAGACTATGGAGCTCAGCTTAAGAAGTTTCAGAGAACAAAATTAGCAACTGAGCTAAAGATCATTCTTGTGATGTTTTAGCAAAAATAAAATGTGGCTGCTCCTGCCCTTGTCCTAAAAATTTGCCTGAGACTAAATTTTAAAGTAATGGGTTAATTTATTTTGTGGAGGAGATTTCAAGAGAATCTAATATTGCCTCTGCAGCATGGTTATTAATAATCACTTCTAGGCTGGTACACAATGAAGAAGAGCAAGTGTGTGTGTGGGGAATCCCATACAATGCACACTTTGAAGTGAAAAACAGCACCACAGCCAGGATTTGAACTAAGAGAGATAAGGAGATCAATGTGAGGTATGATTTTAGGATTGTGGGAAGGGTGCCTGAGGAACCCGCCTGGAGCCTGACCTGCCCCAACCCATGACCTTGACTTGTTCTTGAGAACACCCTGACCCTCCTTGGTTTTCCTTAACTATGCCCCCCGGAACCCCTCTGGCCCTCCCTAATCACATGGCGACAGGCGGTGTTTCTTGAGATTCTTTTTTCTTTACTTCCTTATCGGTACATTGTCTCTCTTCTGTAAACCTTCTTTGCAACTACTTAATGATTTACTCCTTAAAAGGGGCCCAAGCGATGGACTTGGGGCTGCTCTTTTTAACCCGACTTAAAAGACAGTCTCTAGTCAGCTCTTGGGTGCACCCCAACAAAAATCAAGCTTGTTTGAAATTTGGCCCCAAATTGTGTCAGTGGTCTTATTCTTGTAGGTGGGATTAACGTGCCCTTGGGGCAAAATCCCACCCAGCTAAATGGCTAATTTGAGAAAGGAAAATACCTAGGGAATTTCCTGCTCCTAAAAAGCATCAACAAAGGAAGGCTGTTAGAAATGTGATTCAACCCGCCTAGGCTGACCCAAGCAGGCACCTGAACTTGGCCCTGTCACCCACATTCTCCTGGCTTTAGAGTGATGAAGGATCCAGGAATAAAGGGGTTGTAGAATCTTTCTTCATGGTTAAAGTGAGCTGCCACCGAGGCCAGGCAACATGTGACAGGGCAGGCCCTGCATGAAGGCCCTGAGAGGTCATTGCATAAAGCTGTGAAAGGGAAGCCCCTGTTGCTTTTGAGACCCCAAGATGTCAGAGATGCCAGAGCTGTGAGGTGTCTGCCAAGAAGGGCCGCACACTGGAGTGGAACCAGCCTGAGAGAAAGAGAGAAGCATCTCACAGGCAGCCAAGCTGGAAGGGCGGAGCCATCTGAGCCCTCTGACATCAGACACGGAGCTACAGGATTGGGGGTTTGCCCTGCTTGTTTTTGGTCTTGCTTTGGTCTAGTGTTTCCTCACTATGTTCCTTTCCTTCGCTTTTGGAATGGTAATGTATATTCTGTACCACTGTATGTTAGAAGTGTATAATTTACTTTTTTATTTCATAGTTGGTTACAATTAAGAAATTGACTTGAATATCAGAAGAGACTGGACTTTTAAACACTGTTGAGACTGAAAGACTATGGGAAGTTTTGAAGTTGTACTGAATGCACTTTGCATTATGATATGTCTATGAGCCTATGGGAGTCAAGAAGTAGAACGCAATCGTTCAAATTGTGAGAGCCAAAGCTATGTTTTAAGTTTTAATTACTGTGCCTACGAGATCCATAAAACAAAAATGACTCTAGCTTGTAAGTCCCTTGCCCAAGGATGGATACTTCCTGAGTCGCTGGAGGTTATTGTTGATATAAGATAACAAACCACAGTTTTTTTCACTGCCCGGAACCAGCTTGGTTGACCCATCTGCACCGGATCTGCTTGATCACACATAAGCAGGAGATAGTAGGCAGGAAGTATGTCAAGATTATGCTTGCCTCTGATTGGATGAAGGCTGGAAGTATGTAACCTTATGGGTTTGCCTTTGTAAGCACTGGCCAATGTAGCTCGTGGTCATTTTCTGGGAACCCTGGAATGAACCTAGCCAGAGTCCACCATATTGGCCTATGGTTGTTCTGTTTTGCTAGGGCTCTTGGAAGAATTAGGGGCACTCCAACATGAATTATATTTAGCAAAAGCAGCAGGGTGAATCAGTTTCTAGTGAACTGACTGCCAGTTGCCTCACAAAAAGCTTTTTTATTGTTACACAGTATACCCCTTTAGCAAGCAATTTCTGCATACCAAAATCTCTTATCTGGAGTTCTTTGAAAGAACCATTTGCCGAAGCAATCCTCAGCCATGAGACCTCCTGGTGTCCTCTCATTACTAAGTTTTGCAAAGGCTCTGCAGTCCTTCAGGAAGAGCTCAGATAAGAATCAAACAAAAGGTAACAACCACAAAAGGTAGTTCAAAGCCTAGGTGCTAACACTCCAGAATTCAAGTCAGATGCAATGTCTCTGTGGGATCTCTCACTAAACTGGCCAGTATTGAATTAAAACTTGCTTCAGATTTGGCTCAAAATTGTGGTAGTGGTCTTATTCTCGCCCACTGAGATTAACAGAATGAGAATGGTTCCCATAGGCTTATAGATTTAATGCTTGATTCCCAGTTGGTGGATCTATTTGGGAAGGATTAGGAGGTGTGGCTTTGTGGGAGGAGGCATGTCATTGGGGGCAGGCTTTGAGGTTTCAAAAGACTCCTGCCATTCCCGGTGTCTCTCTACATCCTGTTTGTAGTTAAAGATGTGAGCTCTCGGCTGCTCTTCAACTGCCTGCTACCTGCTGCCTACACTCCACCATCATGGGCTCTAAAACCATAAGCCCAACATAAACCATTTCTTCTGAGGGTTGCCTATGAGAGCACTAGAAAAGCAACAAATACAAGAAGTAGCCTTTAAGATGTTACAGAGGACTCACTGGAACGTTTAAAAGTTAATCAAAGTAAAGGTCATGAAAAAGAATTTAAAATTTGATTTGGGGAAGTTCATCAAAAATATCAAAAGATGCCAGGCATGGTGGCACGTGCCTTTAATATCAGCCTTCAGGAAGCAGAGTAGGCAAATCTCTGAGCTTGAGGCCAGCCTCATCTCTGTATTAATTGCAGTGTGTCATAGAGAAAGTCTTTTCTGCCTTGTCTAACTCTTACCACAACCTGAAGCTTTACAGCTCCATCTCTTCTGCGGGATGTCTACTAGCTGATTCTGGTGGTTTGAATAGAAATGGCCACCACAGGCTCATCTATTTGAGTGCCTTGTCATTAGGGAGCAGTACTACTTGACAGGGATTAGGAGGTGTGGCCTTGTTGGCGAAGGTGTGGCTGTGGGGTTTCAAAGGCTCGAGCTCAGCCCATTGTTTCTGCCTGCTGCTTTCAGATCCAGATGTAGACCCCTCAGCTACTATGTCTTCCCACATGCTGCCACGTTTCCTGCCACGACAATACGGGACTAACCCTCTGAAAGTGTAAACCAGCCCCAGTTAAATGTTTTCCTTTGTAAGAGTTGCCGTGGTCATGGTTTCTCTTCACAGCAACAGAACACGGACTAAGACAGTGATATACTCTCAAACACAAGCAGTTGTTTGATTTATTTATTCAATTAATTAATTTTTTTTTCTTCTGGGTAAATGGCAGACTAGAAGCTGCCTCTGTGAGTCAGTGAAGGAGAGACAGTAATGCTCCCCTCCCCTTTTTTTCCCTTAAAACAAAAACAAAAAACTAAAAGCTCTTGCTTGAGGAGTTGCTCTGAATGTTGTGCTTTGAAGAGGCATCTCTGCTAACCTCCTCTATGCCATCCCTCTCATGGAGGTTATTTCTCTCTCTTTCCACTCATCTCTCTCATTATCATCCCTTTTTCACTTTGTTTTGTTTTGGGTTTTGGAGACAAGGCAGTCATGGTTGTCCTGGAACTCATATGTAGACCAGACTGACCTTGAACTCACAGAGATCCACATGCCTTAGCTTCTCATCATTCTCACTCTTAGTGAAACTTCTCTCTAGGCTTTAAAAGGGAATTTCTCCTTCCCTATACAGCCCTGCTCTAGCTTGCTTTTTATTGCTGTGATAAAGACCACGACAAAAGGCAACTTGAAGAGGAAAAGGTTTATTTCACCTCACACTTCCAGGCAACAGTCCATCACTGAAGGAAATCAGAGCAGGAACTCAATGCAGGAACCTGGAGGCAGGAATTGAAGCAAGGGCCATGGAGGAGTGCTGCCTACCAGCTTATAGCCCATGGCTTGTTCACCCTACTTTCTTATACCACCCAGGACCATCTGCCCATGGGTAGTATGACCAACAATGGGCTAGACCCTCCCACATCAATCTTGCCTATGAGCCAATCTTGTTGAACAATGTCTCAGTTAAGTTTCCCTCTTCCCAAATGGCTTTAGCTTTTGTCAAGTACAGAAAAAAAAAAATCTAGTAGCACAGTCTCATTTTTTAATTCCATCCATTTACTATTTATTTCTATACTCAACCTATATAAAATTTAACTTCATAATACATTCTCCAGGAGCCTTGCTATTTTCAGGCCTATGGCCATGGGGTGGTTGAATAGGAATGGCCCTCATAGGCTCATATATTAGAATGTTTGGTCGTTAGGGAGTGGCACTATTTGGGAGGGATTAGAAGGTGTGGCCTTGGTGGAGTAGATGTAGCCTTGTTAGAGGAAGTGTGTCCCTGGGAGTGGGCCTAGGGGTTTCAAAAGCCTAAGCCAGGCCCAGTGTTTCTCTCTCCCTGCTGCCTGCAGATCCAGATGTAGAACTTTCAGCTACCATTTCTGCCTCTGTGACACCATGCTTCCCTCTGTGAGGACAATGGACTCACACTCTGAAACTGTAAGCAAGCCCCAGTAAAGTGCTTTCCATTATAAGCATTGTCGTGGTGCTTCTTCACAGCAACAGAACAGTGTCAGGCCAACTAGTATTAGTGAGTTGTACTTGATTTGGGGTGTATTTCTATATTGCATGTAGATGGATGTTGCTTCTGCAGCTGTTCATTTCATCCAAACTGGGTAGTATTGGGCATCAAGCTTTCCAGAGAAGATGGTTCAGTAAGAAGACATCCCCTTCAAAAAAAAAAAATCCAAAAGAGAGGCCCACATCAGCAGATACCTATATTGCAAAGGAAACACAAGAAACATGAAGACGCTACTAAGATGAAAGCCTGACTCGGGTGAATGCCTGGAGAAGATTTCAAAAGTTGTCTGGTAAAAATGACCAGTGAACAAAAGAAGATGAAAACAAGCAGATGTACTCAGTCTGTGACCTGGAGAGGAAAGCCAACACAGAGAAATGTCTGTAGATGAATTTCTAAAGTCTTATTAAATAAGAAACACAGCCAAATACAGGGGTAATAGCCAAAGAGATGAGAGAAATAGCGAAGAGCCACGACTAGCCTTAGCTTACCACCATGCTGTAGCTTCCCCAGAGAGAGAGAGCTTCTTCCTGTCTAACCTGTGCTTTTATTGCCTTCCTGTTCTGCCTTCTCATTGGCTCTAAGCCCAGCCACATGACTTCCTTGTCACTGCCTGTCTATACAGACCTCCAGGTCTCTGTGGTTGGTCCTGGGATTAAGGGCATGTGTCACCACGCTTGGCTGTGTCCTTGACCACACAGAGACTCTGCTTGCCATGTGATTGGATTAAGGGTGTGTGCTACCACTGCCTGACTTCTGTTTATGGCTGGCTATATGACCTCTGATCTCCAGGCAAACTTTATTTGTTAACATACAAATAAAATATTACATTTCAGCACAAATAAAATATCATCACAAATGTCAGCAAATGAGGGGGAAAATCAGCAGTGAGAACTAAGAGTGGACCACAAGGAAGAAGACTTCAGGGAGGAAACTGAGAATTTTTTGATAAAAACAAATAAACATGCTGGAAAGTGAATCATTAAGAAATGTTGTATGATATTTTGTTTGTGTTCTGACAAATAAAGCTTGCCTGGAGATCAGAAGGCAGAGCTAACCACTAGTTAACCATAGAGGGCAGGCAGTGTTGGCACACATCTTTAATCCTAGCACTTTAGAGGAAGAAGCAGGAAGATCAGGAATTCAAGGCCACTCTGGGCTACACAAAATTGATCCAGTCTAAAAGAGAAACAGAGCTGGGCAGTGGTGGTACATGCCTTTGATCCCAACACATGGGAGGTTCACACCTTTAATCCCAGCACATGGGAGGTTCATGCCTTTAATCTCAGCACTAGGGAAGTAGAGAAAGGAATATAAGGCAGTTGGAGACATAACAGTGCCCATTCTGTCTGGGGATTCATAGAGACAGGATCTTGGCCCCATTCAGTCTGAGGATTGGTAGAGACAGGATTCCCCCTCCCCCCCCCCCCCGCCCCAATTTGGTCTGAGATTTCACAGGGATAAGAAGTCTCTAGCAGCTGCTGCTCTGCTTCTCTGATCGTTCAGCTTTCATTCTCAACGTCTAACTCTGGGGTTTTATTGTTAGGACTAATTAGGATCATGCTTCAGAGAAAGAGTGCAAAGTATCAGCAGTAGACTCAACCAAGCGGAAGGAAGAGAAAGCCGGTACTACAGAGCACATAGTTGCAGAAATATTGTGTTCAAATACTGGCAAGAAAAGAATAAATGAGCATGATTACAATGTCCAAGGATTGTGGATTCCAGAAAAGGATGCTATGGTATGGAAGAAGGGAATGAGATATACTAAGGCACAGAGAATCTAGTCAGTGAATTACAGCAGAAAATTTCTCAGCTATAGAGAAAGAAATAAACATTCCAACAGGAGAAGCATTTAGAATTCCCAATAGACATGGCCAGGAAAGAATCTTTCCATGACCGATTACCATCAATGTACAAGCACAAAGCAGGAGGGCTGCCTGGTACATGCTCAGTCTGCACAGCTGGAAACTTATGTGCAGGTCTGAGCAGAAGCAGGTGTAAGTGGGACCAACCAAAGGAAACATGGCTGCCAAAGCGTTTGAGTGCGTGGGTAAGTCAGCCTTACTTCAGCCGTTCCAGGCGGTGCATTGAGCTCTGCCTTAGGTAATAAGGATGCTGGGCACAGAACGGTCATCTTTAACTGCTTCCATGAAGATAGAGGGAGGGACTCACTTTTTCATCCCATAGACACAGAAACCACTGTGTTTGACTTCCTTTCTTGAAGATGTAACAAACCAGTCATCATAGGAACAAAGTGTTGTGGAAGGTTAACATCACACTGTGCATTCTCTCCCAGCCAGCGTCCTCAAATACATGGTAAAACAATCACCATGGAGACCAGGATTGGGACATTCCATGGTTATACAGTCACCATCACATGATTACCTTGTTATTCTATAAAAATGGAGGAGCTTTAGTCTCACTTGTATGTGTGTGTGTGTGTGTGTGTGTGTGTGTGTGTGTGTGTGCACGCGCACACGCGTGCATGTGTGTAAATCAAACAACAACCCACAGGAATCATTTCTCTCTTTTCACCACTTGGAGTTGGGGGTGTAACTTGGGTCATTAGTCTTTACCACAAGCCCCTTTACCCACTGAGCCATCTTGATGGCCTGAGATTAGATTTTTAGAGTTGCTGAGATGGCTGAAATTTGTGGGGCAGAGTCCTGACAACGAGAGAGCTACACAGAAAAGGTATCGCAGAGGTCCAAAGCACAGTCCCTTAAGTCTCAGACTGAATGCAGGTTGATCTGTGAGTGGAGAGGTGGATCTGAGAAGCATGCCCAGGACACTGAGGGGCTCCGAGCTGCAGAGAGTCACAGTACTGGGTGACATCAACGTCCCCAGCAGCAAGAGTGACAGAGTAATGGGGAATGAAACTGTTCTCTGCTGAGATGTAAACAAGTTCTCTGTTATGGAATAATCTTATTGTACACTGTGAAGATGAGTCTTTGCCAAGGTGCCTCCTGATTGGTTTAATAAAAGGCTAACTGGCCAATAGGTAGGCAGGAAGAGGTTAGGTGGGAAAGCCAGACTGAGAGGACACTGGGAAGAAAAAGAACAGAATCTCAGGAGTTGTGAGTCAGACGCAGATGATGAATATGCCATTTTGGAAAAAAAGGTACTGCTGTGTGGTAAAGCATAAATGTGGGTTAATTTAAGTTGTAAGAGCTAGTTAGTAACAAGCCTAAGCTACTGGTCGAGCATTTATATATAATATTAAGTCTCTGTTGTTGGGAGCTGGCCGTTGGTCCTGATGAAAAACTCTACCTACAGTTCTCTCCTGTAGATAAGGAACAATCAGGACCAGCCCTGCCAATGTTAAACACCAGCCTCCTGAGGTGCAGGGAAAGGGATCTCATGTGTTGCAACTTCCATTCTTCAGTGTGGCACTTAGGGAAGGTGAAGAGATTAGTTCCCTCCCCATGGGAATGAGCTGGATATGGTGGAGTATTCCAGCTCTCCCCACTTCTCTCCTCAAATGCCCTAACCACTTCTGCAGCCTTACAGAGGTCCTTACCAGATGTGGCCGCTGATCCTGGACTTCCCAGCCTTCAGAACTTTGAGCCTAAGTCAGTGATTTCCCTTACAAATGATACAGTCTCAGGTGTCTGCTATAGGAACGGGAAGTGGATTAAGATGATTAAATGATGAAGTTGAATGAAAAAAAACCCTTAGTGTTTCACTTTTTTTATTAAAAAAATTGCATTTTTTTTTATAATCCCAATAGAACAAATGAAAAAACTACAATAAGAAGTTAGGGTGCAGGAGGCTGGCAGTGAACCGAGTTCCTTTCTTTGAAAACAGTGAGTCTATGCTTTGTTGAGGGTTGCTGAGGGAGGCTGGTTCCATTTTCCTGGAGCTTGATCCTGGGAAGTCCTGTACTGAAGTGGCCCTTTCTGTAACAGCTTCAGCAACTGCAAGTGTCCTCAAAACCAGGGCAGACCCTTCTGTCCCCCTTGGGCCAGGAAAATTCACCCCTGTGGTCAACTTTCCCAAGGCCCCCTGTTATCCAGACCCTCCTGGCTTTTGAGGTTCAAGGACCCGGTGATCTCTTGCTATCCTTGCCCCTGTACCCCAACCTAGAAATCTCTTTTTCTTTGCTAGGTCCAAGTCCTCAGTCCCACCTGTGCTTCAGAATTGCGAACTCATGAACTTACCAGCTGCTGGGGCCTGGGCTTCTCTGGGCAAGTGCTTCTCGACCCAGTGGCCCATAGCCTATGTACTCCAGAGAGCACCGAGTCTCCTGGGTTCTCAGTGGGCAGCAGGCTGGGCCGGAGCCACAGAGGAAGCATCTGCTGTGGAGACGGGTTCTGTTAGGGATCAGGGGTCTGTATGCCTTGCCAGTGGTGCTCCAGTTCTCAAAGAAGTGGAGGCTGGCTGATTGGGAGCACATGAAAGTCATTGAAAGGGCAAGAGGTGGAGCCATGAATGTGGGGCAGAAATGTGAGACCTGACACAGTGCCTGCTTGCCCCGTGGGAGCTCCGGCACAGAGATGCCCAAGGTTTCTTGCTAGACAAAGACATTGTTGCACAGAAAGAGTGGACCACTGTCGTACCCAGTCATTGGCTGGGGTCGTCCCCAGGACAGCCTAGCCCCAAAGCCAAAGCTGACCCTGAGCACCACCAGGCTCTGTTCACTTCACATCTAGAAGCTGGACAACTGTTCTTTCTTGAGGAAGAGTCAATTGGTGCAGCTCTGGCTGTGGGGAGCAGCTTCCCATGTCTCTGAGGTTCCCTAGAAGAGAGAAATTAAGGGCATAAAACACAGAATACCTTCACTGTGACCTAGAATTACATAGACTTAGAGTCTCAGCTTGTCTCCATCACTATAGATTTAATTTCTGTCTTATGTAGGGTTTCTGTTATTGGGATAAACACCATGCCCAAAAGCAACATGGGAAAGGAAGGATTTATTTGGCTTGTAGGTTACAGTCCATCCTGGGTGGTGGCATAGTGGTGGTGGGGGACAGGAACACACAGGCAGGAACTTACGACAGGAACCTGGAGGCAAAAACTGAAACAGAAGCCATGGAGGGGTGCTGCTTATTGTCTTGCTCCCCATGGCTTGCTCAGTCTGCTTTCTTACACAAACCAGGACCACCTGCCCAGGGGTGGGATTGCCTTTCATGGTCTGGGTCCTCCCACATCAATCATTAGTCAAGAAAATGCCCTACAGACTTGCCTAAGGGCAATCTGATGGAGGCATTGTCTCCATTGAGCTTCCTCTTCCCAGATGACTCTAGTGTGTGTCAGGTAGACACACAAACAATGGGTGTGTGTGTGTGTGGGTGTGTGGGTGTGAGTGCTACCTATAGGTATGTGCACTGTGTGTGCCTGGTGCTTGAGCAAGCCAACAAAGGATACTGGATCCCCTGGAATTGGAATTTTGGACTCTGTGAGCTGCCATGTAGGTGCTTGTGGCTGAAACCAGGTCGTCTACAAGAACAGCAAGCTCTCTTAACTGCTGGGCTGCCTCTCCGGCCCCCTACATTTCTGTTTGTTCTGTCCCCCCTTTCCCCCCCAGTGGCCACTTTGTGAACCGAGTGATTGTCCTGTACATCTGGGCCTCTGCGAACAAGGAAGATATACCATCTAGGTCTTTTGAAGGAAAGCTAAGGGTGGCATGTGATGGTAGGAGTGTGGCAGACGAAAGTGACCAAGGTCCCATAATCCCATCCGGGTCACGCTTCCAATGACCTAAGGACCTCCAACGAAGCTTCATTTCCAAAAAACTCACCGCCTCCCAACAGCACCACCTTGTAAATCACGCCTTTAACAAACAGACCTTTGGGGAGTATTTACCTCATCCATAGCACTCCTTTACAGCTGCTGTGGCCCCCACTGGCCTCTAAATTATCAGTATCTAAACTAGATTACTTCCCAAAGTCCCAGAGGACTCTACCTCCCCAGCCTCTTGGATCATTAGTCACAACTGTATGCAAGGCATGTAGAATGATCCCAGACCCTCTCCATGGAGATTTCATGAAATCCTGCCAGCTACCTTCTCATTGACCCTGAACAGAGCCAAACCCAGACTATGCTCTTTTCTGGGGCAAGAACTCCAAAGGATGTTGCCCGAGCGTACCCCCAAGGACTCTGTCAAAATTTGGTTCACATTTTCTGGGGGTAAGCCAGATACCAAAATGTTTCTGTATTGGAGGATGACAGAAAATAGCCAATTCCTACAACTCAGAGAGAATCGCTTCAAGTCTGGTTACCACCCTGTGCTTTGAATAATGCCTTTATACATAGTAAGCATTTGCATTACCATTTAAAAGCATAATTAAAATTGCAACAACATGTATATGTGTTCATTAATTCAATTGAACTCCTGAAAGGTTTTGAGCAGAGAGGTTTCACCATCAAACAGAAAGTATGAGGTAGTTACATTAAGTCCAGCTTGATGAGAACTCTGGGCCATAAAGCTGTAACTGGGAAGGTTGGCATTAAAGATAACTAGTTAGCCTGGTATTTGTGGCCTTTGCAATGCTACTATAATGACAGGTTTTTATATCTAAGAGTTTATTTCAGATCACATTTGTAATCCAACATGAAGGGAAGTCAGGGCAGGAGCTCGAAGCAGGAGTTGACACAGAGACCATGGGTGAATGACAGTGACTGGCTTGCTCCCCACAGCTTGCTGAGCCTGCTTTCTTGTCCAACTCAGGACTGCCTGTCCTGGGTGGCATCACTCACAGTGGGCCAGGCCCTCCACATCAATCATTAGTCAAGAAAATGCCCCCACAGTTTTGTCTACGGGCCAGCATGACAGACATTTTCTCATTTGAGGTTTCTTTTTCCCAGATGACACCAGCTTGTGTCAAACTGACAAAAAAAACTAGCCAGAACAATTGGTCCCTTGTCAACTTGACCTAAAACACATCCCTATTCAACTATAACCTCCGCTTTCTTATTTATTCCCAAGATGTTAAGTTAATATCACAATATAAAGCATTCTATAACTTTAAAAGTCCCATAAGCTTTAAAAATGTAAACACTTTAAAAATTCAGTCTCTTTAAAATACCCTAAGCCTGTCAACTGTAGGCTTCCGTAAAATAAAATAAAAAAAAACAAGTAAGTTAAACCTTTTCTTATTCCAAGAGAGAAGAACCAGGACAGAGTCACAATCACATCAAAGTAGGACCCAACTCCTCTCAGGAGTGGAAATAGCTCCGAGTCTGAGTCCTGAGACCATGATCCTCTGGGATCCTCGGGCACGGGCAACCCCATTTCTCTGGCTCTACCTGCCACAGCACATACAGTTTACCTCACAGAGCAGGCTGGCCCTGCTCCACGGCTGCGGCTGTCTTGGCAGTAGCCCTGCTGTACTAGTGTCCTAGCACCTCCAATATGCTGGCGTCTCCACTGAACCGAGGCTGCCCCTTCACCAATGGCCTCTCCTGGCCACTCACAGTGCCAACCTCACCTGCTCTCCATGGCACCTTCATGCCTTCAAGACCACTACCACCTGGATGACTCATACACCTCACCAAATCCAACTGCCAGAACAATGTGCAGCCTGGAACCCTTATATATAACTCACATCCAACCCCACATGGGTCTGCCAGGCCCTCTAGCACAAGGTAATGATGAGATTGATAAATTATTGGTAGGAAATGTACTGGAGGCCTCAGAATTTCATAAAAACATCATGTCAATAGTAAGGGTTTAAAAAAAGGATTTTTTCCCATAACCTGGCAACAAGCCAAGGAAATTATGAGGAAATGTCCCACTTGTTCTTCATACAGTCAAACTCCACTACCAGCAGGATGTAACCCAAAGGGTACTCAGAAGAATGAAATCTGGCAGATGGATGTGTTTCATTTTGTAGAATTTGGAAAACTTAAATATGTACACCACACCATTGATACTTATTCAGGATTTCAATGGGCAACTGCTCTGAGTTCTGAAGAGGCTGATTCTGTAATCACTTATTTGCTAGAAGTTATGGCCATCATGGGTATACCTGCACAAATCAAAACTGACAATGCTCCAGCATATGTCTTTGGTAAAATGAAAGAGCTTTGTGTTTATTAGAATCTAAAGCAAATTATATGTATATCACACAATCCTATAGGCCAAGCAGTCATAGAAAGATCAAATTGAACTCTAAAGGATATGCTAAATAAACAGAAAGAGGTAACAAAAACCCTCAGAAAGAGATTACATAATGCTTTATTAACTTTGAATTTTCTCAATGCTAATGAGAAAGGAACAACAGCTGTGGAAAGACATTGGATAACAGAAAAAAAACTACAGAATTAAATCAGTCTATATACTTTAAAGATGTGCTGACCTCAGAATGGAAACCAGGTTATGTATTGTGTTGGAGACAAGGTTTTGCTTTTATTTCTACAGGAGAAGATAAGCTGTGGATACCATCAAAATTGATAAAGGTTTGATTTGAACAAGAGAGACCTCTTAATTAGAAGAGGTAATAGTTCATCAACCAGTGTGATCATCTGGAAGTAATTTTAAGAACACACAACCACATTCCTAAGAGGTGGGGTGGGTGGTTTTTGGTCTTTCAATGGGTTATGGATAGTTGTCATTGTTTAGGATGATTGGTTATGAGTTGTTAATTGTTAATGGTCAGGAAAAAAGCTAAACAAAGGAAATTAGATTTGGGGTTCTTGTTTTAAAAAAAAAGAAAGAAAGAAAGAGGATATCAATATGATAATATAAAGGGTAGATTATTCATTTACTCTGAAAAGAAAAAAAGGAAGAATATGGATATAAGATTTTTTAAAAAGTAGATTATTGAATCTACTTTTAACAAGCAACTACTAGTTTTAAATACTTTACATTGGATTGGTTTTTTGTATATTGTATACAAATTATATATATTGATACAAATTTGAGACTGATTCTGCTGGAAAATACTAAACATATATTTCTAATCTTGTTCAAGATATTGTACTCATACAATTCATTTAACAATGTAATGCAAGTTACTAGTACTTGAAAGTTATTACCAACTAATTAGGATGTAAATAAATGCAAATTAGTATTTAGTCACCTATTACAAGTGAACATATAGTCAGGTTAGGTATGTTTTTAAGATCAAACAGAGATATATCTTAGATATACAGGTCATCTTCAAACACTTTAGAGATCTACAGAATATGGCATTTAAAATTTTTAATAACATAGATTCTTTTTTTTTTATGGCAATAAGTCAAGTCTGCTCCTGGCAGCATACTTCAGAGAAGATGATGGGCATTGAAGAAATTCCATATGGAGTTTACTTTCTTTGTGGCCAAAGTTAGCCACTGGGCAAGAAACTGCCCTTATATTGACTGCTGACAGTATGATATCCAAATAGTACAAGCAGGACACAAAAGAAAGGACTACCAAAACTTACCAGACAAGGTAGGAAGGCCCTTCAGAAAATCCTGCTTCACAGATGAGTCTGTCAGATATCCTAGGCCTGTAGGCTGAAGATGGATGCCCCAATGTTGCAAAGGAACCTTGGGTGACTGTCCAGGCAGCCAGCTGTTTCTGTCATTTCTCACATTTTTTTTTGGAAGTTGCTTGTTTGCACTTCCTGCTTACTCAGTAATATTATTTCCTTCTTGAGTCTCTGAAGGAGTTGAAGATTAAATAGGTATAGTTATAGTTTTCCTTGTTACTCATTGAACAGGTGTGAAGTGTATAAGATTGAAAGACATCAAGAGATATTTTTGGTTGGTAATACAAGTTAGGATACAACATGAATTAGGTACAACACTTTGGACTCACAAAAATAGGATAGATAATGGAGTATATTCTCTGAATTTGTCAAATATTTGTGGGCTTGATATTGTTAATATAACTCTTGATTGTATATACTTATTGTACTTAATGTATATAGTTTTTCTTATATTAGTTATAACCTTCATTTATTATTTTAGACAAAAAAAAGGGGAAATGTGGTGATATATTGTGTACCCCAGTAAAGCTTGCTTGAAGATCAGAGGATAGAACCAGCCACTAGATTAGACATAGTGGCCAGACAGTGGTGGCACACACCCTTAATCCTATCACTCAGGAGGCAGAGATCCATCTGGATCTCTGTGAGTTCAAGGCCACACTAGAAACAGAGCCAGGCAGTGGCAGCACACACCTTTAATCCCAGTGCTGGGAAGTACACACGCCTTTAATCCCAGGAAGTGAAAGGTGTATAAGGCAAAAGGAAATAGGAACTCACTCTCTTTAGCCTGAGGATTTCTTAGAGGTAAGAACTAGTGGCTGGATGCTCTGCTTCTCTGATCTTTCAGCTTTCACTCTGATATCTGGCTGTGGGTTTATTTTATTAAAAGGCAATTTAATAATTTGTGTTACATCTAGTGCCCAATGTGGGGCACCAGATGTTGTTCAAATCTTAAATGGTCTTGTCATTACCAGTACCTCATGCTGGTCAGAGCTTTAAGAGATAATGCACCAGGCCACAGTGCTTTGTATGACAATTCCTGTCCTGTCCTGAAAACAGGGTTTATGAAAGATGGGATTTTAAAACAATGTTTGTTTAATGAGGTAATAAAGCTGATCCCCCATGCCTTCATATGCAAGAATGTGCCTTGTGCTGGCAGCTACACTTTGCAATTTAAGAATCATCCAGGTAATGGTTTTAAAGACATGAAGGGGTCATGGGGAACAGCTGAGGCTTGCAACAGTGTGCCAGGGCTACAGTTCCTAAAGAGAGCCCAGTTGCGATGGTGGACCCTAGCAGTTTTGGAAATGCTGGTGCCATGTGACAGTCACCAGAAGCACCAGCCACAATGAAATGGAGCTAGCTGGGATCTAGAGGGCAGGCTGTGTATATGCTGCTGAGGGCTGGAACAAAGAGGTGATCCACTCACCTAGAGAGAACCCAAAGGATTGTGAATAGATCCCAGATATTAGCTTTGGATTATTGGCACTTTCGGAGCTTGTCTTTGCCTTATACAGATTATGAATATGCCCTGTTTTCTCCCTCTTGAAGTAAAAAAGGGTACTTTATTTTTGATATTACAGGAACACACAGTTGAGATTTTAAACTTTTTTTAAGACAAAATTTTAGAGTTTTGCAGAAATTTTTAAAAAACTGGATATTTTTAAGAAACAATTTTTAAAATATTTAAATTTACAAGGCATTTATGGGACATTTTAAGTTTATAAAGTGCTTTATATTATTAATATTTGAATTTAAAAATAAATAAAAGTTTAAAAATTAAGGCCACAGTTATGAGCACCAAATACTAAACACCAGAAACAGGATCTTACAATGCAGCAGGACAATGACCTAAGTGGTCTGACAAAGAGCTTGGAGCAACTTCTCTTGGAGCAGCTTTGGGGACTGAAAGATGTTTTTACAGGGGTAGCCTATGTTGGCATTCTGGCCCACCCCTTGGGGACATGCCCTGTGTGGCCTAACGTAAAGCCTACTTTAAGAGAATATTCCTCCTCTGCTCTCTCTCTCTCTCTCTCTCTCTCTCTCTCTCTCTCTCTCTCTCCCTCCCTCCCTCCCTCCCTCTCCCCCTATTCCCTCTTTCTCTCCCCTCTCTCTTCCCTCCACCAAATAAAACTCTTCACAGAGCACTGTTTGCATGGCATCTCAATCTCTCACAAGTCTTGGGCACCTTGGCTCCACTCACCAGGGCCTCCCGAGCACTATATCATAACAGCCTAGGACCACCTGCTTGTTGGATGTTTGCACTGAGATTCATAACAGTTGCAAAACTGCAGTTGTGAAATAGCAACAGGAATGATTTTGTAGCTGGGGGGTTACCACAACATGGGGAACTGTATTGAAGGGTTGAAGCACTAGGAAAGTTGAACCACCGGCTCAGAGAATGTCTTTCCTTACCTAAGGTTTGTTCATGCTTAAAAATATATGTCTAGCCTCCTTGTCTTTGCTAGCTTTGTTAAGCTTAAGCTATTTTGATAAACTGAGTCATATAAGAAACTGTAAATTCTGTAATGATGTACTATGAGAGGCTCAAGAAATTTCCCAGTCTGTGGACTGTGTCTATGAATTAAAAATTTTATTTTGATACTAAAAAGAGTTTTGCAGGGCAGAAGTTGTGCACACTTTTAATCCCAGCACTCGGGAGGCAGAGCCAGGTGGATCTCTGTGAGTTAGAGGCCAGCCTGGGCTACAGAGCGAGATCCAGGACAGGCACCAAAACTACACAGAGAAACCCTGTCTAGGGGGCGGGGAAAGTTTCAATTCAGAAATTGTTGTTTTTTAAGGTTCAAACTTAACAGTGATAAAGCTATAATGTCCTTTTTCCAAGGTCAGGCATTTAGATAAAGCTCCCACTCTCTCAGGGGCTTGAAGAAAGTTCCTGCTTGCTAAAAAGGGAGTTAATCTCCTTCTCTCTGACAAAAGGAACTTATGACCCTTCCATTAACATATGACTGTGGTGCCTATTAACTTGTCAAGGTCAATGCTAACCTCTAAGCTCCCTCACTTCCTGCTCACAAGCCCTACCCCAGTAAGTCCTAGTCTTATGAAAGATAATGAATTATTGTAAACTGTTAAGTATAATTAAGAAAAATTTGACTAAATTAAAGTCTTTAATGAACAAGCGGCAGCTGCTAAATTTCAGCAGGAAGTAATTACAGAAGAGAGTACATCACTGCTTGTCTCCCAGCAGACTGGAATGTTAGCTCAAAGGGAAACTCCCTGGCATAGGGGACAAAAGAGCTAGCTACAGTGCCTATTGGCATACCAGGAAAGGTACCTCTTAAAACTAAATAGACCCAGATCTATCAACAGGTAGATTCAGTAGCTTAAATTACTCTAAAGGGCTGTGATAGAATACTCAACCTGCTCTATGTAAACAGAGATTATATATCTTTTAGAGAAAATTGTTGTTTTTATATAAACTACTCAGGAATAATTAGAAATAATCTGTCCATACTCAAAACATTGTAAAAAAAAAAAAAAAAAAAAGGGACCTGAGATGAAGTAAATAACTGGTCCCCATTCTCATTTCCAGGTTCCTTCTAGATAGTACCTCTGATGTCAGCCATCACGGGACCTTTGGCCTTTCTGCTTCTGTCAATAGCTGTTGGCTTTTACATCACTGATGCCTTAACTAAATGATAATTCCTGTCTGGATACCATAAAGCTGATGGTTATTGATGGATTCACAACATGCCCCCACGGTTGGGCATGTTTGCGCATGCCCAGCGGACCTAGACACTTCCGCCTAGCCAGTTCCAGGTCAAAATAGCCATTTCCGGGTCAAGGCGTCTCACGTGACCAGGATCCTGTGACTTTACATGGTTGTGTAAGAGCACTCAACGAAGCCATGTGATCTGCGCATGCGTGGAATAGTTACCTCGACCAGTGTACGCGCGCGTGCGCCACCCAGCATATCCCGGCTCCCTCTTCTTCCTCTTCCCCACACACGTGTCTCTCCGCAGGCCTGAGCACTCGTCTGTCCCTTTTATCTTAATAAAACTCTTGTTAGTGGATTCTGTCGTGTTTTGTGACATTTCCTCGCAGGGTAAGAGCACCGCAAAATAACTAACAGTTATTAGATCCCAATAGAAACTGGCACTCATCACAGAGTCAAGGATTTGACTCAGGATACAACCAAGAGGAGAATGTGAGAGCCAAAGTCACATTTTAGGTTTTAATTACTGTGTTATAGAGATCTGATCTGCAAGCCCCTTGCCCAGGGAAAAATAGTTCCTGATATGCTGGAGGCTATTGTTTATCAGAGATAACAAGCCACATGTTTTCCATTCCCCTAAACAAGTTTGTTTGGCTCATCTGCACCAATGTGCTTGATCACATATGGGCAGGAGGTTCACAGGCTGGAGGAACATCAGGATATATGTTTGCCCCTGATTGGACCTGATGGGAAATACAATGAATTACAGGTTTTCCTTCTTAAGCCCTTGTCATACTTGATTCTAGGCCATTTCCTAGGAACCTGGATATGGACCTGGCCAGAGCCCATCCACCTGCCCAGTATTTAATTAAAACTTGCTTCAAATTTGGCTTTAAACTGTGGTAGTGGTCTCATTCTTGATCAGTGGGATTAACACTTATGGGGACCATTCTCCACTCAAACCAAATATTCTACTCCCTGACCTCCATAGGCTGGTGGCCATATCATTATGCAAAATGCATTTAGTACAACTTCAAAAGTCCCTATAGTATTTATTTATTTATTTATTTATTTATTTATTTATTTATTTATTTATCCTATTATCAGCTTGATACAGTACAAATTCTTATCCTAATAGTGAAATGTTTCATTGAGGCTTGCCCGGTAATTGAGTAAAACCAAAACTTACAAGCCATAGTCATCCTAGGGTCCCCCCTGCTATGTAGCCTCCCTGGTTCTGTGGGTTGCAGTCTGATTGTTCTTTGCTTTGTGTCTAGTATCCACTTATGAGTGAGCACATATCATGTTTGTCCTTCTGGGTTTGGGTTATCTCCCTCAGGATGATATTTTCTAGTTCCATCCATTTGCCTGCAAATTTCATGCTGTCATTGTTTTTCTCTGCTGAGTAGTACTCCATTGTGTATACTTTTCTGCTTTTTTTTTTTTTTTCTGAGACAGGGTTTCTCTGTGTAGCTTTGGAGTCTATCCTGAAACTTGTTTTGTAGATCAGGATGGCCTTGAACTCACAGAGATCCGCCTGCCTCTGCCTCCTGAGTGCTGGGATTAAAGGTGTGCATCACCATTGCCTGGCCTCCCTATAGTCTTTCAGTCTCAACAGTGTTTACAAGTCCAGTCTCTTCTGATATTCAAGTCAATTTCTTAATTGTAACCACCTATAAATAAAAAAGTAAATTATATACTTCTAACGTACAATGGTGTAGACTATACCTTACCATTCCAAAAGCGAAGGAAAGGAACATAGTGAGGAAACACTAGACCAAAGCAAGACCAAAAACAAGCAGGGCAAACCCCCAATCCTGTAGCTCCGTGTCTGATGTCAGAGGGCTCAGATGGCTCCGCCCTCCCAGCTTGGCTGCCTGTGAGATGCTTCTCTCTTTCTCTCAGGCTGGTTCCACTCCAGTGTGCGGCCCTTCTTGGCAGACATCTCACAGCTCTGGCACCTCTGACATCTTGGGGTCTCAGAAGCAATCCGGGCTTCCCTTTCACAGCTTCACACAATGGCTCTGAAGGTCTCTTGCCCTCTCAGGACCTCCAGGAGGGGTCTGCCGTTACACATCGCCTGGCCTCAGAAGCTCTCCTTACCCACAGAGGAAGAGTCCACATCCCTTTTATTCATGTATCCTGCGTGACTGGAAAGCCAGAACCATGTGTACAATGCTGACAAGTTCAGCTGCCCCCTCGGATGGAGCCTGGGCCCCCTGAATCACACTTACAGCAGCTTTCTGAAGTGTAATCCTAAGTAGTCTTATCAACAAAAACCAGGAATAAAATATTGGGGTAATTGATCAAAGGCATGAACCTCTCAAGTGCTGTGATTAAAGACATGAGCCGCCACCACCTGGCCTCTATGGTTAACTAGTGGCTAGTTCCACCCTCTCCTCTCCAGGCAAGCTTTCTTTGTCAGAGCACAAACAAAATATCACACAACAGCTTTCCTTTGTTGTTACTTTTTAAGATCAGAAAATTCCTCAGACTTTTCCTTTACACAAATTAGAAATTTAGCCGGGAGGGGCACCCCACCTTTATTCCATTTGAGACCAGGCCTCTCCTTATCTCCTTCAGCACATTACATTTCCTGGTGTTCTTCTTCTCCTCAAACTGTACATTTTGTGTTGCTACATGTCCGCACATGCACTGTCCAGCAGCCAAGCGAGGGGCCTTACATCCTAGGTAATCCATGCACTGCATGATCACATAATTTGTGCACAGTGTGATCATGCAATCTGTGCACATGCATGGCATCGCTCCCTAAGCCCATATGCGCATGTGCAGGGGAATCCATAAAAAGCGGGTCACAGACTCCTCCCCCCTCTTCTTCTTCCCCTTCTTCCTCCTCTCTCTCTGCACATGTCTTTCAAACAGGCCTGAGCACACCGTCTCCTGTCCCCCACTTCTCCTAATAAACTCTCATAGTGGGTTTTGTTGTGCCTCATGGCTTTTCTTGCATAGTAACAGCATTGTTTAATGAATAACACAGCGCCACAGCCGCATAAAACTAACATTGGTGCTGAGACGAAGCAGGCCCTACCAGTGCTCTGAGTCCAGGACTCTGTACCAAGGTTTGTTCGAGCTATGACTGCCTGCTTTTTTTATTTGCCTGGCCGACAGACCGCTCCTCACAACACCAGCTGCTCAGATTGGTGAGATTTCCCTTTCCAATCCCTAGCCATTTCCCATGACTGCAGCCTGAGAGATATTTCTCACTGTCAGACCCCTGGGGGTCCTCGGGCTGTGCATGCACCAACTCATTCTCTTGCTTGAAGAAGCATTGAATGCTGTTGGACCCCCCAGGGGGTCCTCGTGCTCTTATGCCCTGGCCCTTACCCCTCTCTTGATGAAGGGTTGGGTAACTTGTGCCAATTCACAGATCCTTCCTTGATCTCAGGGACACCTGAGATTGTGGTCTTGGATCACTTTTTTTTTTTTTTTTTTAGTTTTAAAATTTTTTCCTCTCTGCTGCGATCATGAGACATAAGGCTTCCTCTTCTTAGGCTCACTCCTCCTCTGAGAAATGCCTTAAATATCCCTTAGATAACAATAAATATGGCTACATAATGGCTGCTTGGACCCTGAGATTTCACAGGAATTATCTAACTTCTGCCAGTGAATGGGCCAATGAAAAGAGTTATCTTATCCCCAAGCTTTTTACCCAAGCTCTGAGGCCTCCCTTTCTGATTTTCTCTCCTGCCCATGTGCATTCCTGAACCGGAGGAATCTCTGACTCCCAAGAACCTCCGCCTGTCTGACCTCCGCTCTGCTCTCCGGTATCAGGTGGGCAGCTCCTGCCCGACTCTGGGTCCCATCTTCTCCCTGAGAAGCACAGACAGGTCTGGGGGCAGGCTAGGATGCCACATGCAAATGGGTTTCATCAAACCAATGCTGCCTACCCGGGGCTAAGGTGGTTCACAATCAGGAACCGCATTGGGATTATATTAACCCTGATGGCTCTCTACCTAGAGACCAGTTTATAACCTGCCTCCTGGCTGGTCTTCCTAAGGCTTTCCTCAGACTAGTAAACTATCAAATGCTAAAACACCTAATTCAAGATAAGGAATAAAATCCACCTCATGTCTCCCAGAGCTTCCCTGACATCAGGGCTAACTTAAGCATCTGGAGAGAGGCCCTTCCTGTGGGCAGTAGTCTTAGCTGTGGCATTTAAAGTGTATCATGGGAGAGATGAGAAAGCCTGTAAACAGAACTGCCAAATGCTGGCACACACTATTCACTGGCTGCCTGAAGGCTTCCAGGTCCCTGTTTTAAGTGTGGTAGAGAAGGCCCCTGGGCTCCTGTGTGTCCTGCCCCATGTCAGCCAAACTGGGCCTTGTCCAAAGTACCACCAAGAGGGACACTGGTCAGCTGACTGCCCCCATACACCTCGTGGCATGGGACATCAAACCAAGACCACCCTCCAGCTATCTCCCAGGTTTGGCCACGGGCTCACAGGGAACCCAGGATAGCCATTGCAGCATGGGGCAATCCATTTCCTTCATTTGGACACTGAGTCACTTACTCAGTCCTGCGGGAGTTTTGGGGTCCCACCTCTCTGTTCTCATTTACCTATTGTTGAGGTAGGGAGACAGCCTTATCCACCTCACCAGACCCCAGCACTTAACTGCATTTTCAGGGGTATCCCTCTCACCCACACATTTTTAGTTGTGCCAACCTGCCCTGTGCCCCAATGGGAAGAGATTTTCTGGCTAAGGTAGGAGCTTTATTTCGTTTGCTCCCCCCATTTGCCTCACTCCAGACCCGTCAGTGGTGCCTCTTCTCCTCCTCATGCACAGTGACACAGACAGGGCCCTGCTCTCTCTCTCTCAAGTTCCAGAGGACACCAGGATCCACTGCCTTGTCACCAATTCCAGAAGAATGAGATTTCACCCCACAAGCATTTCCTTCCTGGTTCCCTCTCCTAATTAACTACTCAGCTAATTGTTACAGGACCACCATAGAGCCAGATGCCAAGGACCATCAAGTATACTGAGGCAGTAAGGAACAGTAACAGTCCAGAAGTATTCACACCCCCAGACCCAAAAGGGTCTGGACTCTGCATAAAACAGACTTTAATATAACAATCTATCACTGTTAAATGTCCTCAGCAGTTGATAACCTGTGTTTCCTGGATGCTAAACTAATAAAGGAAACAGGTGCCTTAAAAATCTGCCTCAGAGAAGGCTTATCTCAGATGAAAATTAAAAGCATGTTCCATCTCTCTCTCTCTCTCTCTCTCTCTCTCTCTCTCTCTCTCTCTCTCTCTCTCTCTCTCTCTCTCTCTCTCACACACACACACACACACACACACACTAACCAATATAGCAGAGTACTAAACATTATAATATCATGGCAACCAGCTCAAGATTTTAAATTCACCGTGGCTGCTTCTTAATATGTTTAAAAATTCTTCTGAGCTCCAGAGCCAGCTTGGATCCACCTGGACAGCACCTTGTCAGACCCAAGCAGCCACAGAGCCGTAAGCAGTGGAAGGCAATGGAGGATTCCCAAAGCAGCAGAGGACAATCCACTACCCCAGGACATCTGGCTACCCCAAAAGCTCCCTTCCCTACCCCCAAAGAGTTGACTGACACCCACCAAGTCAGCTGGAAGCAGTTTCAGGAGACACAGGACCCCCATTCCTGTTCACTCGCAATTTTTTTAATAAGCAAAGAGTCTGGAATGTTGCTACATGACCACACATGCACTGTTCAGTAGCCAAGCAAGGGGCCTTATGTCCTACATAACCTGTGCACTGCATGATCACATAATTTGTGCACAGTGTGATCATGCAATCTATGTGTGACATAGCTCTGTAAGCCCATATGCGCATGTGCAGGGAGAATCCATAAAAAGTTACAGACTCCTCCCCCGTCTTCTTCTTCCCCCTTCTCCTTCTTCCTCTCTCTCCACACATGTCTCGCAAACAGGCCTGAGCACACCGTCTCCTGTCCCCCACTTCTCCTAATAAACTCTCATAGTGGGTTTTGTTGTGCCTCATGGCTTTTCTTTCATAGTAACAGCACTGTTTAATGAATAACACAGCGCTACCGCATCAAACCAACATTTTCTATTTCTTTCTGCCTCACTAGCTCTTTTGTGTTGTAGACCTACATAAAAGTGATTGTTAATACCAAGCAACAGAGTAAGCACTAGGCTACCTTGACATCTCAACCAATGAAATTAGTCCAAACCTCTTCAGTTTAGCCTCAGACAGATTCTTAGGACAAGGACAGAAGCAGCCACATTCTTTGCCAAAATATGACAAGAATGATCCCTAGGCCACTTGCTAATATTTTTCCCTTCCAGAACCTCTTGAGCTAGGCCCCCATCTACATTTCTCTCAGCCCTGTCTTTCAAGGTCCTTGTAGATTGGCCCATTACGTTCTGCTTAAAGCACTGAACTACTTTCCTAGCAGTTCAATGTCTCAAAGTCTTCCACATTTCATTGTTGTGGAATATTATTTTAAGATATGTTACAATTGTTTATGCTGTGGACTATTTGTTTAATGATGCAAAGATGTGTTACATTCTTTTATGTTGCATTTGTTTAATTCTGTAAAGCTGTGTTACTTTGCCTGTCTAAAACACCTGATTGGTCTAATCTAATAAAGACCTGAATAGCCTATAGCAAGGCAGGATAAAGGATAGGCAAGGCTGGCAGGCAGAGAGAATAAATAGGAGGAGAAATATAAGAGAAGACAGAGAAATATCAAGAGATGAAGGAGGAGGACCCCAGGGGCCAACCACCCAGTCACACAGCCACACAGCCAGACATGGAGTAAGAAGTAAAGAAACGATATACAGAAATAGAAAAAAGGTAAAAAGCCCAGAGACAAAAGATAGATGGGATAATTTAAATTAAGAAAAGCTGGCTAGAAACAAGCCAAGCTAAGGCTGGACATTCATAAGAAAGAATAAGCCTCCATGTATTTATTTGGGAGCTGGGTGGTAGGACCCCAAAGAGCAAAGAGCCAAAAGAGTAAATAAAATAATCAATACATCAACACCAGCATGGTCAGGCTTGTTGCAGCAACAGCCCACTCCCTGGTACCAACTTCTGCTTAGTTACGTTTGGGTCGCTGTGATAAAACTCCACAATCAAGGCAACTTATAAAAGATAGTGTTTCATTTGCTTTACTATTCAGAGGGATGGAGTTCATGATGGCAGAGTAAGGAATAGTTGAGAGCTCATACCCTGATCTAAAACCACCAAACGGAGAGAGGAACAGGAATGATAAGAGTCTTTCGAAACTTCAAATCTTGCCCCCAGTGACACACCTCCTCCAACAAGATCGCACTTCCTAATCCTTTCCAAAAAGTTCTATGTATCAGGATTTTCCTTTTTTGGGACCACCAACCAGTTCCCAAATCATGACGTGGAGACTTCTTATTAGTTATGAGTGTCTGGCCGTATTTTAGCTCTTATTTTAATGATTCTCTTTATCTACATTTTGCCCTGGGGACTTTTTACCGTCTTTCTTTCTGTATGTCTTGCTTTCCTGCTGTCTCTATGTCCGTCTGTCTGGCAGCTGCCTGGCGTCCGGCCCCAAGTGTGCCCCTCTCCCTCCTCATTCTCTTCTCCCTCTTCTTTCCTTCTTTTGAGCCTAGATTTCTCCTCCTACTTATTTTCTCTGCCTGGCAGCCCTGCCTATCCCTCTCCTGCCTAGCTATTGGCTGTTCAGCTTTTTATTAGACCAATCAGGTGCCTTAGGCAGGCAAGGTGAAACAGCAGCACATCTTTGCATAATTAAACAAATACAGCATAAGCAAATATAACACATCTTTGCACAGTTAAAACAATATTCCACAACGGTTCTACCAATTGGGGACCACATAGTCAAATATAGGAGGCTATGGGTGCTCTTCCCATTCAGATCACCACACTGGATAGTGAATGGAAAAATACAAATTTATTTAAATTACAACCCTGAAGGTTGGGAACTCTAGAACATGACCCTGCATCTGTGTGGAGTCTGGTAAGGGCATTTTCTCATCATCTGCATCATCTCATGGCAGAGGTGAGGCTACCATGACAAAGCAGAGCAAGCAGCTAATAAAAGTTTCTGTTCCTTTTCTTATAAAACCATGTTCATGAATTTTTCTCATCGTAATCACTCCTAAAGGGCTCACTTACAAGCACTATTAGCATTTGACATCAGAGATTATATATCCAACCCATGAAATTTGGGGGAACATTTCAAACCATAGCGCCTACAAAAAAAGTCAGTCTCACACTATTAGTCAGGGCCATGACATTTGTAAATCCCCATTTTGGTTGAATTGTGACAGTTCTGGGAACTAAAATAAAATGTTTTCCAAAATTAAAGTAACTTGTTCCTCTGATTATCACCCTTCCTGTTCTTCCAGTCCCAGGAATAGCTAGCCAGGAGAGATGGTTACCCATCACCTGGCATTCTTTATTGGGGACTATGGGGGTCCAGCCCCTCGATAGTCCCCTCTCAGGGTCTGGGAAGAATCTACAACCAGCTGATAATTAATCTTTGATGAAAAGAAATGAATCTATGTACACGAAACTCCTTAGTTCATACACTTTATTATTCTGTGATAGTTCTCACCCTACACAGCTTCTATTCTGCTCTCATGTCTAGCTTCTTTCTTGCCTGATTTCTCTTTATTTATCTACTGTCCCCTCTAGATTCTATCTTAATTCTTTCATCTAGTTCTGTCCCTTCTAGGTTCTCATCTGTCTAGTTCTTTCCCCTATCAGCTCCTCTCCCATCTCCTTCTCTCTCATCTGGCTCTTCCTCATCTTGTTCTTCCCCATCTGGCTCTTCCTCATCTTCCATCTTGTTTCTCTAGTCCTCTCTTTTAGCCCTTCAATCTAGTTCTTCCCCATTTCAGTTTGTTCCTCTCAAGTTCTTACCCATCTAGTTCTTCCAATTTCTTTTCTCTTCTCTTCCTCTGACCTGGAAGTCCCAGTATATAAAGGGAGGGTCCGAGCTAAATTGTGTAAAGATATTACTTAACGTCCACCTCTCCTAGGCGGTGTCTCCTTGTGGAATTTACCTTAAGTCAGGAGACTTGCACGTGGGCTGTTATCATTGTTAGTCCTCGGAAGTTGGGCGCCCACCTGGGACAGTATCTCCTTGTGGAATTTAAGTGAGCTGTTATCATTGTTATCCTTGGAAGTTGGGTGCCCACCTGGGCAGTGTTTCCTGTAGTCCTTGAAAAGTGGCTAAGGGAGATATCTGATTTCAGAGAAAGCCTTTCCTGAGGCTGTTCTCCAAACACCTGGAATGTGTATGTCCAGAGAGTGATCAGTCCACACTGTTAGCCCTTCTAGGGAAAAGTCAATTGGGAAAACTATGAAGGTACACATGATTTTCATAACGGAATACAGCTGATAAATAACAAGCCAGGTAATACCAAAAACTCCTTGGGATTTGGCTTCCTCTGAAGGACTTCCCTGATTCCTCCAGGTAGTGACTTTGCTATAACCAGCTAAGTTCTTATGATATCTTCCTGTGGCCTGCAGCAATTCTTAATTCACTACCCCCTGGATATCCCTAGAAACAGCCATCTTCAGAACAACAAAACCTTTTTTATCTCCTTCCCACTCTGATTCCTGAGAAAACCACGAGATGAGACCATCATTCTGCTACACAGAACTGAACTCTCCTCAGAGCCCCTTATCATGCTGCTGTCTTCTTGTCTATGGCATTAATAACTTTTCTTATAAAAATATTATCCCAAAGAACAATCTGACTTAGAGTCCCCCTAAACTCAAAACCTGAAATCCTTCACATACCTGTGATATCACCTGACATCAGGGTTGGGAGGGGGCCTCTTAAGAGGTTCCAGGTTCTTGTGTCCAGAAACAAGGAATTGAGCATAGACAGTTACAGTTGAATCAAAGACAGTTTATTTGGAGAAGCTATACTACTAAGAAAGAAGATAGGACAAATCAAAGAAAGTCCAATAGTTCAAGCTGCCTGCTACACTAAGGATTTATGCCTCATAACTCGGGTTTTTTGATTCTTTAGTACAGTAAAGGATTTTCCACACTACCCTGTTATACATAGTTCCTCACAGAGTTTTCTGCTTGGCATGTCTCATTAACATCTCATTTTTTTTTCAGTTTTTAAAATTAAAATGTAGTCACATCATTGCCCCTTTCTCCTCCCTCAAATCTCTCCCGTGTCCTCCCTCACTCCCACTCAAATTCATAACTTCTTTTCATTGTTATTGTTACATACTTGTGCATAAGTATATCAATACAATCTGATCAGTCCATTTAGTGTTATTGGTATGTATATTACTTCAGGATTTGGTATTGGATAACTAATTACAAGATTCATCCCTTGGAAAGACTAATTTTCTCTTTCTCAATAGTTTGTTGGCTAGGTTTACAGGACAAGGGATAATTTCCCTTCTGTTGAGTGGCCTAAAGTTGAACTAGGCAGTTGTGGGTCACTGCCAAGATATGAATGCTACTGTTGTACCTTTAGGAATATCTTGCCATGCTGGTCATCGTTGTGGTTCACAGGCATCACAGCTGGGTGGGACTACTTATTGCTTTCCTCCCTTGGCAGCTTGCACAGCACCTTTTGGTATTATGAAACTAGCCCTCGGGGAGGAGGCTTTCAGGTCAGATGAGTGCTGTGTCTGAAGTCCATGACGTCTACAACAACAGGGACTTCCCTTTAACTTCTGGGAGTCAACAAATCACAACAACAATAGCCTATATTATTTTGGGGTTCTCTTGAACTCTCCTGATCAACAACTCAAAAGTACTGGAGTTTTTGTTAGATAGTCTATGGCTCTTGGGGGAGCATATGTGAGATATATGTGTGTGTGTGTGTGTGTATGTATATATATATATGTGTGTGTGTATGCATATATATACATACATATATGTGTGTTCTCATTCATATATATTCTATATAATGTTGAGTAAACATAAAATAATAATGCTTCCTTATGGCCTTTTCAGACATCCTTAGCATTATTTATCCCTCCACTCACCTTCTCCTCTCATTAGCATCTTAAATGTCCACCTGGGTATTGTAATGAGCCTCCAGACACCCTGGAGTGTCTGTGTCTGCAGCAGCAACTGGCTATCAGCAACCTGTGAAAAAAGGGGTACCTCCAGCCTTCATTTGACCAACTTGGTCTTTGTATGCTAACCACCTACCTGGTACACCTGCCAACATATTTGGAGTATGTGCTTTATTCTGTGACTATAAGACTTCAGGAAATTGTTACCCCTCTGGAACATGGTATTTGGGGAAACTTGAATCTATGTACCCGCCATGGTCACTGTACTGGCTAGTTTTGATGTCAACTTAACATAAACAAGAGTCATCTGAGAGGAGGGAACCTCAATTGAGAAAATGGCTCTATAAGATTGGGCTTCTGCCAGGCGATGGTGGCGCACACCTTCAATCGCAGCACTCGGAAGGCAGAGGCAGGCGGATCTCTGTGAGTTTGAGGCCCACCTGGGCTACAGAGTGAGTTCCAGGAAAGGCGCAAAGCTACACAGAGAAACCCTGTCTTGGAAAAAAAAAAAAAAAGATTGGGCTTAGGCAAGCCTGTAAGGTCTTTTCTCAATTAGTGATTGATATGGAAAGGCCCAACCCATTATGGGTGGGGCCATCCCTGGGCTGGGCCCTGGGTTGTATGTAGCTAGAGTTTTCCTGCCTGGCCCACAGTCAGGACAAATCTCTGTCACCCGCCAGTGCCACAGCCACTCAGACCCAACCAAGTAAACACAGAGACTTATATTGCTTACAAACTGTATGGCCATGGCAGGCTTCTTGCTTTCTGTTATTATATCTTAAATTAATCCATTTCTATACATCTATACCTTGCCACGTGGCTCGTGGCTTACTGGCATCTTCACATGCTGCTTGTCATGGTGGAGGCTGGCAGTCTCTCTGCCTCAGCCTTCCACTTCCCAGAATTCTCCTATTCTCTTCTCTCCTTGTCCCGCCTATACTTCCTGCCTGGCCACTGGCCAATGAGTGTTTTATTTATACAGAACGATATCCACAGCAGTTGTATAAGAAAGCAGGCTGTGCAAGCCATGTGAGTCAAGCCAGTAAGCAGTACTTTTCCGTGGCCTCTGCATCAGCTCCTGCCTCCAGGCTCCTGCCCTGTTTGAGTTCCTGTCCTGACTTCCTGCAGTGATGAACTGTGATATAGGGGTATATGCAAAATAAACCCTCCCCTCTCCAAGTTGCTTTTGGTCATGATATTTCATCACAGCAACAGTAGTCTTGAGACAATTACTATCTCTTATCCCCTTTGAAGTAAGAGCTGTACTTTTTACATTGATACAAGGTATGTCTACAAAGCAGACACCTATGTTCAGTACTAGAGAGTAAGCATGATGAGGGGCCCAGAAACAGGCTAGAATTCGATGTCAGCCATCTTTCCTGCTCTTTTCTGAGATTTCCACCACTTAGCCGGTGGTCTCTGTAAATATGCTCACCACACATTTGCCAACTCACCACCAGCCTTCCCCTCTACAATGTGGAAATTGTCCCTTCCCCAGGAAAGGGCTTTTTAACCTGTCTCACATTTACATGTGTTCTGGCTTTTGTCTCTTAGCTTTTTGCAAATTGTTAACATAGCCACAGGCACTGGAGGGGAGGTGGAGGGAATTCCACATCCTTTGTCCAAACTGTAAACAACTTGATTTTATTTAACCAATTTCTGTTTCCTAATTTATTTTGGAATACAGGAAAACTGAGGCCCTAACCTGGGACCACAAGGACCAGTTCCGCACTGCCCCATCCTGATGGAATGCAGCATATTTCCAAAGTTCTTCACTGGTGTCCTCACTCCCTCCACCCCGCTTTTTCCTCTCCCCTCTACCTAACACTCTCCTTCTAATCTCTACTCAGTCTTAGCCCCTTTCTCTTTGCAAACATACTCTCCCAATGAAACCACCTGCCTTTACTTAAATGCAAACTTGTACTTGGTCTTTGCATATCCCAGTTCTCTTGCCTAGGATGTTTCTCCTCACTTCTGCTTCTGGACCAAGTTCCTTATTCCTCAGTGCCAGGACAACTCTCTGTGCTGGAATGTGCCATCTGTCCTTTACCATTTGCTGTGACAGTGCCTCTGTGCCCACCACCAGGTCATGAGCACATCATCTGTTAGAATGTGTACCCACCCCTTTAAGACAATCATAGCTTCTTAAGAGTCCAGATGCAACAGTTGGAAAGACTCAGGCCACACATTCCCGTGGCTCCCTCTGGGATAGAGAGTTAAGAAACAGTTTGTTCGGTGACTTGATAGCTAATAATTTATGATACCTGGCTCTTCTATGTGTGGGGATGAGACATCCAGCCCTAACCTGATGGCACTGTGTTATTGCCTGCTCTGGCCCAGTCAATTAGAGACATCCATCCAGAATGCTCAGATATATGTAATAATTTACACATAACTCCCTTGAAATGGCTAAAGAAACTTAATGTGGTACCAGGCATCCCTTAAGAGTCACTGACCTTTGCCCTGGAGTGCTTGGGGGATCCTGCAGGTGAGCTAAGAATAGGATAATGGTGTTCCAGCTGTGGGATATTTAACCACTTGCTTTCTGCTTTTGTAAAGTCCTCTATCACCGTTGGACTTGGATGAAGTGGTCTTTTTATTACTAGACAACAGGAAGGAGAAACAACTGAGGGGAATAAAACAGTTTTCTTGCTCAGCTGCAGATTCCATAGATAATTGCAATGTATATCCTTGATATCCACCTTTACAAACCTTTCTTTTAAACCCCTTCATCATGGCATACTGTTTGTCTCTAAGGATTCTGTCTTTCTGCTATCAGTAATAATAAATTTGTTTAATCTAAATTTAAATTGAGTCTAAGTCTTTGGTCTTTCCCAATGGATTCAAATACCACAACATTTAGAGACCCCAGCGAGATCCCTGAGTGACCTCTGACTCACGGCCAGGAGTCCAGGACAGGCCCCACCTGGGGAGCCTGTAAAGGGATAGGCCCTGGGAGACTTGAAAGTCTGGGGAGCCCATGACCAAGGCTGTCACAAATTAATGTCACTAGTAGGGGACAGGCCCTGAGGGAGCAAGTCCAAAGTGGACTTTACAGGTCCCAGGTAGCCCAGACTATGAGCATTGAAAATTTGTAAATTGAAATCAAAACAATGTAAAAACTGCCACCCGCCGGGCGGTTGTGGCGCACGCCTTTAATCCCAGCACTTGGGAGGCAGAGGCAGGCGGATCTCTGTGAGTTCGAGGCCAGCCTGGTCTCCAAAGCGAGTTCCAGCAAAGGCGCAAAGCTACACAGAGAAACCCTGTCTCGAAAAAACCAAAAAAAAAAAAAAAAAAAAAACTGCCACCCAATGCACATCTGAAACTTGGACCAATTGGTAAGTTATTCTATTTTGTTTTAGAGTCTAGACATTTGGAGAGACATAGGAAAATTGGACGCAATCATAGACCTTTGTCTCAATGGGACACCTTTTGTCCTTCTTATTTGTGTGTGAATGAAGGTGGCTACCATGCATCTATATGTCTGACACGAGTTGATCTCCTCTGACTGTGCTAGTGTACTGTCCTTTTGTATTAGTGTCTACCGTCTATTGGATTTTTGTTTTCAAGTATCATTGCAGGGATGCGAGCCAGACCAAATAAGCCGAATCACCCCTGAACTGCATGATGCAGTCCTTGTAGGAGTTCTATGAGGTGGACTACACAGCTAAGTTGTCACCACAGAAGTTTCGCAACCTCTGTGAACTACAGTGACCTGCCCTTGATGTGGGATGGCCAGATGAGGGGTCATTTGACCCTCAAATAGCCAGGAAAGTCTGGCAAATGGTCACAAGAAGACCTGGTCTCCCAGATCAGTTTCCTTACATCCACCGCTGGCTCCTGCTCTTTCTGGAGTCTCCACCATGGCTGAGGTATTATGCACTTAAGCGGGACTCTTCTGTTTTATGTTTTAATCACCAAGCCTGTGGACCAAAGACTGAGTAAAAAATCTTAGCAAAATGCCAGGCCTCTCTGTTCTAGTTCCCACAGAAGAGGTGGGCATTCCCCCACCTTACAGTCCCCACCACCAGCTGGTACAGGACTCGGCTGTGTCTGAGGGGACCCAACTGTGTCTGCTGTCCCTAAAATCTACCCTGATTTGCTGTCATCCCTGCCTGGTCGGCTCTCACCTCCCCACACTCAAAGAGGACTATGCCCCACCACAGCTGAGCTAGACTGTCCTCCCCTTCAGAGAGGCATCTCCTCGCTGCCCCCAGCCCTCACAGGGGGCAGAGACCCATGGGCATCAAAGGTAGACCTTTTCTAGTCTGTGTCCCTTTTTCAACCAGTAGTCTTTGTAACTGTAAATCCCAGAACCCTTTTTTCTGAGAGACCCCAGGCCCTCATTAACTTGCTGTGTGACACTGTTTTCTTCCACCCATCAGATTGTAAGCAGCTCCTGGGTACACTCCTTACTGCTGAAGAGAAAGACTGGATCTTGATGGAGTGGGGAAAAAAAGCTATGTGGGTCCAGGGGCTATGGGATTGGAAGCAGAAATGAGAGCCAAGTGAATACCACCCTCAGCCTTACCAGACTGGGACCCCAACACTGACAAGGTAGGGTGGCACTTGACACCTATCATCAGGTCTTCTTGACCAGAATCAGAACAGCAGTTAGGAAGCTGACAAACCTCTCAAAAGTTACAGAAGTAATCGAGGGAAGTTAGGAATCCCTGCTGGGTTCCCAGAGAGCCTCAGAGAAGCATACCAAGAGTTCACACCCATTGACCCAGATCCTCCAGAGAACCAGCGGGCTATTAGTACTGCCTTTATTAACCAGTTGGCCCCAGATATTCACAGAAGGTTACGAAAGTTAGAGGGCTTTGAAGGGATGAACAGATCACGGCTGCTAGAGATAGCTCAGAAGACTTTTAACAGTAGAAACTCGGATGAGAAAAGACAGAAGATTGCTTTCAAAGAGTGGCCCAAGGGCAGCCAGAAACTCCACAGATGCCCAAAACAGCCCAAAGCCAAGCTAAAAATGACCAATGTGCCTACTGCAGAGAAAGAGGACTTTGGAAAAATGAATGTCCGAGAATTGACAGGTCAGAAAAAGGAAAACTGATTGTCCATCTGAACAGGCCAGATGACAGGGCCAGTGCTCTATACAAATGAGCCCCCAGGAGCCCATAGTCACAGGAAAAAGATGGTTCCTGGTGGACACAAGTGCAGCCCACTCAGTACTAACCCACCCTCTGGGACCCATCACTAAGGAGAAAATCATCATTCAAGGGGCCACAGGACCTTGCACCTATTCCTGGGCCACCAGATGAGAAGTAGCCCTTGAAGGAGGTACAGAACACGCTCTTTCACTGAATTGCCAGAGTGTCCACATCCTCTAATTGGCAGAGATTTGCTAAGAAAACTTGGTGCCGCCATAGCATTTGATGAGAATAAAACCACTCTGAACTGGGGAACCCATGCTCAGCAATCTTGGTAATGCCCCTTGTCAGAGGAATACCAAAGGACAGAAATCGATACTGGAAAACTAGGAACTCCTCGTTTTTGTTTTGTTTTCTTTGTTTTTTTTTTTTTTGTTTTTGTTTTTGTTTTTTTGGTCAGGACTCCTTCCTGACAAAACTAAAGTTAAAATTCCTTGGAGTATAGACAGAGACCAACTTCCCAGAACTGGCTTTGCATTGATCACCCATCTCAAGGGAGGCCAAAACAGGCATCAGGAACACATCAGCAGCCTTAGAGAAGCAGGGACTCTAGTACCCTGCCACTCTCCGTGGACTGCCCCCCATTGCTCCTGGTCATTAAGCCAGGCACAAAAGACTATCATCCTGTCCAGAACTTAAGGGAAGTAAGTAAAAGAGTGGAGTCTATATACAACAGTACCAAGTCTTTATACACTGTTTGGACTATTGGGTCCAGAGAACAATGTTTTCAGTAGCTCTCAATCTTCACAGGGGTCACCTAAGACCATTGGAAAACACTGATATTTGCATTACAATTCATAACAGTAGCAAAATTACAGTTATGAGGTAGCAACAAAGATAATTT
The DNA here is from genome assembly GCF_949786415.1 of Peromyscus eremicus. Taxonomy (NCBI): domain Eukaryota; kingdom Metazoa; phylum Chordata; class Mammalia; order Rodentia; family Cricetidae; genus Peromyscus; species Peromyscus eremicus. The sequence goes on along the minus strand of NC_081428.1, from coordinate 79,679,561 downwards.
TATGGTTGGGGGTCCCCACAAGGTGAGGTCTGTATTAAAGGGTTGTGGTTTAGCAAGGTTGAGAACCACTGACTTATACTGTCCTAGATCTGAAAGATGCTTTTTTTTTCTTTCTACCTCTGGCTCCTGTGAGTCAGCCTATATTTGCATTTAAATGGACAGATCCTAAATCAAGTGGCAGAGGCTGGCCAGCTGGCTTGGAATCAGTTGCCACAGGGATTTAAAAATTTCCCAACTTTGTTTGACGAAGCTATTAGCTCCAATCTACTTGAGTACTGTCAAGGGTGCCCAAATGTCACCCTCTTGCAGTATGTGAATGATCTCTTCACTGCTACCTGCACCCCAGAGGAATGCCAATGTGTCATGAAGGAGCTGCTCAAAACACTCCAGCAGCTGGGTGTGTCAGCTAAAAAGGCCCAACTGTGCTCTAATAAGGTAACTTACTTAGGCTATTGTTTAGAGGGCAGCAACAGAACTTTGTCCATGAGCAAGACTCAAGCTATTCTAAATACCCCTGAGTAACGACAGGACAAGAGGCAGGTAAGAGAATTCCTGGGTACTGTCAGATACTGCAGAATATGGATAACCATCTTTGCTGAAATAGCAAAGCCATTGAATGAGAGCCTGAGAGGAAATAGACCCTTGAGGTGGGAGGACAAATAGGCATTTCAAAAGTTCAAGGGAGCCTTGATATCAGCCCCAGATACCAGGCTACCTGACATTAATAAACCTTCCCACTTGTTTGTGGATGAGCAAAATGGGGTGTCAAAGGCTTGCTGACTCAAACTTTGGGACCCTGGAGAAGCCTATTTATCTAAATGCCCAGACACAGTAGGATAGCCAGGGGTGGCGGGAGTGAAGGGGTTGGGGGGGAATATGTGTGCAAAACAGCTTGGCCACACAACTGCCATGACAGACTTAGAGGCCCAGACACAGCTTCTGTGACAGGCTTATTGACAGACAACACTCAGATCCAGGAGAGGCTGTGAGCTGACCCCACCCAGGAAGGGACTGCATCTAAGGGGAAATACCTGACATTCCAAACATTCCCTATACCCCCTAGACAAATATCAGCCAATCAAGGTTCTAAACCCTAGAAATCCCTCTCACCCCAACCTCTGCTATGATAAAAACCCCACCCTGCCTGGGCTTGGGGGATCTCTGCTCTTACAGAGAGTCCAAGCTCCAAGCTTGAAATAAAGGCTCTTTGTTTTTACATCTGGGATGCGGTCTCTGTGGTGGTCTTTTGAGGGTCCCCTCAATCTGGGCATAACAGCCAGCCTGTATCCAGGCCAGTGCTGCAACAGCACTATTTGTTGTTTATTAAATGATGCTGTTTACCATATGAGCAACAACACTATTTGTTGTTTATTAAACAATGCTGTTTACCATATGAGAGAAGCCATGAGGCACAACAAAACCCGCTATAAGTTTATTAAGGGAAGGGGTGCGCATAGGCCTATGGAATGATCATGCAGGAAGAGAGGAGGGGAACAGGCAGAATCTGCTTTTATAAGTTCCCTGCACATGTGTATGGGCTTGTGTAGCTACACCATGCATGCATATAGATTACATAATCACGCTGCACGTAAATTATGTGATCATGCAGCACATGGATTATGTAGGATGTAAGGCCCTGGAATGACTAAGCATCTAGCTACTGGACAGCGCATGCATGGCCATGTAGCTGGGGAGTGGCTAGGAATTCTAACATTCCAGACTCTTTGTCTTTATAAAAAAAAAAGACAGGTGAAAAGGAATGGGGCTGCCATGTCTCCCGAAATTGCTTCCAGCTGACTCGGTGGGTGTCGGTTAAATTTGGGGTGTAGGGAAGGGGGCTTTTGGGATAGCCAGATGTCCTGAGGTAGTGGATTGTCCTCTGCTGCTTTGGGAATCCTCCATCGCCTTCTGCTGCTTTGGGCTCTGTGACTGTTCAGGTCTGACAAGATGCTGGCAGGGCAGAAGAGGAAATTTAGAAAAATTTTACGCTGGGGGGGGGGGGTCACCAAGGGGTCCTAGGGTGAGGGAGGGGAGTTTGAATTATAGTTATCCAAAGTGAATCTAACCTGTTCAGGTGGATTCAATCTGGTTCTGGAGCTTGGAAGAATTTTTAAACATATTAAGAAGCTGCCACAGGGAATTTAAAATCTTGAGCTGGTAGCCATGATATTATAATGTTTAGTACTCTGCTATCAGAATTTTATTGATTAGTGAGAGAGAGAGAGAGAGAGAGAGAGAGAGAGAGAGAGAGAGAGAGACATGCTTTTAATTTTCATCTGAGATAAGCCTTCTCTGAGACAGATTTTTAAGGCACCTGTTTCCTTTATTAGTTTAGCATCCAGGAGACACAGGTTATCAACTGCTGAGGACATTTAACAGTGATAGACTGTTATATTGAAGTCTGTTTTATGCAGAGTCCAGACCCTTTTGGGTCTGGGGGTGTGAATACCTCTGGACTGTTACTGTTCCTTACTGCCTCGGTATACTTGATGGTCCTTGGCATCTGGCTCTATGGTGGTCCTGTAAATGTAAATGGCTCTATGGTGGTCCTGAGAGAACTCAGGAAGGAGGTAAAGTTTGTAAGCATTTATATGTTAAGAGAAGGGACAGGTTATGGTGAGAGAAGATAGTTGGTGGGTGACCCAAAGGTTAGCTTCTTTGATTCCAGAATAAGGAGCGCAGCAGCTGCTAAGGCACAGATGCAAGGTGCCCAGCCCTGAGTGGTGAGGTCTAGTTTATTTGACAGGTATGCTACAGGTGCAAAGGAGAGTCGCAGCTGATGCCCTAGAGTTCCCAGGGCAAATCCCTCCTTCTCTGCTACAAAGAGGTAGAAGGGAACAGTTAGGTCTGGGAGGTGAAGCGCTGGGGCCTGGAGAAGAGCCTCTTAGAGCTTCTGGAAGGGTTTAGTAATGGGGTGAAGGAGGGGTTCATATGGGGAGCCCAGAGCTGCCTCGTATAAGGGGCAAGCAAGGAGAGAAAAAGATGGAACCCAAGACTGTAAGAAGCCAGCTATTCCCAGAAAGGACAGGATCCCCTGTTTATTAAAGGGGACTGCAGGAGATTGGATTAGATGCTGTCTATCGACAGTGATAGCCTTGTGAGTTGGAGTAATGGTTGGACCCAAATAGGTGATCCGATGAGTGGACAGCTGGGCTTTGGAGGGCAAGACCCTGTAATCTCGGCTGGATAAGAAATTTAGGAGCGAATAGGTGTTAGTTTGACTAAGTTGTAAGGACAGGCTGCAGAGTGGAATGTCATCTACATACTGTATTAGTTTAGAGTCAGGGAGGGACAAAGAGAACAGGTCAGAGGCAGGGCCTGACCAAATAGGTGTGGGCTGTCTCTTGAATCCCTGTGGCAAGACAGTTTAGGTCAGCTGTGTAGACAGATGAGTGTCAGGGTCAGTCCAGGTGAAAGCAAAGATATTTTGAGACTGAGGGCTGAGAGGAATAGAAAAAAAATGCGTCCTTGAGATCAAGGACTGAAAAGTGAGAGGTCCCTGAAGGGATAGTTGAGAGAAAAGTTTAAGAGTTAGGCACTAACCAGATAGAGAGGGACCACTGCCGAATTAATGATCCAGAGGTCGTGAACCAGGCGGTAGTTTCTACTAGACTTTTTAACTGCAAGTATGGGGGTGTTACAAGGTGAAGAGGTTGAGCAGAGCAGCTTTTGTCTGAGGAGGTCAGAAATGATGGGCTTAAGTCCTCTAAGGCTCTGGAGTCAGAGAGGGTACTGAGCTTGGGTAATGTACCTGGTAGGGTCCTGCAACTGGATAATAATAGGGGGACAGTGCCTAGCAATAAAAGGGTTCTGGGTGTCCCAGACTTTGGGGTCCACCTGAGAGGCTGGCAAGGGAAATGAAATGTTAGAGCTAGTAGGCTGGGTGGCTAGGAGGAGGAGAGAGGCTGCTGATGAGTCTGGAGTGAGGCAAATGGGGGGAGCAAATGAAATAAAAGCTCCCACCTTAGCTAGAAAATCTCTTCCCATTAGGGGCACAGGGCAGGTTGGCACAACTAAAAATGTGTAGGTGAGAGGGATACCCCTGAAAATGCAATTAAGTGGTGGAGTCTGGTGAGGTAGGTAAGGCTGTTCCCCTACCTGACAATAGGGAGACCAGAAAGAGAGGTGGGACCCCAAAACTCTCTCAGGACTTAGTAGGTGGCTCTGGTGTCCAAAAGGAAATGGATCCCCTGATACTGTAAGGGCTACCCTGGGTTCCCTGGGAGAGATGGCTGTGGCTGGGCTGGGAACAGGGCATCTTCAATCATCTATCACCAAGCCTAGGAGATCAGCTGGAAGGTGGTCTTTGTTTGATGTCCCCATGCCACGAGGTGCACAGGGGCAGTCAGCTGACCAGTGTCCCTCCTGTTGGCACTTTGGACAAGACCCAGATGGTAGCTTGTGTGGGGCAGAGCAGGCACAAGCCCAATGGCTTTCTCTACCACACTTAAAACCTGGAGGCCTTTGGGCAGCTGATCAGATAGCATGTGCCAGCATTTGTCAGCTCTGTTTACAGGCTTTCTAATCTCTCCCATGGCACACCTTAAAAGCCAGCACTAAGACTTCTGCCTGTGGGGTCAGGGGCCCTCTCTCCAGATGCTTAAGTTTAGCCCCGATGTTGGGGAAGCTCTGCGAGACAAAATGGGTCATAAGGAGCTGACTGCCCTCTGGGCTCTCAGGAGCTAGGCTAGTATATTGTAAGAGAGCCTTCGTAAGCTGTTCTAAAAAATGAGATGGATTTTCTCCATTATCTTGAATTACATTTTTTAGCTTTTCATGGTTTATCGGTTTGAGGGCAGCCCTATGAAGACCTGGCAGGAGGCGGGTTGTAAACTGATCCCTAGCTAAAGAGCCACCTGGGGTATTGTAATCCCAATGTGGGTCCTGATTGGGAACCATCTCCGCCCCAGATGGATGGGCAGCATTAGTTTGATGAACTTCGTCTGCATGTATCCTAGCCTGCTCCCAAACTCATCTGCACTCCTCAGGAAGTAGGTTATATAATGAAATATATAACATATATATATATATATATACATATATATATATGATTGGGTAATATATTGGAATTATTTAATAAAGGAAACAGAATTAGAGGTATAAGAGCCGAGGTTTTTTTTTTGTATCTGAGAAAGTTCTGCAAGGGAGAAAGGGACGTGAACCTTAACCAGTCCATCCACCCTGGCCACCTCTTGCAAAGGGAGAATGATTGACGGGTTGGTATGGCTGGAGTTGGGTCCCTTAGCAGATTGAGAATGAGTGATAGGAGGGGTAGAGGTTGGATCCAGAGTTGGGTGGTTGTAGTGGCTCGATATCACAAAGGAGGAGGGGGTAGAGAAGGAGCCAAAGAGGCAGACGCCCGAGGAGCAGAAGCGGGAGGTCGGATAGGTGGAGGTTCATTGGCAGGGTCTAGAGCAGGAGTCAGAGGTTCCTCAGGTTCAGGTTGCACAGCTGGAGCACATGGGCAGAGAGAAGAGTCAAGAAGGGAGGGTTTGGAGCTGAGGTTAAAAACAAAAAAAGCCTGGATATAAGGTAACTCTTTCCATTTACCCACTCACTGGCAGAAGTTAGATAATTCCCATAAAATATTGGGGTCCAAGGAGCCATTAAGTGACCATTTTTATTGTTATCTAAGGGACATTTAGACCAGTTTTTAGTACAAAGGCAGACAAGCTTAGAGGTCTTTAAGTAAGGCATTAAGCACTAAGGGTTTCCAGAAAACATCCCAGAGGAGAGGTGGGACTAATAGGGTTGGAAGCCTTATTTCCCATGACTGCAGCAGAAAGAAAAAATTAAAATAAAATTTAAAAAAACAAACAAACCGTGATCCAAGACTACAGTTGTGGGGACCTGCCCCACCGGGAACTTAGGTCACCTGTGAAGAGGTGGCCTGGAACCGAGGAAAGGCAAGTGCACCACTAGCCCGTTCCCCGGCCTCCCTCTCACCCGGAGACAACCAGATGCAGCGGGGAGTCAAGTCAAGCAAGAACTCGTTTATTGATAGGCAGTAAGTCTCTTTTATACCAGAAACCCTCAGAACCCTGGGAGGGGGTGAAGGAACCAACCAATCATTTTAAAGGTCACCCTATTTACAAGTTGTTTATGCCCTGACATCATCTCCTGTTTTTAGTATCTTATCTTAGCATAAATAACTTGAGCTAACTTCCTTTCTCACTATTTGTCTCTAATCTCCATACAAACAACCCAAGTTAACTTCCTCTTAGCCATCCTTTGTATCTATTCTCTGCACAAACAGCTTAAACTAACTTCCTCTGGTACCATTTGTATCCACTCTCTGAGTAAACAGCTTAAAGCTTAAGCTCTATTTGTCTACATTTCTCTTAGCACCCTCTTTGCAGCCCATGTATGCCCCACACACAGTCTCAGGTATCCCCAAGATCAAGTGAGGATTGGTGATTGCCCCAGTCATTCAATGGTCCATCAAGCCAGAGAATGAGGCCAGTCCATATGCAGCCTGAGGATGGGGGTCTGACAGGGAGAATGATATCTCAGACTGCAGTCATGGGAAATGGCTTGAGATTTAAGCCTGTGATGGGGATCAACCATAGCCAATGAAGGCCATGGATGGGGGTTCTCCAAATCCCAGGGATACCAGAAGGATGCTGGATAATCTATAGTCATTCCCTTGGGTCCAGGGGACTGTTTACACTGGCTGGAAAGGGAAAACTCACCAATCGAAGCATCCAGTGTTTGTGAAGCGGTTTGATGGCCGAGCAAATGGAAAAGTGGGCAGTTGTAGGTAGAGCAAACCTCGGTACAGGGTCCCAGGAGCAGAGCACTGAGAGAGCCTGCTTCATCTTGGCACCAATGTTATTTATTAAGCAGCACTATTTACCATGCAAGAGAAGCCATGAGGCACAACAAAACCCACTATAAGAGTTTATTAAGGGAAGGGAACAGAAGGGATGTGCATTCCACGGACTATGGAATGACCGTGCAGGAAGAGAGGAGGGGGAATAGGTGGAACCCACTTTCATAGGTCCCTCTGCACATGTGCATATGAGCTTACATAGCTACACCATGCATGCACATAGATTACGTGATCACACTGCACGCAAGTTATGTACCATGTAGGATTACGTAGGATGTAAGGCCCTGGGATGACCAAGCATCTTGCCTGGCTACTGGATAGCACATACATAGTCATGTAGGTGGGGGAGTGGCTAGGAATTCTAACACTGTTGCTAAAGGAAACCAATAAAATGAATATGGGACAGGAGTTGCCTGCTACTACCCCCACCGCACTCCATTGAAATGCCCCTTTGGGGAGCCTCTGTGTGCTGGATGGATGCACGGCTCACATACTACCAGGATTTCCTTTTAGATGTCCCCAGGCTCAGGTTTTTGCCTTCTGCAATATGTGTAAGGGTTTGGGTGAAGGTGGGGGAATGGGGTGGGGTGGGGGCTCAGAGTCGGTACATGATACATTCAGAAACCAAATTATCAGTATAAAGATTTAGTACTCAAAAGGGGCAAGAATGGGGAGGGGAAGCTGCCTCTGTATTGGGCAAAGGTGAACAGCAAGTGTTATGCCCAGACTGCAGGGACCCCCAAAAGACCACTACAGAGACCAAATCCCATATGTAAAAGCAAAGAGCCTTTATTTTCAAGCTCTGAGCTTGGTCTCTCTGTCTGTCTGATGCAGCAGTGAGAGCAGAGAGCCCTGAGCTCAGGCAGGGTAGAGTTTTTATCATAGCAGAAGTTGGGGTGAGGAGATTTCCAGGGTTCAGGACCCTGATTGGCTGACATTTGCCTAGGGATATCTGTAAAACAGAAATAGGTGTGTGCTAGACTCAGGGACATTTAGCCATCTTATCTAACCTTATGTGATGGTTGGAATGTTTGGGATGTCAGGTACTTCCCCTTAGGGAAGGCCCTCCTGGTAGGCCTTCCCTGGGTGGTGTCAGCTTATGGCTTTTCCTGGGTCTGGGTGTTGCTTGCCAGTAAGGCTGTCACAGAAGCTGTGTCTGGGCCTCTAAGCCTGTCATGGCAACTGAGTGGTCAAGCTGTTTTGGGCCCACCACACAAGCAACATCAATGTGAAGACAGTATGAAGGCCTAGACTTGACTTTACAGACTCCATTTTAGGAAAGGGCCACCATCTTGGGCCATCATCTTAGATCACCTGGTGACCAGGAAGAATCTCAGGAACGTGCCTTGACAACTCAAACAGATACCCTAGAAGCAGCCAATTAAGAAATAGGGCAATAAAGTTTAGCAAGATCCAGATGCTCCTGTAGACATTCTGTCTGTGATTTATGGCCCTTGCAGATATCCAGATATGTCAGGAGGTTGTGGTTCCCTGCCCAAAGTCTAAACCAATAGTTTCATATGTGGTTTCACACCGAAAGTCTAGACCAATAGTTTCAAAAAATCACCTTGCCCCATATCCCTTGTATCCAACCTCAAAATGCCAAGGCATGTAACTCCTAGCTTGTGTTTTTTTTCCTTTAAAAACCCTCCTACCCCTGAGCCCCTGGCCGCTGCCACATTTCCCTCCATCCACTGCATCAGGGCATAGGTGGCAGTCCGGATTCGAACCTGAAAATAAAAAGACCCTTGTGTTGGTTAAACGGCGCACTGCTTGTGGCTGGCCACCACCCGCAGCGGCCATGCCGGCAGGGGAGAGTGCTAATCGGAAGAATCACAGCCATGGTTACCTTTTTAGAGCTTTATTGGGAGAGAAGGAAGGGGGGGAGAGAGAGAGGGAGAGAGAGGGAGAGAGAGGACAGACGGAAGGAAGGAGCGGAAAGGAAAGAGAGACACACAGAGGGCCCACCCGCTTTTTAGGCTGGGACGCCGTCACAGGCTGATGATGTAATTAAGGACCGAATCCTTACACCTTGTGTGCTTGCATCAGAAACTGGCTCCTTGGTGGTCTCTGGGGGATTCAAGACACGGGTACAACATTAGCAGGTATGTTTTGCAGGAATGGGTTTTTAAGGAGAACACTGTGCTAGGATGAGTTGGTAAGTCCTTATTGGACTTGTCAGCCAGTGTAGCCAAATAATGAATTTCGATTGCTGGAACTGGAATTTGGTGTTTACTTTCAGGAATGTCAGTGACCCAATATGGGAATAGACCTGGGGGCTAACTTTAGGAACGTATCTAATGGTTAGGAAGGGAGGTGGGGGAAGGGCAGTGGACAAAATCTGTCTGCAATGCTTGGGCCTGCTAGAGAGCCCTTCAGTATCAAACACAGCATCCGTCCTGCCTGAGTAGGAATAACAGCCAGACCACAACTGCATCCAGGTCATGGACCACCTACAGTATGGACAACCAGATCTTTGAGACCTGCCCCTTGGAAAGGCAGAACAAGTGTTATTCACTGATGGGAGTCACTATGGGATTAGTCATGCAGGGGCGGCTGTAGTGATAATCACAGAGGTAATCTGGGCACAATCTCTGCCTCAAGGGACAGCAGCCAAAAGGCAGAACTGGTAGCCTTGACTCAGGCTAAGATGGGGAAATGGTTGGGCTGTCAACATCTATGCTGACAGTTGGTAGGCCTTTGCCACTGCACACATTCACAGCGCCTTGCAGGGATAGGAAGAACCTTCTAACCCCAGAGGGAGAAGAGATTAAAAATAAGAGATCTCAGCTCACCTAGCAACTGTCTGGTTGTCAGAAAGACTTGCCATCATCCGTTGCCCAGGGCACCAGAAAGGGGACTTGACTGAAGCCCAAGGCAATAGATTCACCGAAGCCATGGCAAGAAGGACACCACTGAGCCAGTAGGGCCACAACAAACGTTAGGCTCCATCTCAGATCTCACCCTCCTGCCTGACCCATTAGAATGCACCACATATACCAATGAGGAAGAATATTGGGCCAGACAACAGGGATTTACTAAGATGGAGGGCTGGTGAGTTCTTCCAGACAGACACCCTATCCTACTGGATCCTGGTGGTCCTGGGGCCACCCCCCCTCTCACAAATTAATCAGAGCACCCATCTAGGATGAACCAAATTAAATTGATCAGGGACAGATACTTCCTATGCCACATGGGTGAAAGGGTTAAACAAATCACCAAACACTGTGCTGCCTGCACCCAAGCAAATGCAAAAGGGGGAAAACCAGATCCTATGGTGACTTGAGAAAGGGGCACAGTACCGGGGAACATTGGGATTTGGATTTTACTGAAGTTACTCCAACTAGGTTTGGCTACTGGTATGTAACACGAATTGCTAAATGGTCTTATTAATAAAAAAATAAAATAAAAACAGGAGCCAGATATTGGGGTGAATGCTGAAAGATCAGAGAAACAGAACAAGCCACAGCCACCTCGCCTCACCAACTCCTCAGCTGATCTTGTTTCCTCAGACTGAAAGCCTCTGAGTCCTCATCCAAATGGATCTCAGCTGAACTTCTGCTAAAAAGCCTTCCTGTTCCTCATGCCTTATATACCTTTCTGCTTCCTGCCATCACTTCCTGGGATTAAAGGAGTGTGTATTCCCAAACAAAGACATGAGATCTCAAGTGCTGGAATTAAAGGTGTGTGCCACCATGCCTGGCTCTGTACCCAGTGTGGCCTTGAACTCACAAAGATTCAGAGGGATCTGTGCCTCCTGAGTGATAGGATTAAAGGTGTATGACACCACTGCCTGACCTCTATGTCTAATTTGGTGGCTGGCTCTGTTCTCTGATCCCCAGATAAGTTTTATTGGGGTGCACAAATAAAATATCACATTTCCCCTTTTTTGTCTAAAATAAAAAAGTTATAACTTTTTTATATTATACAACAAATATATATAATATAATAAAACAATAAGTTTTATTATATTATACAAGTACAGTAACTATATACAATATATACAGGCAATAAATACATCAACAATGTTTAGTCCATTTGCATTTGACAAATTCAGAGAAAAATATTCCATTACCTATTCTATCTTTGTGAATCCAAAGGATTATGTCTTATTTACCTTTTATCCTAATTTGTATTACCAAAACTAACTTTTGATGTCTTTCAAACTTATATACTTTACATCTCTTTAGTGAGTTTCTTTTCTGAATTTGTTAACAAGGAAAACTATAACTATAACTATCTAATCTTCAACTCCCTCAGAGACCCAAGAAGGAAATAATATTACCTAGTTAAACAGGAAGTGCAAACAAGCGACTTCCAAAAAATGTGAGAAATGATGGAAACATCTAGCTGCGTGGACAGTCACCGGAGGTTTCTGCAACATTGGGGAATTCATCTTCAGCCTATAGGCTTAGCATATCTGACAGACTCATCTGTGAAGCAGGATTTTCTAAAGAGCCTTCCTACCTTGTCTTGGCAAGGATTGGCAATCCTTTCTTTTGTGTCCTGCTTGTCCATTGGACAGCATACTGTCAGCAGTGAATTTGAGGGCACTTTCTTGCCCAGTGGGTAACTTTTGCCACAGTGAAAGTAAACTCCATATGGAGTTTCTTTGATGCCCATCATCTTCTCTGAAGTAGATTGCTGTGGGAAGTTCTGTATGGCAAATGTGTTGCTAATTAGTCGATAAATAAAACACTGATTGGCCATTGGCTAGGCAGGAAGTGTAGGCGGGACAAGGAGGAGAATAAAGCTGGGAAGTGGAAGGCTGAGTCAGAGAGACACTGCCAGCTGCCACGATGAGAAACAGCATGTGAAGATGCCGGTAAGCCACGAGCCATGTGGCAAGGTATAGATTAATGAAAATGGATTAATTTAAGCTGTAAGAACAGTTAGTAAGAAGCCTGCCATGGCCATACAGTTTGTAACCAATACAAGTCTCTGTGTTTACTTGGTCGGGTCTGAGTGGCTGTAGGACTGGCAGGTGAGAGAGATTTGTCCTGACTGTGGGCCAGGCAGGAAAACTTTAGCAACAGTAGATTGGTGCTGCCAGGAGCAGACATGTCTCATAGTCACAAAAAAAGAAAAAATATCTATGTTATTAAAACATCTTAAATGCCATATTCTGTAGATCTCTGAAGTGTTTGAAGATAATCTGTCTATCTAAAATATATTTCTGCTTGACCTTGAAAACATGCCTAATATGACTACAAGTTCAGTTGTAATGACTACTAACTTACATTTCTTTATATCCTAATTAGTTGGCAATAATAACTTTCAAGGATTAGCAAATTACATTATATTGTTAATTGAACTGTATAGGTACAATACAGTTGAACAAGATTAGAAATATATATACAATATTTTCTAACAAAATCAATCTCAAATTTGTATCAATATGTATAATTTGTATACAATATACAAAAATCCAATCCAATGTAAGATATTTAAAACTAGCAGTTGCCTTTTAAAAGTAGATTCAACAATCTACTTTTTTTATCTTATATCCATATTCTCTCTTTTTTTCTTTTCAGAGTAGATTCAATAATCTACCCTTTATTCTACCATTTCTCTATCTTTTTTTCCCACTGGCATTTTCTAGACTTCATACATATCTTCTCAGGATGAGGAGAAGAGAAGCCTTTCCTACCAGGTCAGAAACAGCTAATGTAGTCTGTAGGTGGAGTTTCTCTGTGTCTCAGCAGCCATTTCCCAAATGACCACTCAGAGACTCAATGCCCAGTTGATAGCTAAGGCTTATTACTAACTAGCTCTTACAACTTAAACTAACCCATATTTCTTATCTAAGTTCTACCACATGGCTCATGGCTTGTTACCTCCTTTTGCACACATCCTGCTTCCCCTGCGTCTGCCTGGCACTTCTCTCTGACTCTGCCCTCTTTCTTCTCAGTGTCCTTAGTTTGGTTGTCCTGCCTATACTTTCTGCCTGGCTACCAGCCAGTCAGCTTTTTATTAAACCAACCTGAGTGACAAATCTTCACAGTGTGCAAAACAGTTATCTCATAGCAGTAGTCACTAAAAAGTTACTTGTGGAGATTATTCTCAAATTTAGACTCCCCTTCCCTTTGGGGTCCAATAATGGCCCGGCCTTCACAACCAAAATGTTTCAACAAGTAGTCAAAACTCTGGGAATATACTGGAAACTTCATTGTGCCTGTAGACCACAGAGTTCAGGACAAGTAGAAATAGCAAACAGGACTATTAAAGAAACTTTGACTAAGTTCCTGGCAGAATCTGCCAAAGGAATGGATAGATCTGCTTCCTACTATTCTCTTCAGAATTAGATGCTCCCCTACAGAGATAAGCTGATGCCATTTGAAATGGCATCATTCCAGCTTGCTCCTTTTCATTATAGATCTTCATAAGAGTTAACACTAATAACCACATGACAGAGTCTATACTAGGCTGTTTTGAGGTTTCCTCTGCCAGCAGAATTAATTCAAAACTTTTCAGTTTAGCCTCAGGCAGACTTTCCAGATAAGAGCAAAAAGCAGCCATATTCTTTGCTAAAATATCACAAAACAGTCTGTAGGCCACATAGTGAAGTTCTCCTCTGAAACGTCTTGAGCTAGGCTCCCACAGTTCAAATCACTCTCAGCATGGTTGCCTTCCATGCTTCTACTAGTATAGCCCATTAATCTTCACTTAAAGCATTCCACTGCTTTCCTAATCCAAAGTCCCAAAACTCACATTCCTCCAAACAAAATCACGATCAAACCTATCATAGCAATACCCCAGTCCCTAGTATCAACTTTTGTCTTAGGGTTTCTATTGCTGTAAAGAGATACCAGGACCACAGCAACTCTTATAAAGGAAAACATTTAATTGGGCCTAGTTTACAGTTTCAGAGGTATAGTGTGGTGATATTTTGTTTGTGCTCTAAAAAATAAAGCTTGCCTGGAGATCAGAGTGCAGAGCTAGCCACTAGAGGCCAAGCGGTGGTGGCACATGCCTTTAATCCCAGCACTTGGGAGGAGGAAACAGGAAGTGATGTGGCTGGGTGGAGAGAGGAAGTGATAAGGTGGGGTGGAAACAGGAGCTTGGCCCTTTCAGGCTGAGGATTTGGCAGAGGTAAGAACTCTTTCTAGTGGCTGGCTCTTTTACTGATCTTTCAGCATTTACCCTGATATCTGGCTCTGGGTTTTTAGTATTAAGACCAATTAGGATTCATGCTACAGTTTAGTTGATTATTATCATGTTGGGACATGGTAGCATACAAGTCAACATGGTGCTAGAGAAGGAGCTTAGAGTTCTACATCTTGATCTGCAGGCAGCAGAAGGAGACTACATGCTGGGCGTAGCTTGAGCATAGGAGACCTCAAAGCCCACCCCCTACCCCCAACAGTGACACATTTTCTCTAGTAAGACCACACCTCCTAATAGCACCACTCCCTATGGGCCAAGATTCCCTGTGAGTCTATGGGGGCTATACCTACTCAAACCACCACAGCATGGCTGGATAAATCATACTCTCCCTAACCTGGGAGAGGACTGTTGGTCCTAGACCCCTCTTTTATATGGGAGTAGTAGTAAACTTTTCTGTCACCCCAACCACTACCCCACCAAAGGATATCAATTGTAACCTGGAGGAAATGAAGCTAACCTTGGGGAACCTAAAGGAAAAGGTGTTTGTCCAGTCTCTTCAACTTATGATCCCTCAGACTCCCCCTATGACCGAGTTTGTAATGTCCACATTGAAAAGATTAAAATGTGGAGAGGGGATCCTAGCAGCGACTAAAGGTCTCCAAAGAAGAATATGAGGCACCACGATGTCTCCACCTGGACGATGGCGATGCTGACCTCTGGGCAAGACGCCCCAATGTGACACCTGCCACCAGGACCTGGCTCAGACTGTGAATGAGCAGCCGGACATTGAAGAACTGATTACACCGTTTTGCCTAGACAAAGTAAGATAAATCTTTCCTAGGTCCCTCTTCTATAGGAAAAACTCCCAATTTATAAGCCTGGTGGCTGAAGATCTGATACTTCTGCCTCCAACGATGTGGAGACCTGGGTATGGACTGGTCCCTGTCATTTTCAATAGATTTGAAAGCTGCTTGGTCTGCACTCAGATGTGATTTATCCTTCTCAGATCTCTGATTCCATTTGATGACCAGGCTTTGCTTCAGCTGCCTTCTCAGTTCTCTATGTAAAATTCACAAGTCCCCCTCTCCTCGGGCTACTACTAGGTCTAGATACAATTTACATTGTTACTGGATCAGATAAACTCACGGAACAGACTTCAATGTAACTTTTTACTATCGACTGCTCTCAGTGTGTCCTGGTTTGTTTATATGAAGACAGGAAAGCTGTCTCACTTCTGTTCACTTACACATCCTTCTCAGGTCTGATGATGTTTAGGGAAGCCTCCCTCCTCCTTCACTCACTCAACCACTTCCATTCAGTAAATTTCCTCCGGTTATAGATTTAAAGATGTGTTTCACTGGGCTGAAACCAGACAATGTTCATGCCTTTTAATTCAAAGCCATAGCCTTTTGCTATGATGCAAATCTGTTCCAGTTGTTCTACACACTTACAGGTCCCTGCATAGGTCCATCCTTCCTGCCAGACTTGTGCCAAGACCAACGCCCAGGGGCTCTTCAGATACACCTCCAGCCCCTGCACCAGCTCCGAGGATGCCAACCCTCTCCCCCCTCTCACCAGAGCTAGAGTGCACTTCTCTCTCTCTCTCCCTCTCTCTTTCCTTTCTCCTTCCCTCCATTCCCTCTACCCTTCCCCCAACTAAACTTTGTAGGGCCCTGGCCCCCCATTTTGGGTAGCTGTTGCCTTACTTGCTGACCTTGACCTTGATGTCCTCCCTATGCTGATTCCCTGCCGGTTTCCACCCCCCTGAATGCTTAAGGGAAGTTTCTTGTTTGTGTATCCTGCATATTGAGCATTAACAGCTTAGATGCAAGAATGTAAAACATCTGTAGCAAACTTCTGCCCTCCAGGGTTCTCCCACTGTGCTGTAAGCCTGTATTTAAGGTTTCCTCTCTCTTTCAATAAACGACATTTGGCATTCTGCTGAGGTGAATGACCCTCTGTCTCTTGTCTCTGTTTTTCCATCCACAGCCCCTTGCTCAGACATGGTGAATGGGTGGTGGTGGCGCGGGTGTTAATGCTACAAGTGGAGGTCCCACTGAGATCCGAGAAAGAAGGGACATCGCTGATGGACACCCAAAGGTAAGGCTGACCAGCATTCTAAAGAAAAGAAAAGAGAATATAAGGGTGAATTGATACGGGTGCAACAGGGCACCACCGGTCAGGGCAAGACAGCTGAAGATTTTAAATAAAAAAGGAAATCTTCCCAATAGAGAAGAGGGAAGGAAAGGAAATTTCCCAATAGAAAAGGGGGAAATTTTAATCAAGAAAATGGATTTTCCTGGTAAAAAGGAGAAAAATTTTGAAAGTAGGCCTAAAGATTTTGGGGCCCTGTAGAGGAAGGATGAAGGAAAGAGAAAAGCCTCTTCCCAGTGGTAATGGAGGAAGAAAAGGCTCTTTCCAATAAAAAAAAAATTCAGGATAGCTAAAATTCTGAGCTCTTTCTGCCTGCCAGCACAGAGAGGCAGCACCAGAATTACAAAGAGTCGGCAGGTGGGCCTCACTGCTGCTGACTGAACAGCAAGCAAGCCCAGAGGTTCAAGTTTGGTTGTCTGTTTGCTTAATTTTGGTTTAAATGTTTTTTATTTTTTCCCTCAAAGTGGGAATAATTCAATATTTAGGATCCCTTCATGGGAAATGTTTTTCTGTTTTTCCTTATGGTGGGAATAACTCATTATTAGGTAGTCCCTTCATGGGAGTAAGAGAAAGTTTAAATGGGAGTACATGGCAGGAGTGCGCGTGCATGTGGTGGGCAGGCCGGTATGCGCCGGCAGGAGGCCTATGAACAGACTCACGGGCAGGCAAGCGAGCAGAGGCCTGAAGAGGGACGGGCGCTAAAAGTTTAAATTGGCCCAACTTTGGGGGAAAAATGGTTTCGGTCAGGGCATGGAATGCTAAGTTAATGCTGTTTGAATTTCCAGGGATATTAATCATTATTATATAAAGGATGTTCTGTTCTTTTGATAGTCTTAATAAACGTTTGGATGAATGTTTGATTTTCATGGTAGATAAACTAAAGGAACAGGATTCATAATTTTGAACTATATATTAGTTATGCTCTTGTCTATTGATCATTACCGAAAATTTTGCTCTGCTCTTCAAGTTGCTTTCTAGAATTCTATAGAAATATAACACCTAAAATGGATTGGGTTGTTAGCTTATTAAATAATGTTGTTGGTAAGATAAACCCATAAAAAATAATCTCTTACTGATAAAGAGGTTACAAAATTATTTTTCCAGTAAATAAAATACAGGTAAGTTGTTTGGTCCACATTGTTAATAATTGGCTATTTGCACTAATGTGTTACTTGGAATCTATAAAAAAAGGATCCTCTTTTTAAGATTTTATAAAAATACTCCAGAGTATTACCTAAAGTTACCTCTTCAAATCCTATAGAGATTGTATTTAATGCTTTTATAATTGGCATATGTAAAAAGGGCCATAGAAATAGAAGCTGGTGATATAATTGTTCAATTATTATTGCTTTCATATTTTAAATGCAAAATGGTGCCTATATATAGAACTGGAGGCCTTGAAAGTACAGGAGAAAAGGTGTTTTGACAAACAGTTATCAATGATAAACAGTCTAAATTAAAAATAAAATTATATAGGATTGAGATTGAAAGATTACTGGATTCTGGTGCTGTATATATCTATAATTTCACAAGAATCAATTCAACTGGCCTCTACTAGAAGTCAGGAAAATGGAGGCTATTACAGGATCTTAGAGCTATAAATAATACCATGCTTCTCATGGGAGCAACACAGCCTGTCTTGCCTGCCCCTGTGGCAATTCCTAAATATTGACATTTAATTATGATTGACTTATGTGGATGATATTTTATTGACTGCTGTAGGCAAAAAACTTGTTTTTGATGTCTTTTCTAAATTACGAGAGGTTCTTAGCCTGGCTAATTTACAAATAGCCCCAGAAAAGGTGCAGGTATCCTTTCCCTATCATTATTTAGGTCATGAACTGTTACGCATAGGCATATGTCCACAAAAGATTACTCTGTGTACAGATCAGCTACGCACACTTAATGATTTCCAAACCTTTCTGGGAGATATTCAATGGCTTCGGTCCACTTTAAAGATTCCAACAGGTCAGCTTCGTCCTTTGTATGATGTCTTAAAGGGTGACCCTGACCCTTTATCTCCCTATGAATTAACAGTTGAAGGGCGTATATCCCTACAATGTGTGCAAGAGACCCTGGAGCAGGCTCACATGCAATATATAGATCTTTCTTCTCCCTTATTGTATTTGATATTTTGTTTTTCTCATTCACCTACTGGAGTGTTTTGGCAAACAGATCCTATTCTATGGGTACATTCCCCAGCTTCTCCAGCAAAAACCATTACTCCTTATCCTCAGGCTGTTGCTCAGATTATATTTAAGGGAATCAAGATCAGTGTTCAAACTTTTGGTAAAGAGCCAGATATTGTGGTGACCCCGTACACCCAATCTCAAATAGCATGGTTGCAAGTTAATGATAATGATTGGTCCATATTGACATTCTCCATGCAGAGTCAGTTTGATACTCACTATCCCTCCAATGATGTGTGTAAATTTTTTAAATTGCATAACAGGATTGTTATATTTCCCAAGACAGTACAAATGAGTCCTATTCCTCAGGCCTGTGTGGTATTTACTGATGGCACTTCACATGGTTTTGCTGTGGTAGTTTCTGGTAACATAGTGAAGAGAATGAAAGTCCAAGGTACTTCCGCCCAGATGGCGGAGGTACAGGCACTGTTGCTTGCTTTACAGATGTTTTCTGATGAGAGTGTAAATATTTATACTGATAGTCAATATGTGGCACATGCCATTATGCCTTTGGAGACAACAGCCTACATACCATCCATTTCTCCCATTCATGAATATTTATTGCAAGTGCAAGGACTCATATGGTCCCGCTCACATAACATTTATGTGGGCCATATTAGAGCTCACACTCAATTGCCTGGACCTCTAAGTGAAG
The DNA here is from genome assembly GCF_949786415.1 of Peromyscus eremicus. Classification (NCBI taxonomy): domain Eukaryota; kingdom Metazoa; phylum Chordata; class Mammalia; order Rodentia; family Cricetidae; genus Peromyscus; species Peromyscus eremicus. Next base: position 79,660,624 of record NC_081428.1, on the reverse strand, counting down.
GTAATCAGAGGGCTGATGCCATTACTCATATGGCTGTCACATTAATTTGTTCTGCCTTTGATAAGGCTACTCAGTTGCATCAATGTTATCATCTTAATGCTGGATCTCTTCGTCATCATATGGGCATAACCCGGGAACAAGCCATCCAGATAGTTAAATCATGTCCTATTTGTGCTGAATTTTTACCTGTTCCTCATTTGGGAGTTAACCCCCAAGGACTTTTACCTAATCATGTGTGGCAGATGGACGTTACCCACGTGCCTTCCTTTGGAAAATTACAATATGTCCATGTGTCTATTGATACATATTCCTCTCTAATTTTTGCCTCTGCCCATTCAGGTGAAAAGGTTAAAGATGTAAAGAATCATTGTCTTCATGTTTTTGCTTATATGGGAGTGCCAAAATGCATAAAGACTGATAATGGTCCGCCTACAGCAGTACGGGATTTTCAAAATTCTGCCAAGATTTTTCTATTGTTAATAAGACTGATATTCCTTATAATCCTCAAGGACAGGTTATAGTAGAATGCTGCCATCATACCTTAAAAACATGTTTTGCCAAAGTAAAAAGGGGGAGCTACGGGCTCATCTCTCCTCTCCACATTCTATTCTTTCTCTTGTTTTATATATTTTAAATTTTTTTTTAAAGATTTATTTATTTATTATGTATACAGTGTTCTGTCTGCACATATCCCTGCAGGCCAGAAGAGGGCACCAGATCTCATTACAGATGGTTGTGAGCCACCATGTGGTTGCTGGGAATTGAACTCAGGACCTCTGGAAGAACAGTCAGTGCTCTTAACCGCTGAGCCATCTCTCCAGCCCCTATTTTAAATTTTTTATTGGTGGATTCTGCTGGAGTATCTGCTGCAGATAAGCACTGGAGGGCGCCTGTTGCAAATCATCCTCTTGTGTGATGGAAGGATCTTTCTACTGGCACTTGGAGGGGACCCGATCCAGTATTGATGTGGGCCCAGGGTTCTGTTTGTGTCTTTCCACAGGACAATGAAGTTCCTCTTTGGATTCCTGAGCACTGTATGCACCCTGTGGCTGCTGCCGAATCCCAACATGACAGAGACCTATTGGGCCTTCATGAAAAACTCTCTCCTTCTGATGCCAATGGGGACTGAGAGCCCAAAATGGCCAGCCTTGGCAAGCATTAATGTAAGCCTAGGAACTGTAGCCATGCAGTTGGATTCTCCAGAAGGTAATGTATGGTAACTGCTTTTTCAAGTATGTTTGAGAACGTGTCACCCAAATACCTTGGAGATTAAGGATAACCCTGAAGGTCACTGACCTCCATTTGTTAACAGTACAATGCCAGCCTAGCCTTTTCATTTTTTGCAATTCTCTTCAAGCTGGTGTAGTACCTACTTTTCAGGAGTGGCTCTGTGCAACATTTATTGGTCTCTTGAAATTCATTTAGCCCCCTTTGAAGATACCTTAAAATTTATGAGCCTGAATGTAGCCATTGTAAGACCATTAGTTATGCTCCTTGTGAGCTGCCTGTTTTTTCTTTATGGTTCTTAATTGTTCTTTTGCAGGGCTACCAGCTTAAGTCGTACTGGGATCAAGGAAAATGGGCCTTGGTGGTTCGTGTTCCTGGAGTTGTGTCCATGCCAGTGGACTGTGGCAGTAAGACACAGATGATGCTCACACTCTCCAGAAGAGAATTTGACATCGCTGTTGCCATTGCTGCTATCGTTGTTGCTGTTATAGCACTGGTGGCCACCGCTGCTACTGTTTCTGGGATTGCCATTTCATAATTGGTTACTACAGCTAGCACAGTGGAGACCCTGGCAGCAAAAGTAGCTACCACAGTTAATTACTCTTTCATTCTATTGGGCATGATAAATTCAATTCAGCAGTTATATATATTTTGATTGGCTTTGAAAAATTATAAATTTATAAACTCAAGTTTCACTTGCTTTTGGGATACCATTTTACGAGGACTCCAATTTGTAGTAAGGCTTGTTAAGGAAGGGAATGGCTCAATTGCCTTTAGCCTACTGGCTATGGGTGAGATAGGACCTCTGTTGGTCTTTTCTGTGTCGAACACACAGATTGCAAGCCCAGTGCCACTTTGAGATCTTTGGCAGCAGTTAACTCTGCAGCTCACACACAATTGAGCCTGTATGATAATGAGTATTCAGAGGCGGGTAATGCCTGAGGGGTGCTCACCAACCTAAGGCAGAGCGTCTGTGTGGCCTGGGCAGGTGTCTCCATGACCGGTAAGGTGAACTGCTGATATCCCACGCAACCTAAGTCAGAAGCTCATTTTTTTAGCAAAAAGAGGGGAACTGTAGGGCCCTGGCCCCCCATTTTGGGTAGCTCTTGCCTTGCTTGCTGACCTTGACCTTGATGTCCTCCCTATGCTGATTCCCTGCCGGTTTCCACCCTCCTGAATGCTTAAGGGAAGTTTCTTGTTTGTGTATCCTGCATATTGAGCATTAACAGCTTAGATGCAAGATTGTAAAACATCAGTAGCAAACTTCTGCCCTCCAGGGTTCTCCCACTGTGCTGTAAGCCTGTGTTTAAGTTTTCCTCCCTCTTTCAATAAATGACATTTGGCATTCTGCTGAGGCGAATGACCCGCTGTCTCTTGTCTCTGTTTTTCCATCCACAGCCCCTTGCTCGGACATGGTGAACAGGTGGTGGTAGCACAGGCATTACCGCTACAAACTTGCCATGTGGATGTCACATCTGCCATGTGAGTAACTTTTCACAGTGCCACCCTGCTGTACGCTGTGCCAACATGGTGTGTCTCACCTGCCTCTGGGCACCTTGGTCCAAACCAAGGCCTCCTGTGAGCTGTTTCACAACATTAACATTACCCTTAGGGAGGACACTTCGTGGCCCTAGGTGAAAATGAAAATGTTTTTATGCTGATAACTCAGGAAACACTGGATATGGTTCAGAAAAACTTAGACAATGTGGCAAAAGAGCAAGCAGAAGCCTCTAATTGGCACCAATCTTTTGTTTTTCTTGGTCTCCATGTCTCACCACCCTTTTAAGTGCCATAGCCGGGCCAGTTCTCTTACTGGTCCTTGGCATTATAATCAGCCCATGCATTCTAAATTGGCTGTTAGCACACATTGAGGGAAAGATAAACTATGTTAAAATACTGTCTCTACAGGCTCAACAGAAATCAATGATTGGATCCATATGAAAGCCAGGGGGCAATGTGGGATGTGTCAGCCAGCCTGAACCTGATGGCACTGTGTTACTCCCTGCTCTAGCCCAGTCAATTAGAGACACTTTCCCCAGAGTTCTCAAACCTGTGTAATAATTTACACATATCTCCCCTATGATGGCTAAAGAAACTTAATGTGGTACCAGGCATCCGTTAAGGGTCACTGACCTTTGCCCTGGAGTGTCTGGGGGATCCTGCAGGTGAGCTAAGAATCGGATAATGGTGTTCCTGCTGTGGGATAATTAACCACTTGCTTTCTGCCTTTGTAAAGTCCCTTATCACTGTGGGACTGGGATGAAGTGGTCTTTTTATTACTAGACAACAGGAAAGAGAAACAACTGAGGGAATAAAACAATTTTCTCACCAGCTATGGATTTCATAGATAATTATATTGCACACCTTTAATATCCACCTTTATAAACCATTCCTTTAGTCCCCTTTAGCACGGCATGCTGTTTGTCTCTAAGGCTGCCATCCTTCTGCTAGCAGTAAGAATAAACTCATTTCACCTAAATTCGAATTGAGTCTAAGTCTTTGGTCTTTTCCAGTAGATTTGAACACCACAACACATGTTCTTTGCCAAAAACACACTATGATGAGCTAAATCATGTGATGTGAAACTTCCTACCTCCTAACCCCAAATTTATAAAAATCTGATACCCTCTTTGTTCTGGTGATTGCTCTAGGGATTTTTTTCCTGAAGATTATTCTATGGCTTCCTCCCACTCTCCTCACAGGGTCTCCTCTCTCTCTCTCTCTCTCTCTCTCTCTCTCTCTCTCTCTCTCTCTCTCTCTCTCTCTCCTGCCTGTCTTATTGTCATTCTTTTTAAAAATTAGTTATTTGAGAGTTTTGTAAGTATTTTGATCCAGTTCCTCCCACACCTACAACCCCTCTGTTGGGAATCTCCACTCCAGCCCCACTCCTCTCAGTATAGACCCCGCCCCTCAGAAAGCCCACCAAGGGTTGGCTCCTCCCCCAGAGATGCTCAAGACCACACTACAGGGTATTTAAGACACAGTCCCTAGACCTGCCAGGTGATTCCTCTCCTGCTTTCTTTCCCTAAGAATCACCCGGGGTGCTTTGTTCATTGAACCTGGACTTTTACTTTGGTCTGTGTGGTGGTTTGGACTGTTAATCCTTGAATGTGGCTAAGGGAGATTCCTGATTCCAGCGCTAAAAGGAGAAGAAACGGATGGGCCTAAGGGAAGGAAGTCTTTCCTGAGGTTGTTCTCCAAATACCTTGAATGTATATGTACAAATAGTGATCAATCCACATTGTTAGTAATTCTTAGGAAAAAATTAATTGGGAAAGCTATGGAGGCACACATGATTTTCAAAACAGAAGACAGCTGATATATAACAAGCCAAATAACACCAAAAAGCTCCTTGGAATTTGGCTTCCTCTGAAGGAATTTCTTGATCCCTTCAGGTAGTGGCTTTGCCATAACCAGCTGAGTTCTTATAATATATTCCTGTGGCCTGCAGCAGGTCTGATCTGATTCATTGCATTGGTGGATAAACTCTGTATCAGGTATGGAACCTTTCTTCCGGTGCATTGGCCAGGGAGGAGCTGAGTTTCCCCACACCAGCCCATGGCCACATGGGAAAACCACTCCTCTCCTTATACTTGCTCTCTGCCAGATTAGATCAGCTTTTGGCCAGGTAAATTGCCTGTTCCAAGTCATTGCCTTAAAGACCCAGGACCTCTTCTGACTTTCAGGGTGCCCTACCAAGAGACATGGCTGCACCAGGAACCCCAACCCATCACTAGAGCAAAGACTGCCTTTGTCCCATGGGATCCCTTCTGCAGAAGATGTTCTGCTCAAGGTCATATCCCACACACACCCCTTTTTTTTTTTTTTACCCAAAGCCTATCACAGTGGATGCATTACTTTAGCCTTCAGGCTCCAGAACAGGCTTGTTAAATGGCCAGCTGCAGGTCTAAGCCAGATCCCCAAACACTCTTGGGGTGTCTTTTATAAAATTTATCCAAATTCACCCAGGATTCTTGGGCTCTGCACCCCTGCCTCTGTTTCTCCCTGCTCTTCCTCCGACCCCGTACCGTGCTGTAATTCTACCCACCCACTCCACCCACGACAAATCCGTTCTCCTTGAATAAACTCTGCTATACCTTCTTCTCTCCAAAAGTCTCTCTCCAGATCTTCCACTTGCTGTTCCAGCTCACTCATTCGGGCTTTCTTTCCCTCTTGAGCGGCCTGTGCTGCTACCCTTATTTCATTCCCCTTCTCCCCCACAGTGCCTGCTCCTCCAGGCTCTGGTGCGTGAAGTGCTGCCACTGGGAGCCTGGCACCGTGACTGGCACTGCCTAGCTGCTCGCAGCGGGTTGGCCAAATAGGAGCTGTGGTCAGTGCCACTGCCTCCGCCACCGTGGCCCGGAAGTGTCTTTTATGCTGCAAACTCTTATTTAAGTCACTTGTCTGACATGATTTCCCTCAGAAAATCTTGTTTGTCTTCCTGTTTTTTGTTGTTGTTTTTTTTAAAAGTCCCATCTGCTTTGTGTGTTTGGATGGAAATGAGGCCCCTGAACGCTTGTTTCTGACTGGTTTTGAATGCCTGGGTTTACATGTTCCATGTGCCCTGGTAACAGCTCAGCTGTTGCTATTACAACTAGCTGCCTGGGCTCAGAATTTACCTCTGGGCCTCTGGTCATTCATATTTTAGGCTGTTCTATTTTATTAAAATAAACAGCTAAAGATTGGATGTGGTTAAAAAAAACATGACAAATTGTTCTGAAAATAACACTTGGTCTGCCACCATTTTAATTAAGTACAGCACATGTATAGCTATCATTTTGACTAAGGTTGAAAAGTGGGAGTTCATTGGACTTCACCACCATCATGAGTGAGAGTGACCACTTGGAGTGGTCCAGAACAGAACCAAGGAGATGTTAGGTCTCCAATATATTTTGTCTGTATGATGATTCCTGTCCTGTCCTAAAAACAAGGCTTATAAAAGGTAGGATTTAAAACAATGCTGATCTACTGAAGTATTAAAGCTACACCCCCCCCCCGACTCATTCATGTACAGGGTTGTATCTTGTTGGCAGCCAGATTTTGTAACCTAAGAGTAAACCCCTCAATATTGATTTTTAAAGCACTAAATTGTTTACAATGTTAAAATTTGGTTTTTCCTTCCACAGTTTATGATTATGCTCTATGTCTTAGGACCAGAGATGAACACCAGAGATTGAGATATTCCTATATTGTTATGTAGCAAGACAATGACCTAAATAGTCTGACAAAGGGTCTCTCCTTATCTAAGGTCTATTCAGGCTAATAAAGGCCAATTTAAAAATATATATCTAACCTTCCTTTTACTAACATTGATAAACTGTAGCTAATTGGGTAAACTATATGTCCAGATTTAGCACACACACACACACACACACACACACACACACACACACACACACACTTGTGTGTGTTCTCAAAGTTAAGCCTAACAGCGTTTCAGAGGTCTGAGAATATGGCATTTTAATTAAAAAAAAAAAAAAAAAAAAAGCTTCTCATGATAGAGACATGCCAGCTCCTGGAAGCATCCTGCATCTCCTCCAAGGAAGATGGAAGAACTTCCACCTGCTTTAAGTGTAACAAAGCCAGCCACACAGCGGATAACTGCTTTGCACCTTGATTACTGCCAAGACCCTGTCCAGACTGTGGACAAGCAGGACACTGGGGAATTGACTTCCCCAATTTGCCAAGACAAGGTAGGTCTCTATCCCCAAATTCCTACCCCACAGGAAAGTCTGTAAGGTCTTCTGGTCTTGGCAGCTGAAGACTGGCACTGCCTTTGGGACCTCTGTCCCCCAACAACCATGGAGAAACCTGGGACAGCTGTCCAGGTAGCTGGAAAGCTGCCTCACTTCTGCTTACTTAGGTGATATTTATATCACCTTCTCAGATATATATCAGAAAGATATCATCAGATAGCCTTCTCAGATCTGATGGCATTTGATGACCAGGGTACTGACAGATTTGCCAGTTTAACAGCTCTCCCCTTAACCCCCAAACCCTACAACCAGCTGGATGGCTCATTAGTTCACTAGTTAAGTTTTCTATTAAAAATACAGACAGGTTTGCCTTGTTCACAGGCTTCATAGTACAAGATAAACAAGTTTCAAATGTAACTTTGGAGGTTCAGAGTTTTACCATTGATAAATGCAGTTTTGATAAACTGATAGAGCACTGACTACAAACAGTTTTCAAAAGCTCTTAAATTTCTATGGATTTTCCTGGTCCCAGCTTTTAGGACTGCATAGAGGCTTTTTGCTATGACACCAAGATGTAAGTCTGTTCCAGCTGTTTTATGGATACTTGTGGGTTCCTGGGAAAGAGTTCTACTACTGTATCAAGGAATCTGGCCTGGTAGAAACTGTTATCAGTCTCTTGAGCCCATCTTTGACTCCACCCATCTTCATACATTTTACAGGTGCACCCCTCTTGCCAGATGTGTGCTGAGGCCAACCTGCAGGGGGCTCCCAGGTACTCCAGACCCTGCACCAGCTCTGAGGACACCAGCTGGGTGAGTACTGGCAGGTTCACCTACATGCCAACTCATAAAAAAGCTCTGTCATCCCTTAACTCTTATTGACACCTTTATAGGATGGATAGAGGTACTTCCCACCTCAGGAAAGTATCATCACATCACCAGATGTGATGACTCAGGTACTCCTGGAACACATCCTCCTCCTATTTGGTGTATCATCCCCTCAAGCTCCTGGGATATCAGTTCTGGTACCACTTCTCCAGGTTCAAGTGGGCACCTATCCAGGATAAATGGTCATATCTCCATTCCATTCTTTCTGTCACTCTTCACTCTTCCCATGGCTAGCCCCATTCACAGGGCCAATATTAATAATCTATTTTGTTCTAGCAACTTGCCTTCTCTACTTCCTCAAGAAACAGATCCCTGAGGTCTCCAGGATGGCAGTTAACCAAATGCTTCTTCACCCACACCTCCCACTGAATGGAAGTGGTTGAGTGAGTGAAGGAGGAGGAGGAGGGAGGCTTCCATCCCTTATCTAATGCTAACTTGTCTCTAAAAGCTGGGACCATTAAAGTCCACAGAAATTGAGGACTCCCAAGACTGTAGTCAGTGCTCTATCAGTTTATCAAAACTGCATGTATGAATGTTAAATCTCTGAACCTCTGAACTTACATCTGAAACCAGTTATCCTGTACCATGGAGTCTGTGAATGAGGCTGTACTTTTAACAGGAAACTTATTAATGAGCTCCCAAGGTGCTTGTAGCCTTGGGGTTGGGGGAGAGAACTGTTCATTGGAAAAATCTATTAGGACCCTGGTCATCAAAGACCATCAGATCTGAGTAGGATAAGTAAACGAACAGAAGTGAGAGAGCTTTCCCCTCTTCACATAAACAAACCTTAAAGTATCTTCTTTTGTCTCATTCACCAAGAGATACTGAGAGCAGTCATTGCAAAGTGAGTTTATCCCCTTTTTGAGTCTGGTAGCAAGGTGAGCTGTGTCTAGACTTAGTATTAGCTTTAGGAGAGTGAGGCCTGTGAATCTTACATAAAGAACTGAGAAGGCAGCTGAAGCCTTGGTTGCTGCTGTTGAACTGACAAAGACTGGTCATCAAACAACATCACAGATCTGAGAAGGACAAATTTTACCTGAGTTAGTGGTTGAACATGACAGAAACTTACTTGCTGGCTACCTAGACAGCCACCCCAGGGTGCTCCATGGTCATTGAGGGCAGAGGTCTCAGGGCAACAACATCCATCTTTGGCTGCCAGGTCTAGGCCTAACTGGCCTACAGTTGTGGGGTAGGAGCTTGTTGGAAGGACCAGCCTGCTTTGTGTAGGCAAAAGTGAGGCAATGGATTTCCCAGAGTCCTGTTGTCCACGGTCTGAAGAAGGCCTTGTCAGCAGTCAAAGCAAAAGGCAGTAGTTGAGGTGAAAGGCAGTTTTTGCTCAGTGGCTGGTGCTGCCACTCTGGAGCAAGTTCTGGGTGGAGGTTCTTCTGTGCTCATCCATCTTCTTTGGAGGAAATAAAGGTGCTGCCAGGAGCCAGCATGTCTCTCTATCATGAAAAACTTTTTAATTAAACATTTTAAATGCCATATTCTGCAGATCTCTGAGCATTTGAGGACTGTCTGTCTATTAGGTAATGAATGGCTAATTATCAGCTTATGTTCCCTAATAGTCTCTAATATGTTAGCAGCATGGTGTGGGTCACCCACCAGCCCACCACTGCATCTGCCCAGCATGCCAGCATGGTTCCCTGCACACGTGGGATACTCTGACCTGGCCAGCTGGGGATCCCCCACACCTACGAATTCATAGCCTTGGCACCAAACACGGGGCAGGCAAATCCCACGGCTTTTCCATGACATCATCAAGAAATCCCACTGCTTTCTCCTGCCCACTGGCACTCTGACAAGCTCTGGGACCTTGTAACACCCACCATTTTTTCCGACTGGGACTCTTCACCCTATCAGTAAGATTTCCTCCCTTCCCTTCTGGTCATTTTCCCACAAGTGAGGATTCATCTTGTTTTGCTCCCTGGTACCACGTGTCTTTTGGGGTTTAAGCCCTTTAGGCCCCCATCCCTATGTGTTGACATATGGAGATAGCTTGTACCCACTCAATTCCATGGCCCATAGCCTTTGGTATGATGGTCTATTGGCTGTCTTGCACCATTCATTGGCCCTTGCTGACCCTCTAGGACGCTGGAGGTCAGTCCGCTGGACCTTATACCTCACTATGAAAAATGTGCCTACCCTCTCCCATCCCTTCCTCATCACCAATCCCCATGCTCCTCCTCCAGCCTCTGCTGAGCAATACAGGGTTCCTTTCTGCAACATGTATGCCTACCAGGCAAAGCTCACTCTCTTGGCCTGTCCCTTGCCTCGAATTCCTCTCCTTGTCTATGATTCTATCTCTTAAATATTTTCCTTCTGTCACTTAACTCTGTTGTAAGGACCTGTTCCACCTGCGGGACCTTGGCGAGCAGCCCTGAGCCACGCCCCACCAGCTGCTCCACCACTGCTCAGAACCAAGCTCCTCCCCCATGACAGCCTGCCTTCCCTCTGCTGCTACTGCTGCCACTACTGGGGCTCAGGAGATGGCCATGTTAACTTGTTTCTGACTAACTTTTAAATGCTTTGCTTTATCTATTCCTTATCTGTTCAATTTGTCTTGATTTAAAAAAAAAAATGACCATGTGGTCAGTTGCCATATTTGATGTGGTCAGACAGATGCCATCTATTCTAAGGTCAAAGGGGGACAGGTCATATGACCTTACCACCATCTTTATCTGGGCAGGGCAGAGGTCCACTTTTCCTCCCACAAGGTATGCACCTTCAACTCCCTTTCTTCTTTCTCTCTCTTCTCTCCTTTCCTATCTTTCTCTTCATCTCTCTGTAATAAACCATTTTCACATGGATGCAGCGTCTGGGTCGTGAGCGATTGCTCACCACCACACCGCTATCGTGCCTACATGGAGTGGATTGCCCACCAGCCCACCGCTGCATCTGCCCAGCATGCCAGCATGGTTCCCTGCATGCATGGGATATCCTGGCCTGGTCCAGCTGGGGATCCCTCATGCTTACAAATTCGTAACATTCAATGTTGTATTTTTAAAAACGGTGGGAAGGAGTCACACCATACACAGGGCCCGCGTAGGAGGTTTTTTGAGGGGAAGGGGAAATAGAAAAGGGCAGGGACCAGTCCCTGGGAACAAAGAAGAGAAAGTGAAAGGAGACTGGAGGTGGGCAAGGCCCACCTTTTATAAGGAAACATAGCAAATGTGCACAGGAGGTGTTCTAAGTGGCTGCATCAGAGGTATATCCTGTCAGGACCCTAAGGGCAGGCCAATACAGATGCCTAAATGCTAACACCAAAGTGTCAGGAGACCGATGGATAAGGGGTGTGGGACCAATGTGGAGGTAGAAGCATTTTTCATGAGTATGGTAGAGAAACATGAGATCCAACGGCTTTTGATCTCCTGCATCCTGGGGATTAAGCGAGGGCCGGTTTAAATGGCACGGGCTGCTCAAATTCATCAAACAGAGAGTGGGGGCTAGGGCGAAGTCTGAGGGACACGTGGTCACCCAGTACCAGGGCTTATGAATGGGGCCAAAAGGTGAGAAACCACGGTCGAGATGAGACGAATCCTCACTCATGGGAAGTGGCCAGAAGCGGGGCTTACTGATTACGGCAGTGTTGGATGGAGTGTTGAAGGTTCCAGGGGTCCTAGCATGTCTCAGACTGGCGGCAGGCAGGAGAAAGCACCAGGCGGGCCTCTGCCGAGTCACATCGCACCAATGTTGTAAAATGGTGGGAGAGAGAGACCTTGGTGGGTTGGAGCCAAGGAGCCTCATGGTAGGTGAGAAAGAGACACACCATGCAGACGTGGTGGGTAGTGGTCATGATGGGTGGGAGCTGCGGGAAAGACATTTCATGCAGGCAGCCCTCACGTGCAAAGTTTTATTATTAAAGGGGGAAGGGAGGGAAGGAGAAGGAGAGAGAGAGAGAGAGAGAGAGAGAGAGAGAGAGAGAGAGAGAGAGAGAGAGAGAAGAAGAAGGAGGAGGAGGAGGAGGAGGAGGAGGAGGAGGAGGAGGAGGAGGAAGAGGAGAAGGGTTTCCTCTTAAAGGGGGCTTTACATAGGATGACACATAGGATGACATCGTCAGGACACTGGACAAGCCAGGGTATTACCTGCTTATTGGCCAGGTCTCTGAGAAGTGGATCTGAATGCTAACAAATACCCTAGATTCATCCATGCCCCCCTTCTGTGTCAGAGGGAATAGCAGATGGTTTTTCTTGGGAGATGTCATCATAAGACTTGATTTCCCAGATATTCTAAGCCACACTCTTGCCCCCAAGAATGAGATAATCATTCTAAAAGCAGTATATTCTAGATCAAAAACACATTAGGAATGGCCACTTCTATACATCTCCCAACCTGAGATCTTAAAGGAGTTCTATGTATTTTATTTTCTTGTTTCCTAAAGATATTTCCTGTAACCCTTTCTCTTCTGCTTTTTATAAAGCTAATAGTTTAGACAAAAGGAACTCTGCTTGCTCTCCTTTGATGGAGAAGTTGGCTTTCCATAACTTTAAGGCTATGTCTTAGTTGGAGTTTCTATTACTGTGATGAAACACCACGACCAAAAAGCAAGTTGAGGAGGAAAGGGTTTATTTGGCTTATACTTCCACACCACTGTTCATCATCAGTCAGGACAGGAACTCAGACAAGGCAGTATCCTGGAAGCAGGAGCTGATGCAGAGGCCATGGAGGGGTGCTGTTTACTGGATTGCTCCCTGTGGCTTGCTCAGCCTGATTTCTTATAGAACCCAGGACCAACAGTCCAGGGATGGCACTGTCCATATTAGGCCGGACCTTCCCCCATTGATCACTAATTAAGAAAAGGTCTTACAGCCAGATCTCATGGGGACATTTTCTCAACTGAGGTTTCCTTCTTTCAGATAAACTCTAGCTTGTGTCAAGTTGACATAAAACTATTCAGGACAGGCTGTGAATAAAAGTTTCTGGAAGGAGCAACATCTTATATAGAACCTTCTGCAAAGCTGATTCATTACTTAGAGCTTCCGTGATCATGGAGATGTTGAAATGGGGCAAGTCCAGAGCCAAGTTATCTTGGGTCAATCTTTTAACTGCTGAGCCATCTCTCCAACCCCATTGTCTTAAGCCAACTGACTCCCTTAATTTATTGCCCTCCTCTGTATGTGAATTAACATCTTTATGGCTATGAAGTAAATTACTAGGAATGTGGAGCACACAAGTTTTCACCAAGCAAAAGGTGAAGACAGTGAAGAGAAACCATCTGACACCCATTGCAAAGATCCCCCACTCTTCTAGAAACCACCCGCCTGATGTTCCCACCAATATACTTGAAAAGTGTCTTGGTTATTTCTTTGTTCTGCTACACAAAAACTTCATGAAACCGTTAGTAAGTTAAGACGCAGGATTTAGAGCAAGCTTAATCTAGGTTACTTATATTCGGCTCCAGAATAAACTCTCTCTTCTACTCTGTGACATAAAAGTTGTGTTTTTGCATTGACAAGGCCAAAATAGGTGGATTTAGACTTAAAATAGTCTTGTTCCATGAGGGATTAAAATCCCTCTGTTCCTCATCCAGGAACCTCCAAGGACACTTGGAGGGATAGCAACTGCCCCTTCCTCACGTTGGTGATGCCCAAACACTTGATGAGGGTGTGTGAGAAATGTTTAGGGTTTTCTTTTTTTTTTCTATCAAAGTTAGTTTGTCCATTAAGGGCCAGTATTCCACAAATCTTTCCCACCTTGTAAAGCTTTTATGAAAATCTTTTCATCTCCTCTACCTGGGAAAACTTTTGTATTGTGGAATATTACTTTAATTATATAAAGATGTGCTACATTTTTTATGTTTCATAAATATTACTTTAGCCATGTAAAAGTATGTTGCATTTGTTTATGCTGCATTTGTTTAAATGTGCAAAGATGTGCTGCTCTTTTACCTTGCTTGCCTAAGGTACCTGATTGGTCTAATAAAAAGCTGAGTGGCCAATGGCTAGGCAGAAGAGGGATAGGCGGGGCTGGCAGGCAGAGAGAATAAGTAGGAGGAGGAATCTAGGTGAGAGAGAGACAGCAACAGAGATAGAGAGAGAATAGGAGAGGAGAGAGATGGGGGAGAAAAAGAGGGAGACACCCAGGGCCAGCCAGCTAGACAGACATGGAGTAGGACATACAGAATGAAACAAAGGTAAAAAGCTCCAAGGCAAAAATGTAGATGAAAAGAAACAGATTAAATTCAGTTATAAGAGTTAGTGGGACAAGCATAAGATAAGGTCAAGCACTCTTAACTAATATTAAGTCTCTGTGTCTTTATTTGTGTCTTTTGGTTGGTAGCCCAAAAGAAAGCCTGCTACACTTTTGTTTACAAAGAAAAGCCGACCCCTTTTCCAATTTTGCACCAGTTCTTCTGAAAATAGCTAATCTGGAAAAACTGTGAGGTTGAACCCCTGCAGATAGGGAAAATAGACAATCAACACCTGGATTAGACTAAAAACCCTAGAGAACGTCCTTCGTGGTGTGTTTGTTAGCCCTGTTTGAGAATCTGTGCATCCTTTTTACAAAAAAATTGCCTTGCCAAGCTACTTTTGTTCTGTTCCTACATTCCTTTGTGTGACACTGAGACTATTCTTTGTTCATTTCCAACAGTTTATAGGCTCATCCAGGATTTCAAACCTGCCTGGAATAATGTTCAGATCCCCTTCCTTGAGAGAGACACATCTCCTACCATGGTGCAATGGTTCCCAGGGTCTCGAGTGAGCTACGCTCTGTTGGATCAGTAAAGATCCCAGGACAGGAAGTTTCTCAGCAGTGTGGGAAAGGGCCCAAGGAAAGAACCACAGTGACCAAGAAAACTCTCTGCACAGGTCAAGGTAAGAACTCCCTGGCACTTAGGACATCCTAGAGGGTTTTTGAGAATAAATGAGTGAGAGATCATATCTAAGGGACTCTAAATGATTCTCCATTTAGATGTAAGAATTATCTTCTTTTGGGATGAGTGCATTCTAATGACCAGGATGGGAAATAATCAGGCCAAACCAAGTTCCAGGAAAAAAAAAATAAAGAAATGAGACAAATTCCCCCATTCAGGAGGTGTCTTAGTCACTGTTCTGTGGCTATGAGAAGACACCATGACTGAGGCAGTCTAAAAGGAAGCATTTAACTGGGGGCTGGCTTTCAGTTTCAGAGGGTTAGCCCATTATCATCACGGCCAGGAACATGGCAACAGATAGGCAGTCATGGTGCTAGAGATGTATCTGAGAGCTCACATCCTGATCTGCAGGCATCAGACAGACAGAGACTGGGTCTGGCTTGAGCTTTAGAAACATAAAGCCTACCTCAGTGACACACCTCCAACAAGGCCACACCCCCTAATCCTTTCCAAACATTTCCACTAACTGGGGACCAAGAGTTCAAATGTAGGAGCCTATGGGGGCTGTTCTCATTCAAATCACCAAAGGGTGGGAATCAACTCCTTTGGCTGGTCTAGACACTTCCCGACCCTGTTCCATATACCCCTCCCTGCCTCAAATACAGAGAGCTTGAACAAAGCAAGAGACCTCCACAACCTGTTGGACTCTCTGTATCTTCTCTGGGATCCTCCCTTCTCTCCTTTAACCTGTTTCCTGCATCTGGAAGACTTTGAATCAGGTTTGGAAAAATGAAGGACAGGCATCCACTTGGTGTTGTTGGGTTCCCAAGCATTTTCTTTTCTAAATGGGTAAAGTGCCACACAAGGCTACTAAGGTTTTAAGTCAGGATTAACTGTTCTTAACTAGCTGGTTTCTCATAGACTTAAATGGCTGGAGGGTCACAGGTCTGTCTGATCTCAGTCAACACCATGCTTGAGTGAGACAAAATGACACTAAGGTCACTGTCTCTTTCCCAGTTTCTCCATGAGCCCCAGAGCAAACAGGCTTACCTATGGGAATTGGGCACTCCTCCCCTTTCCTTCCAGCACCTTCATGGATTCAACAGCTTGTACCTGGAGCCAAGGGGAGATTAAAACAAGATCCGGGTGACAGCTCTTGGTGTTCACAGGTACAACTTAGGATAACACATAGACTCCCCTTCCTCGAGTTGAGACATGGAATTCCTTCCTGTTTATTTTGTTATTTTGAGCCTATAGACCCAAGAGTCATTTATTCTGTCATATCTTTGCTACTTTAATGTGAATGCTCATTAGAAATAATAAAGGGAGTGACTGTCTACATTTAATCTATGCGATACATGGGTCCCTTCAGGATTTGTGCTCGGATATGGGTTGGGCTCATTTTATCATGGAGCTGGGCTCACTACAAGCAAAAAGTAACCCTGTGGTTTGTTGATGTCTTGACTTCTGACATCATCAAATGGCAAGGGCCATGGGACTTCAGTGACATCTTTGTTCATGAAGCCATGTGGCATGAGCCAAGATGTGGATGCCCTAAAACTTCCTGCTACCACTGAGCCCTCAGAGGATTACTTAACCCATATTACTTCAGTCCCATATCCCAACATCTTTCTTATTTTGAGTTTTCACTTTCCTGGATGCTTAATGGGGTCATGGAAGTAGAAGACCCAGAGAAGACTCCTACACGGGCTCTACTATCATGTTATAATAAGGTTGATGCATTTTTTTGTATCAGACTGAGGAGGTATTACCAGAGACTTCCATGGTGTTTTGGAGGGATTTTTGACATATTATTTTGCATGATATTTTTACTGGTTTCTGAAGGGAACTTAGACTATTCCCAGCTGTGTGCCTCCAGCGCTAGCCAGCTACCCATGGGAGCTAACACTGAGGTGTTAGACCTGGGGGGACCCGAAGGATAGATTGCCAGGGGCTGAAGGAGTTGCTGCTGTAAGAAACCACAACAACTGGAGGCCAAGAGGAGTCAGCCAGCTTGGGCAGGGGGCAGGAAACGTGGACCCAGTGAGGTCTTAATGCCTGCTTTTAGTGCCTGGCGTCTCCAAACCTGTTTTTGTCTGAGATAATCTACCCTTTCCCGTCTCAAGACTCCTTTCCACCCCCACTGACCCCAGGTACTCCAGTTTTTGTTTTTCCTTTCCAGATACAATGACCAACTGACAGGCATAGAGGGAAATGGGCTGGTGCTATCCCTTTCCAGGTTCTTTGAGTTGTTATCATTTTCTGCATTTCATCTTCTGTAGATTGCAAGTACTAAAACAGAATAATAATAAAACAAGAGACTATTGACAATGTCTCCATAGAAATGAGAGAGAAGACCCTCCACCTAATAAAATAAAAATCACAATAGTAACTCTGGCATCACAGTTTTACCTGGGCATACTTTGCTGGGTGCTGCTGTGTCTCGTAATACCAATTGGATGGTGTTTTCCTGTGTGTTGCCACTTCTCTCCATCTCTACCTACACACTCATTCCCCCAAAAATATGGCTATGGTAGGTCAATATGGCTATGGTAGGTCAATATGGCTATTGTAGGTCAATATGGCTATGGTAGGTCAATATGGCTATGGTAGGTCAATATGGCTATGGTAGGTCAATATGGCTGTGGTAGGTCAATATGGCTGTGGTAGGTCAATATGGCTGTGGTAGGTCAATATGGCTGTGGTAGGTCAATATGGCTATGGTAGGTCAATATGGCTGTGGTAGGTCATTCTCTGGATTGCACCAAGCACAAAATGTATTTGACTGTCTTGTGTTTTCTGTAACATTTACCCGGGAATTTACAAAGTCTCATAGTTTATCATTATCACACAGGTAACATTAATTTGTTATATTATCCTATGTATGTAGTTTTGATTCAGCTTTCTTTTATTAAGGTGATTCTGCATAGTACTAGCCTCTAAGCCAAAAACCCTGCCATCTTCAGAATCCCACCATGTCTGCTCTGAAGACCACAGCTGGGCTTGTTCTTGCTCCCAGGAGGAGGTGGAAAGATCGTGGAACCCTCACTGAGCATCTGGCCACTCCTCGCAAGCAGCGGTGCAGTTCTGCTCTAGTTGCATGTGGTCTTGAAGTCTTGGGGAAGAGCTAGAATATACAGGCTGTGGAAGACCAGGGAGAGGGGGCTCTACCTATGCAGTGACGGAAAACTGTCATGCACATGGTGCGAGGACTTCCTGGTGGGGCCCCTTTGAGATCAGCCACACTCCTGTCTGTCTGCTCACCATCATCCCCATAAATTCACGGGTTCCCCCGGGTGAACTTTGGTAAAATCACACTTTGGTTTGTCATCGGGACCTTCTGAGAAGGGGATAGACATTGCTTAGTTCCCTTCTAGAAAGGAATTTCTCACAACAGATGGTGAATTTATTTGTTAATGTTTCTATGTCTTGTGGTATTAAGAAAACCAGCAAGTAGAAGAAAATGTTAAGAGAATGTAAAAATGAAATATTTTTAGTAAGAGAAGGCCTTATATGTAAAGATCACGATGGCTAGACATTTTTCTAGAATAGAAAAGGAAGCTGGAAATCTTAAGAAATTTGCAAAGGTCTGAGCAATTGCCTAATGAAATAAAACTTGAGAACTATGTACCTAAAAGATGAAACTTTATGTATATGATATTAAAATGTCTAAGGTTAAAGTTCAATTCATTGATGCCAACTCCCAGATTAAATTAATGGTGTGTTATTGATCTCTTCTTAATACACAATTATAAGAACTGACTTAAAAGAACAAAAAATGTATGTCCCATCAAAGTGTATTTAAAAGTGTTTTGTTTTTAGCCCAAGTTTTTCTAAATAAAGCACGGTGGTTAGAAGGAACAGACTGGTGTAACTGGCCTTCTGGGTGTTCAATAACCATACTTGGAGACAAATATGGATGTGGTCAGAAGGATTATTCTCTTTAAGGGACAATATTTTGGCCTTTGCCCTTCAAAGTCAACTAGGACACTATGAGGCATCTCTCAAAATGTCCTGTAACTGTGAGGAGTCATCTGTTCGCTCTTGTTCAAGGAGGCCATGGAGACCCTACCTGGTGAACCATTGTCAGTCTTCCAAGAGCTTCAAAGACATTCATGACCTTGTATGGGGGAACATTTTTATAAACCAAGAAGGAAGAAAAGTATTCAGAGAGCTAGATAGCTGCAATTACATCTAGCCATTTAAACTTTTGTATATAAATCTCTCCTGATTAAAACCTTTTAAATACCCTAAGGAATATCAATAACAAATAAACCCATCATTTGTTGTAAGAAATTTTTCTCTCTTGCCCTCTGTTTAAGCCTGCGCCTCTCATCAGTTTCCTAGAGGATGGGCGTGGCTGGCCACTGGACCTCCTTATTTGTCCCTCTTGTCAGGGTAGCCACACTGAATAAATTCCTTTCTCTCCTTCTCACTTGTCTTTTTAACTGACTTACTGAATATGGTGGCTCAACCTAACTCATTTGGGTTTTCAGAGCTGAGGCTCTGCCCTAAAATCTCCATTAACAGCCCTGCCTCTTCCCCCTAAGCATTGGGATTATAGTGTGCACCACCACACCTAGCCTCGGAGAAAATTGTCAAACTCTCTGTATTTGTAGGGTAACCCTGTTGAATGTTACAACTTCCTAGAATTCAACCTAATAGGTAATTCCACTATTCTCTCTCTCTCTCTCTCTCTCTCTCTCTCTCTCTCTCTCTCTCTCTCTCTCTCTCTCCTCCTTGCTTTTTATTGAGATGGGGTCTTATTCTGCCTAGGTCTGCTGGCCTAGAACTCATGCTATAGAACAAGCTAGGCTTAAACTCAAAGTGATACTCCTATCTTAGCCTACTGAGGGCTAGGAATACAGGAGTGAGCCTCACACCCACTTTTATTACTTGCTTGTAAGATGCATACTGTTGTTATGAAGTAATTTTCCACATCAGGCGCCAGTTGGTTAAGGAGCTCAAGTCTGTCACAGGGAGCCACACAACTGCTACCCAGCAGAAGTAGGACGTCAGCCTGGCTGTCTCTTTTGATCTGAGCCAAACTGCCACTGTTTGGGAATAATGAAAAACATTTCTCTCCCCAAAGAAAATATCAGGAGGAACACTGACTTCTTGGGAGATGGGGCTCAAGGTAACCAGAAGCAAGAAATGGCTTTTAGAAAAGAGCTTAACATTCACATTCATATAACATGCTTCCTGTTGTCAACACAGCTCCTGCCTCAAAGGGTAAGATTTTCTAGAGAAAAATGAAAGGTTTGGGAACTCCAGATACCAGGTTCCATCTCTCCAGCCCCAAGTGCTGTTTCTTTACACCCTCAGTATTTAGGACGGGAATGCTCCTAGACTTCACAGCACAGGCAAGCCCGAGGGCTCTATTGCTGCTGTTTTGCTGGTGCTGAGAATAGCCTTTGGTTGCAGAGGAAGCCACACTTCAGAAATTACAGAGATGATGCAATATATTCACCAAAATTCTAAGATGGCTCAGCGGTTAAGAGCACCAGCTCCTCTCGCAAAGGACCGGGGTTCTGTTCCCAGCATCTACATGGTGGGTCACAACCTTCCAGAACTCCAGTCACAGGGGGATCTGATGCCCTCTTCTGACCTCCTTGGCACTTCACATGCACGGTACACTTACATGCACGTGGGTAAAACACTCATACACATTAAAATTTTCAAAAATGTAAAAACTCTGAACTTTTTACTTTAAATCTGGTATATAGAGGCTGTGTGAGACCAAAACAGGAAAAACGTACCTTACATGTTAAGAGCTCGGTAAGCCGTTAAGAGTAAGTTCCTAAACCGGGCAGTGGTGGCGCACGCCTTTAATCCCAGTACTCGGGAGGCAGAGGCAGGTGGATCTCTGTGAGTGTGAGGTCAGCCTGGGCTACAGAGCAAGTTCTGAGACAGCCAAGGCTACACAGAGAAACCCTGTCTCAAAAATAAAATTAAATTAAAAATAAGTTCCTGTTTGACCCATCTGCACCAGATGTGAGCAGGAAATAAGTCAGGATGTACCCTTGCCCCTGATTGGACCTGACAGGAAATATAGTAAATTACAGGCTTTGCCTTTTTAAGCCCCTGCAAAACATGACTTGGGGCCGTTCTCCTAGGAACTCAGAGATGGACCTGGCCAGAGCCTATCTACCCGGCCAATATTTAATTAAAGCTTGCTTCAAATTTGGCTTTAGATTGTGGTAGTCTTATTCTTGACTGGTGGGTTTAACATTTTCTGGAGACCCCAGCAAAATTCTAAAGCTAGACCTTCACTCTGGAACTCCAGGGCTGAGGGGGCCACTTCAGGAGGCATGTGCCTTGAGATGTTCCAAGGCTCCAAGGCTGCCTTTGGTTTGCAGACTGTCAGGGTGGACTTCTGTGCCAAGGAAAGCAGCAAGCATTTATGGAGGCCTCCTGGTGAGTCATCATCTGGTTCTGTTCTGTAGGATCCTAATCTGTGATGTGGAGGGGCTTTGATGGGACCCCAATATTGTCCCATCGTGCAAACAACCAGTTGTCTCCCATCTGCATGGTTCTGGTTGGCTGGAACACTTTGTCTGTTTGTTGTTTCGTTGTTAGAAAGTCTTATCTGTCTGTTTCTCATGGAAGTTGCATCTGCCCATTTTGTTGGAAAGTTTTGACTGTCTTGTGTTTTCTGGTGTGTCCGTAAGTTTTGTTGCAAACATAAGCTGAGACAAAAATGGGTCAGATATTTTCGCTGTCTCTGTTGTTGCCAGCCACCAGCTACTACTACTACATGGCTGCTTTAGTGGCCAGGGCTCAGAATTTATCTCTGAGCTCTCTGGTGACTGGATTCGGGTTAGCAGGAGTTCAGATGTCTTTTCAGTGTAGATAACATTAAAGTTGTCTTATGCTGTGGTACTTTATTGGAAAGCTGGCTCTAGAGTTGGGTTATGGCTCTCCCTTCTCTAGACTCAAGCATATATGAAAGTTTCCTCTATGTCTGTGTCAAGTCCTTACCACCATCTGGATTAAAGGTGACCACATGGCACGGGCCTACCAAGGAGGCAACAGCAGGTCTCCAAGATATTTTGGATTAGGATGGATTTTTGTATAATTCCTGTCTTGTCCTGAAAATAAGATTTATGAAAGATAGGATTTTAAAAAAGTGTTTATTTAATAAAGTATTAAGCCAGGCAGTGGTGGTGCATACCTTTAGTCTCAGCACTCAGGAGGCAGAGAGGCAGAGCTCTGTAAGTTCAAGGCCAACCTGGTCCATAGAGTGGTTCCAGGACATCGAGGGTGGTTACACAAAGAAATTTTGTCTCAAAAAAAATGTTTTAAAGCTGCACCTCCATGCCTTCATATGCAAGAATGTACCTTGTGCTGGCAGCAAAACTTGGTAACATAGAGTCACCCAGTTGGTGACGGTTTGAAAGACATGAAGGGGTCATGGGGAACAGCTGAGGCTTGCAACAGTGTGCCAGGGCTATAGTTCCTAAAGAGTTGTAATGGTGAACCCTAGCAGTTTTGGAAATGCCAGTGCCATGTGACAGTCACCAGAAGCACCAGCCACAGTGAAATGGAGCTGACTGGGATCTCGAGGGCAGGCTGATTTATGCTGCTGAGAGCTGGAACAAAGAGGTAATCTAACCTCTCAGGGAAGCCCAAAGGATTGTGAATGAATCCCAGATACTGAATTTCGAATTTGTTTGCACTCTTGGAGCTTGGTTTTGCATTATGTAGATTGTGGCTGTCCCTGTATCTTCCCTCTTAAAGTTAAAAAAAAAAAAAAGGTACTTATTGCAGGAGCACACAGTTAAGAGATTTTAAACATTTTTAAGAGAAAATTTTGGAATTTTACAGAAAATTTAAATTTAATTAAATTTAAATTTAAATAAAAATGATTGGATTTAAAGAACTTTAAAATAAGACTATGGGACATTTTAGGTTTATAAAATGCCTTATATTATTAATATATGATCTTAAAAATTAAATAAATAAAAAGGTTAAAAATTAGGGCCATACTGGGGCTGGAGAGATGGCTCAGTGGTTAAGAGCACTGACTGCTCTTCCAGAGGTCCTGAGTTCAATTCCCAGCAACCACATGGTGGCTCACAACCATCTGTAATGAGATCTGGTGCCCTCTTCTGGCCTGCAGTCATACATGCAGGCAGAACACTGTATACATAATAAATAAATAAATCGTTTTTTTAAAAAAAAATTAGGGCCACAGCTATGAGCACAAAATCTAAGCACCAGGAACCAGGATGTTCCTATCTTATGATGCAATAAGACAATGACCTATTCAGTCTGGCAAAGAGCTTGGAGCAGCAGATCTCAGCCTATAGATTGCAACCCTTTGGGAGTCAAAAAACCCTTTGGAAGGGGTAGCCTAGGACCGTCTGCATGTCGGATGTGTGCATTGCCATTCATAATACTGGCAAAACTGCGATTGTAAAATAGCAATGATAATTATTTTATGGTTGGGGCAGTCACCACAACATGGGGAAACGTGCTGAAGGGTCACAGCATTAGGAAGGCTGAAAACCATTGGCTTAGATACTGTCTCTCCTTACCCAAAGTCTATTTAGGCTTAAGAATGTGTGTCTAGCTTCCTTGTCTTTATGAGCCTTATTAAGCTTTAGCTATTTTGATAAACTGAGTCTTATAAGAATGTTACGTTCTGTAATGGTGTACTATCAAAGGATCAGGAAAGGTCTCAATCTCTCTGTGGACTGTGTTTATGAGTTAAAAGTTTTATTTTGATACTAAAAAGAACTTCAATTCAGATATTGTTATTTTTTAAGGTTCAAACTTAACAGAGATACAGCTGTGAAGCCCTATTCTTATAAAAGTTATTAACTGTTAAAGAAAATTAAGACATGCAAGTTAATGGTCAAGTTTTGTAATGTGTTCAAAACTATACTTGTAGTTATGCTATGTACTAATGTAGTTAATTACAGGAAAAAGACTTATTTAGCATCCTGTATATGTTTTCAAGGTTAAGCCTAAAGCAAGTAACTAAAACCAAGCAAAAGTTTGTTTAGCTCAGATATACTTAATAGGTAATTGTCCTTAAACTGGTCAGAGATCTGATGAATATGGCATTTAAAATGTTTTATGGAAAATCTTACTATGACAGAAAAAAATTCTCAGATCTTAGCAGTGACCTTGAAGGCTCTAAAGATGACAGGGCACCATGACAACTCCATCTGGATTGTGGTAATGCTAACCACTGGGCAAGACTGCCCCAATGTCTCACCTGTGGCCAGGGCCCTGCCCAAACTGTGGACAAGCAAGACACTGGAGAGTTGATTGCCCCACTTTCCCTAGACAAAGTAAGGTCAGTTCTCCAGGTTCTCCTCCACAGGAAAAGTCTCTCAGGTCTCCTGGGCCTGGTGGATGAAGACTGATGCTGTCCTGCTATCTCTGCCCCCAGTGACATGGAGACCATAGGAGCCTGAAATGATCGTCCAGGTAATGAACTAGTCTCTGTCATTTTTATTGATACATAGTTATTTGTATTATACTTCCTGCTGTAATTTATCCTCCTCAGTTCTCTGAGGGTATTGACAGTTAGGCCAACTATAGCTTTGTCAACTTGGCAGCAGCAGACAACCAGGTTCTTCCCCAAGACTGGAGCCAGCTTGTTAGCTCATTTCATATGTAAAAATTAGGGCTTGCTTTTTCCAGGGCTGCTAAGTCTCCTTCTGAGAAAAGCTAGACAGGTTTGCCTTGCTAACAGGCTTCATATTAAAAGACAAACATGCTTCAGATGTAACTTTCCGCTAAAGGAACATGATTTGCAGTAACTGTTCTCAGGAATAACTCCTTGTGTCTCTAGTATATGATTAGATGGAAAGAAAAGGGTTTAAAGTCCATACAAGTTCTGAGGGTCTAAGAAAATGTACTAAGGTATATAAAGATCTGTGAATAAGAAAGCTTAAGTAAGTTCTAAGGGTCTCAGAAAGTAAAGATGCATACATGCAAGTCGTAAAGGTATACATAAGTGACTTCAGGCATGTGAAAAATGGGAAATGCTTCAGATTTCTCTTCCACTCTATGCTATTGTTATAATAGGATTTAAAATTTTCAGCATTTTAACATTGATCAATGGAGTTCTGATAAGCTGATAGCTCACTGATTGCTATTGTCAGTCACAAGCTTAAGATTTTAAACTTCCTTTGGATGTCTTCTAAGTATAGACTTAAAGGTGCTTCTCATTGGGCTGAAAACATCTCTGTGTTATATATATATATATATATATATATATATATATATATATATATATATATATATTCATGCTTTTTAACCCAAACCTATAGCCTTTGCTAGGACTTAAAGGTGTGAGTCTACTCCAGTTGTTTTACAGACACCTGTTACTTGATTCTTCTACAATGTGGATTTAAGTACAGATTGGTAATGCTAATATATCTAAAACTTCTATGTCTTTTTGCAAACTAAAAATTCATGTAAGCTTGAGAGAATTGAAGGAGTCATAAGACTTGGATCCATCTCTCATAGGTCAAATGGACTCCAGATAAGAACAGCCTATGTCTCCTCACCTGTCTATTCCTGAGGACAGTGTCTCTTTCTCTCTCTCTCCCGGTCTTGGGACTCCTCCCCTCCCCTAACTACTAGGACTAAGGGCCTGAAAGTTCCAAATGTAAGATTTTCCTTATGTTACTAAATTGTAACTTCTATCCCTAGTCTGTATCTGTCTCAGCAGATTTCCACTTGGCTGACAGACACCATCCAAGCATCAGCTGCTGACCACATCCTGCTCCAAATGACTGAGGGCCCTGGACTTGCTGAAAGTTGATCTGGACCAGTCCAACCAATGTGATTGCTCCCTGTCTCTTGAGCTGGGTCAGTGAACCAGATGCTTCTGATGAATGCCCCATTGCCTGGATTCCCTCCCAGCCTTTGACTAGCATTCCAACCCTCCTGGGCCCTGACAATAATGTCCTTGTTTCAGCAGGAAGTAGTTACAGAACAGAGTACATCACGCCTTATCCCCCTGTAGCTAGAGTTTTCCTGCCTGGCCCACAGTCAGGGCAAATCTCTCTCACCTGCCAGTCCCACAGCCACTCAGATCCGACCAAGTAAACACAGAGACTTATGTTGGTTACAAACTGTATGGCCGTGGCAGGCTTCTTGCTAACTGTTCTTACAGCTTAAATTAATTCATTTCCATAAATCTATACCTTGCCACATGGCTCGTGGCTTACCAGGATCTTCACATGCAGCTTGTCATGGTGGGGGCTGGCAGTGTCTCTCTGACTCAGCCTTCCACTTCCCAGCTTTATTCTCCTCCTTGTCCCGCCTACACTTCCTGCCTAGCCAATGGCCAATCAGTGTTTTAATTATTGACTAATTAGCAACACATTTGCCATACAGAACATCCCACAGCATCCCCCAACAGGCTTTAGTGTTAGATCAAAAAGAAACTCCCTGACATAGGGGACAAAATAACTACCTACAGTGCCTATTGGCATGTCAGGAAAGGTACCTGTTAAAACCAAATAGATCCAGATCTATCAACAGGTAGATTCATTAGCTGAAATAGTTCTACAATATGAAGGACACTCAACCTGCTCTGTATAAAACAAAGAGGTTATTATTGTAGCTTTAAGAGAAAATTGTTGTTTCAATACAGAACACTCAGAAATTATTAGAAAAAAATCTGGCTGTACAAAAAAAATGCAAAAAAGGGGACCTGAGATGAAGTAAATAGCTGGTACTTAGTCTCATTTCCAGGCTCCTCCTAGATAGTAACTCTGATGTCAGCCATGGCAGGACTCTTGGCTCTTTCTGCTTCTGTTAATTCCTGTTGGCTCTTGCATCACTGATGCCTTAATTAATAATTAATTCCTGTCTGGGTACCATTAAACTGATGGTTATTAGATCCCAATAGAAACAGGCACCCATCACGGAGTCAAGGATTTGACTCAGGATACAATTTGGGGGGCAGGGAGGGAGAGAATGTGAGACCAAAACTGGAAAAATATGCCTTGCACGTTAAGAGTTCTGTGTGCAGTTAAGAATAAGTTCCTGTTTGACCTATCTGCACCAGATGTGCTTGATCATATGTGGGCAGGAAATAAGTCAGGATGTACCCTTGCCCCTGGTTGGACCTGATAGGAAATGTGGTAAATTATAGGCTTTGCCTTTTTAAACCCCTCAAAACATGACTTGAGGCCATTGTTCTAGGAACTCAGAGATGGACCTGGCCAGAGCCTATCTACCTGGCCAATACTTAGTTAAAGCTTGCTTCAAATTTGACTTTAGATTGTGGTAGTCTTATCTTGACTGGTGGGTTTAACAGCTTATCAGCTCCTTCCTACTCTGGCTGCCCCAGTGGTTATGACAGCTACCATCGCTGACACACTGGTGGGTGAAAGTTGGGGAAGGGGGACCACAGCTGTACGCTGGATTTAGACTCTTTCCCAGAAACATGTCTGAACTGGCTCCTTCGCATGAGTAACTTTCATGCTTCCCCCAGAGATTCCTGGCTCAGCCTGTTGCTCCTAAAGTTCTTGCTGATCTGTGACTGTAGCTCATGTCCAGTCTCCTTCCACATAGCCATCTGAGACCTCAGCCCCAGGACATCCAGTCTTGAAGTCCCTCTACACAGAACCTAGGACATGGAGCTGGCTGTGGCTCAACTATGTTCCGTAAGAGCCCATGAGCTGGAAACATAATTTTCAGATTCATATGTTTGTTTGTTTTAGTTATTTATTTATTTATTTATTTATTTATTTATTTATTTATTTATTTATTTATTTCAAGACGGGGTCTCTGTACCATAGCTCTGGCTATCCTGAATCTCACTGTGTAGACCAGACTGGCCTGAACTCAGAGACCCACCTGCCTCTGCTTCCATTGCCTGGTCTCAGATTTATATGTTAGTGATATTTGAAGGTAGGGCCTTGGGAGGTAAATAGAATGAGGTCAAGTCATGAAGGTGAAGCCTCCATGATGACATTGCCATCCTTTGTTTATTTTATTTGAGGGAGGGTTCATGAGTGCCACAAGACATGTTTGGAGGTCAGAGGACAACTATGTGAAATCAATTCTCTCCCTTTGTTAAAAACAAAAAATAATCTTGGTGTCACACAACACATAAACAGAACAAAAATAGCTTTTGACAAAGCAATTTCTTTTTTTGGGGGGGGGGGAAGGACTTGACAGAATCCAAACCAGGCTAGTGAGCCCTTGGGGCAGGGCGAGGTGGGACTGGGGTGGCAGAAAGATCATGGTTGTTGTTTTTTGTTTTCTAATGCAGGTAGTGACTAAGACTTTTTTCCATAGGCTGGCTTCATAGTCTTGTTGGATTGACTAATTTTAAAGGAATAGGGTTGGGATATGAGAAGATGTTCATAAAAATTTTACAAGGCGGAGGAGATTAAAAGTGAGGGAGATTTTTGGATGTTGTCCTTTGATGGGCTAGCTACCTCTGAGAGAAAACAACATTTCCCAAACTTCTGCCACATGGCTCCAGCAATCAAACTCGGGTCATCAAGCTTGGTGGCAAGTGCCATCTCACCCACCCTGGCATTAGTGTTTTCATAAGAGGGAGGGAGGGCTGGGTGAGAGGAGTCATCCAGGAAGGGAGGGATGAGTGAGGGGGGTTATCAGGGAAGGAGGGGTGGGAGAGGGGTCATCCAGGAAAGGAGAGGTGGGTGAGGGGGTCATCCAGGAAGGGAGGGGTGGGTGAGGGGGGTCATCCAGGAAGGGAGGAGTGGGTGAGGGGGTCATCCAGGAAGGGAGGAGTGGGTGAGGGGGTCATCCAGGAAGGGAGGGGTGGGTGAGGGGGGTTATCAGGGAACGAGGGGTGGGTGAGGGGGTCATCCAGGAAAGGAGAGGTGGGTAAGGGGGTCATCCAGGAATGGAGGGGTGGGTGAAGAGGTCATCCAGGAAGGAGAGGTGGGTGAGGGGGTCATCCAGGAAGGAGGGGTGGGTGAGGGGGTCATCCAGCAAAGTGCTTACTATATAAGCCTGAGAGCTGAACTCATCCCCTGATGGAAAGTGGAGGAAGGGAAGAGACTTGAAGTTGCTCTTTGACACTTACATGTATCTGCTTGTGTGCATGTTTGCATACACATATGTGTGTGTGTGTGTGTGTATGTCTCTGTGTGTCTGTGTGTCTGTGTGTGTGAGACCATGTCTGTATACACAGAGAGAAAGGGGGTCCCACCATGCTGCATACACACAGAGAGAAAGGGGGTCCCACCATGCTGCATACACACAGAGAGAAAGGGGGTCCCACCACGCTGCATACACACAGAGAGAAAGGGGGTCCCACCACGCTGCATACACACAGAGGGAAAGGGGGTCCCACCATGCTGCATACACACAGAGAGAAAGGGGGTCCCACCATGCTGCATACACAGAGGGAAAGGGGGTCCCACCATGCTGCATACACACAGAGAGAAAGGGGGTCCCACCACGCTGCATACACACAGAGAGAAAGGGGGTCCCACCACGCTGCATACACACAGAGAAAGGGGGTCCCACCATGTCTGCATACACACCGAGAGCAAGGGGGTCCCACCATGTCTGCATACACACAGAGAGAAAGGGGGTCCCACCACGCTGCATACACACAGAGAGAAAGGGGGTCCCACCACGCTGCATACACACAGAGGGAAAGGGGGTCCCACCACGCTGCATACACACAGAGAGAAAGGGGGTCCCACCACGCTGCATACAGAGAAAGGGGGTCCCACCATGTCTGCATACACACAGAGAGAAAGGGGGTCCCACCACGCTACATACACACAGAGGGAAAGGGGGTCCCACCATGCTGCATACACACAGAGAGAAAGGGGGTCCCACCACACTGCATACACAGAGAGAAAGGGGGTCCCACCACGCTGCATACACACAGAGGGAAAGGGGGTCCCACCATGCTGCATACACACAGAGAGAAAGGGGGTCCCACCACGCTGCATACACACAGAGGGAAAGGGGGTCCCACCATGCTGCATACACACAGAGAGAAAGGGGGTCCCACCACGCTGCATACACGCAGAGAGAAAGGGGGTCCCACCATGCTGCATACACACAGAGAGAAAGGGGGTCCCACCATGCTGCATACACACAGAGAGAAAGGGGGTCCCACCATGCTGCATACACACAGAGGGAAAGGGGGTCCCACCATGCTGCATACACACAGAGAGAAAGAGGGTCCCACCACGCTGCATACACGCAGAGAGAAAGGGGGTCCCACCATGCTGCATACACACAGAGAGAAAGGGGGTCCCACCATGCTGCATACACACAGAGAGAAAGGGGGTCCCACCACGCTGCATACACACAGAGGGAAAGGGGGTCCCACCATGTCTGCATACACGCAGAGAGAAAGGGGGTCCCACCATGCTGCATACACAGAGAGCAAGGGGGTCCCACCATGTCTGCATACACACAGAGAGAAAGGGGGTCCCACCATGCTGCATACACACAGAGGGAAAGGGGGTCCCACCATGTTTGCATACACGCAGAGAGAAAGGGGGTCCCACCATGCTGCATACACAGAGAGCAAGGGGGTCCCACCACACTGCATACACACAGAGAGAAAGGGGGTCCCACCACGCTGCATACACACAGAGAGAAAGGGGGTCCCACCACGCTGCATACACACAGAGGGAAAGGGGGTCCCACCATATCTGCATACACAAAGGGAAAGGGGGTCCCACCATGTCTGCATACACGCAGAGAGAAAGGGGGTCCCACCATGCTGCATACACAGAGAGAAAGGGGGTCCCACCATGCTGCATACACAGAGAGCAAGGGGGTCCCACCACGCTGCATACACAGAGAGCAAGGGGGTCCCACCACACTGCATACACACAGAGAGAAAGGGGGTCCAACCATGCTGCACACACAGAGAGAAAGGTAGGAACCCATGCCAATTCTTTTTTACTGCAGGTCCCAAATCTGTCCAGAATAGTTTATGCTTCACATACCCTAACATTTCTCAGGAAGCACATGAGGCTGACCCCACTGAGGTGGCAGCGACTCCCCCACGGCAGCTTTCTCCCACTGTCTGGCTTCCCAGAACCCAGCTGTCCGTCCAGCAGGCTGACCCTCTCCCTCACAGAACTTCAGTTAAGGAAGCAAAGAACTCAGCTGTCCCTGAGATGAGATGCCCAGCACAGCTTTCTTCAAGGACGTCCTCTTCACAAAACCCTCCATCTCTTTCCTAAATGCTTATTCAGGGGCTCAGAGTGCCCTGGGAATCAAAAAAAAAATCTTTTAAAAAGTTATTTTATATGGAATGAGGGTGCTGCACATTATGGTGCCTGTGTCGGGGAGGTCAGAGGCAAATCTGTGCATTGGTTCCCTCTTTTCCACGGAACTCAGGGCAGGAGGCTTAAGGCAAACGATTTACACTGAGCCGTCACCCGCCACAACACTCTTGGGGTAGATTTTTGGCTGTTGTTGGTATCTTTTTAAAGAAAAATCATAGGACAAGCTGGCTTCTCGCTTTAGATTTTTCCCATTTATAGCACATATTGGTACTTGGTAGGAAATTTATATTAAGGCTGTCTTAGTTAGGGTGTCTATTGCTGTGATGAACACCATGACCAAAAGCAGCTTGGGGAGGAAAGGGTTTATTTGGCTTATACTTTCCACATCACTATTCATCATGGAAGGAAGTCAGGGCAGGAACTCAAGCAGGGCAGGAACCTGGAGGCAGGAGCTGATGCAGAGGCCATGGAGGGGTGCTGCTTACTGGCTTCCTTCCCATGGCTTGCTCAGCCTGCTTTCTTATAGAACCCAGGACCACCGGCCCAAGGATGGCACCACCCACCATGGGCCGGGCCCTCCCCCATTGATCACTAATTGAGGAAATGCCTTACAGCTGGATCTCAGGAGGCATTTCCTCAGCTGAAGCTTGTTCCTCTGTGATGACTCTAGCTTGTGTCAAGTTGACACACAAAACCAGCCAGTACAAAGACCATGTCACATTAAACACATCGACACTTTTCCTTTTTCATAAGTGCATGTGACATTTTCCATCTAAAGGATAAGGAAAACTAATGTCCGAGATCTCAGAGAGGTAAGGTCAGGATTGCCCAAATAGTAAGGTCTGTCTGGCACCTTCTGGCCCCAAACTCGGGGTGGGGTGGGGGTGGGGGGTGGGCATGAGGTGTGGAGACACATGAGGGGAACCCAGATCACCACAAGAACTGCATACTACTTCACATGTACTTCCTATCTCGCCTCTGCCCCAGTCACACGGGGCTTACCAGGGCCTCGAGGACTGGGAGAGCTCGGGTTGTGGGAGAGGTTGGCAACACCCTGGCAGGATGTGACTTTCGGCTTGGAGGAGTGTGCCAGGTCAGCTGACTCACCCGTCTGACATGAAGCCAAACGCTGTGAGGATGGTGCTCGGCTCGGCCAAGTCTGCAGCTGCAAAGGGACTGGGGTGATTCCAGCCCGGCCTTTGGCCTCCGTGTTGGCCTTGCTGCGGCCTGGTGTGTCTCTTCATAACTTCTGTAAGCTTGGGAGTAACTGACACTGTTTCTAGAAGTGGTGCAGTGGACACCCCAGGAGATGCGGGAGTTCATGCCGCTGGTCCTTGCAAAGAACATGGTACTGGCCAGCTGCAAAACAACTGGGCGTGCCGGGCTTTCCCAACGTAGGAAAAGGTTATTAACATAGGTTAATAAGCCCGTCCTTATAGAGTGCTCACAAAACACCTTGACTCAGAATGCCTAATGAGGAGAAGACACTTGTGGTGCAATACTAAGTAAAGGCAATGCAGAGCAGGAGCCTCTCTGTAGTAAAAGGTGTTCTTGCTTGAGCAGGTCCTGTTGTAGGCCAGGCCTGAAGGGTAAAGGCGCAGGCGAAGTGCAGCACTCGGTGGTCAGTTAGGTTACAGTCAGCCCCATGTTTTCCACATCCCTCTCAGGGGGCCTGTTGGCTGTCCCACACCCTCCAAATACAAAGGGACTCATTTGCCACCCTGCTTCCTCAGACAACTCAATGGGCAGACGTCTCCCAGCCACTCCAGAGGCTCCGAGCATCAGAGTCCACAAGTGGACACCAGCCTGACAGACTGGTGACACGCCACCTTAAAACAGCGAATGAAGCAGGCAGAGTAATGTCATATTATTATATATTATATATTTATTATATATTATATATTTATTATATATTTATAATAAATGTTCCCCTCAGTCACTCCAGAGGTCCCACTTCTGGTAGGAGCTACCTCTGTGAAGCTAGGATGTAGTTTGGGCCATTCCTCAAGAAAGAGGAAAACACACACACACACACACACACACACACACACACACACACACACACACACGAGTTTAATCCAGGACAGTCTACTTGAAACACAAACACAAACATACTTGAGGTGTGTTTATGCTTTTGTTCTCACACACAATTGGTTCATAACAGGGAAGTTACTGGGCCACCAGAGATAGAGCTGAATACATACCTAAGTCTGAATTCCTCAGGAGGCAATCTGTAGAGACATCCCTCTGCCCACTGCAAAGACAAATGCCCACCCTCCCCCCACACCACCTCAGAGGAGAGTTCTTCAGGATGCAGCTGTGGGAGGTTTCCTAGGCTAGTCCGGGGTCCAACAGCTCTCCCCTGCACATGGAAGCTGTTCTGTTCAGCGCTCACAGGCCTGTAATCGTACAGGTTCTGTGTGGCTGTTCATGTTGATTCTTCCTTGTTGAGGGGTATCCATCAGAGAAGACTGTTCAGACATGGGTTTAGGCTGATAGAAAGTCTTTATTAGCCCGTCAGCAGACTACACTGGTTTGGGTTTTCAGGATATCAGTGTAGCCCCGAGCCTTTCTCGGGGTGACCTTTTGAATATAAAAACCATGTCCTGGGTTGACATACTTCAGTTAACAAGAACAGTTGGCCAGAAGTGGAACTACAGAAGCCAAAAAGTGAGGTTAGTACATTTAGAGACTTTCCCAAAGCTGTGGACTTTGATGGAGTAGACCTTTGTTTTAGTTTTGACAGGTGATGCTGTCTACTTGCTGAGTTTTACGGCCTGAGTGGTACTTCTATCATGGAGTCGGGTGTGCTGAGGTCTGGGGGCCTGCTAAGTCTGGGGCCCTGTTACATTCCCAACCTTCCCTGTTATGAATGTATGCTTGTACCTTTGCGCTTTATACACAATGGGGTTTGGAACTCAAATATTCTTACTTTCTTTTATTATTACCTGCATTTCCTATGACAAGTGTGTTGTGTCTCTTCTTCCTCAAAGAAATCAAAGCTATTGACTGAACCACCTGAGATCCCAACTACACTCCCTCACCTCTCCTTAGCCACAATCTTCTCCCTACCTCACCCACTGTTGCCTCAAAAGCCAGAGATCAAGGCGGCTCCCGAGGCTGTACTCCCACTCCCTCTCATTACGCTCTTGCTGCCTACCATGCCAAACTACCGATGAACACGTTGAAGAGGTGTTGGCACCTTAGCATAGGATCTGACGTATGCGGCAGCTCAGGGAACGACAGCGGCAGCTGTCTCACTCCTGGCTGGAGACGTGACTCAGTCGTAGAGTGCCTGCTTGCCGAGCATGCACAAAACCTTTCACATTCTCTCCACCTTCCTCCCCGTCTTCCCTTTTACATTCCCCTCTTCCGCTAGGCGTTCATTCATTTAATCCATCAGTCAGTCAGTCAGTAAACACAGGTTGAACCTCTTGCTTCGCCTGATCCTGGGACTATGAAGGGAGAAATTAGAGTCCCTGAGATGAGGGAACTCTCAACACAGTGATGTGGTGCTGGTGATGCCGGCACTATGAAACACACACACACACACACACACACACACACACACACACACACACACACATGAACTCAGAAGCCATTCTCTTCAGACTGACAGCAATGGAGATTGAGACTACACCTGCTGTAATACTTTTTTAAAATTACATATGCATGCCAGGCATGGTAGTGCACAGTACTTGGAAGGCAGAGGCAGGAGGATCTCTGTGAGTTTAAAGCCAGTCTTGTCTACGGAGTTCCAGGACAGCCAGAACTACCTAAAGAGACCCTATGTAGTCCCCAAAATCAAAACCAATAAAACTGAAAACTTCATATGTCTGAGTGTGTGTGCCACGTGCATGCAGAGTGCCCTTGGAAGCCAGAAGAGGGCATCTGGTCCCCTGGAGCTGGAGTTACATACAGGTCACTGTGAGTCACCTGATATGAATCCTGGGAAACAAAGTCTGGTTGAGCTGCAAGCACTCTTAGCCAATAAGTCATCTATCCAGCTTCTGCTGCAATATTTCAGAGAAGTAAAGACATTAACAAACCTGGCGTCCAAATACTCAACATCCAGATCTATAGAATTCTGATGTTATCTTTCTCCTACATTTTTCATGCTGTGTAATGTATTTGCAATTATACATCTATTACATGTCATCAAACTTACATAAAATGTGTCATACCTGCCTGGAGAGATGGCTCAGCAGTTAGGAGCATTTCCTGCTCTTGCAGAGGACCACAGTTTGGTTCTCAGAACCCATGTCAGGTGGTTCACAGCTGCCTGAAACTCCAGGTCTGGAGAGATCTGACACCCTTTTCTGGTGTCCACATGCGTTTGCACTCATACACACACACACACACACACACACACACACACACACACACACACACGCACGCACACACGCATGCATGAAATTAAAAATAAACCTTAAATGGATCATACTCTATGTGTCTGTTTTAAAATTTTGTTTGGTTTGGTTTCTTTTGAGATAGGGTCTCACTATGTGAGCCAGCCTGGTCTATAGATTAAGATCAAAACCACTCAGAGATCCACCTGCCTCTGCCTCCTGAGTGCTGGGATTACAGGCAAGTGCCACTATGCTGGATTCTATGTGTCATTTTTTAACGGAATTATTTTAAAGCTCAACGTTAGGTTTTTGAAATTTATCTGTTCACATATATTGCATTTTCATTGCTCTGTAAATAAATGCTTTGTAGGGTTATTTATTCTCTCTCCTGTTGATAGCTGGGTGGATGGTTTTCAGGTTTTCCCAGGTATGAACAAGGTTGCAGTATTGTAGAGGAGAGCTGTGCAAGCCAAGGTCCTGTGGAACTGACATATTTTAAGCATGGCCGGATTGTTGTTTTCAAAGTGAATACACCAATTTATGCTCTCACCAGGAAGCCTGTGGCGGTCTGTCTTCCGTTTGTCTTCTCTCTGAGTACCTGGTAGCCTCCCTGCTCCACCGCCAGTGTGAGGGGTACCAGGCTGTTTCTCCTTTAGTTTAAATATTCTTTTCCTTGACTGTTAATGGAGCTGTCAGACTGATCTCCTTCTTCGAACTGCGTCCTTCTCTGTCACAGTTCTTCAGCGCTTTCCTGCTGTAGGACAGGACTTCTTCACAAATGCAGATGCCACCCAGCCCGTTTCCTACGTTTCCTACGTGATGAACACGTTCAGTCCTTATTTTGAGCCTTGTCTCCAATTCTGTCTGACATCACTTTAAATGGGAGTCACCTGACCGGAGCAGGTAACGTGTGACTACCCTCTTCTTGTGTGGTCTATTTTTATATCCTGTTTAAGAAATCTTTGGGTGTGGGTAAGATGGTCCATTGGTTAAGATCACTTTCTGTTCTTGAGGAGGGACCTGGGTTCAATTCTCAGCACCCACACTGTTGGCTCACAATAATCCAGAACTCCAGTTCCAAGGGACTGGATACCTTCTTCTGACCTCTGTAGGCACCAAACATGCATTCCATGCACATACATATATGTTTTGTGTGTGTATGTATGAGTGTGTGTGTGTGTGTGTGTGTGTGTGTGTGTGTGTGTGTGTGTGTCTAGACATGTGGAAACCAGAGAGAGGAT
Organism: Peromyscus eremicus; assembly: GCF_949786415.1. Lineage (NCBI taxonomy): Eukaryota > Metazoa > Chordata > Mammalia > Rodentia > Cricetidae > Peromyscus > Peromyscus eremicus. The sequence goes on along the minus strand of NC_081428.1, from coordinate 79,624,190 downwards.
TCTCTCCTTCCACTCTGTGGGCTCCAGGTATTGAAATCAAGTCATCTGGCTTGGCCACGAGTGTCTTTACTGAGTCATTTCTCCAACCCTGCACCAACTATTTCTCAAAGTAGTTTCTTTATCCTGTGATTTGAAACCCCAGCTGCTGTCTGTCTTTTCCATATGTGCGTGGGTCCCTTGCAGGGCTCTCTGTTCTGTTCTACCACCCTACTCTCTAATTACTATTCCTCCATAATACCACTAAGTCTCATTAGTCTGTAGATTAAGTCTTCTCCACCAGGCTGCCTTGTGTTCTTTCCCAAAATTATCTGCTTGTTGATCTTCTTTGTGAATTTTAAGATCAGCTTGTCAAATTCCATCCAAAACAAAACTTCATTGAGATTTGGGTAGAATTTTAATTGGATTTGCAGATTACTGGTAGAGGCATGGCCAGGATGTTCAGTCTTCTGATCCATGAATCTTAATTGAGTTAGGGACTGCTTGGGAGGTGTTTGCAGGACAGTGAGTCTTCAGATCCATGAATGTGTCTCTTTGTTTCTTTTTGGTCTTCTTTTTAATTTTTCCATGGTGCTTTGTAATTTCCTCCGTTGAAAGTTTCATATCTTTGGCCAGTGAGATAACTCAGTGGTAAAAGTTCCTGCCATCAAGTATGACAATCTGCATTTGATCCCTGGGATCCACATGGTGGAAAGAAAGAATCCAATCCCACAAGTTGTCCTCTGACCATACATACAGACACTGAAGCAGATAAACATGTAAAATCACCAGTAAGTAACACTGTTATTTTATTTTCTTGGTGCCGAAAGACAACTCAGTGCTTAGGAGCACTAGCTATTCTCATAGAAGCCCCAAGTTCAGGTCCCAGCATGCACATGGCAGCTCACAGACATCTGTAACTCCAGTTCCAGAAGGTCTGATATCCTCTCTGGCCTCTGCAGGCACCTGTACACACAGATGCGCATATATACACTCAGGAACAAACACACACACACATCAAAGACCCAGTTTGCTTGAACAAGACCCCTGGCTGACACTACCTGACAGACAAGCACAGGCACAATGGACAGGCACAATTCCCCAGGTTCCATCCCTAGATGAAGAGCTCGAGGGAGTGAGTAAATGGCTATTGAGAGAGAGAGAGAGAATCAGTGTCCTCCAGGAAAAGCTCCCACCTAGGTTGCCAATCCCAAGTGCTCATCCCTGGACACGCTAGCTAAATGGACTCAGTAGGTTGTATATAAATGTGTGCCCGTGTGCCCGTGTGCCCGTGTGCCCGTGTGTGTGTGTGTGTGTGTGTGTGTGTGTGTGTGTCTGTGTGTGTGTGTGTGTCTGTCTGTCTGTCTGTGTGTTTGGAAGGCAAAGTCAGCATCGGATGCTCTCTCCTCCATCCCTCTCCCCACCTTACTTTCTGAGGCAGAGTCTCTCACTGAACCCGAAGCTAGAGCTCACCAAGTTTGTTAGACTAGTGGCCAGCAAGCCCCAGGGTCCTCCTGATCCTCCTCTCCAGTGCTGGATTACACGGGCATACCCAGGGTGCTAAGGAGCAACCTGGAGATCCTCAATTCTTAGGTACCAAAGGCATTACAGTCACTTACTGTCAAACAAATCCCTGATCTTTTATCATATGAATCAGTGCCTCAAATAGCTTTATAGTAGGCTGAGGGGACAGGCCACTGTCACTGGGAAAACCGAGGGTACAGAGGGGGAATATCCTAATAAAGCATAAAATTTAGCCGTGAATTTTATTATTGTAGCAATCTGTTTTAAGTATTTCATATCATTTAAGGTTGCTTCAAGTGTTACAGCTCTGGAGGAAGTCAGGCTATACCTACAGCTGTAAAGGGGAGGTATCCTGGATACCTACAGCTGTGAAGAGAAAGGTATCCTGACTGGTCAGGAAGTCAGGCTACACCTACAGCTGTGTTCCAGTGGGGGATGATCTCCCGCCAGAATGTGGCAATCCTGCTCCTCTCCAAGAGAGCTCGTTACAGCTGAGCTCTGCTCCACTCTGCTAAGAGAGTTTCCTAGCAGAGTTGTCTGTTGCTTCTCTGCTTTGATCCACTAAGAGAGTTTCCCAGCAGAGATGTCCGTTGCTTCTCCACTCCAGTGAAAGAAAGTCTTCACCCAAAACTCATTCAAGTGATATACTGGGAGGGAGGAATCCAGGAGAGTGGCTGCCTCTACCAGGGTGGAAAAAGGAAGCTCCCAACTGAACAGGCACAGGGCTTATACAGGGCTTCTTAGGGGTGAAGTTTTTCCAGGTTGAAGATTTTCAGGGTGGGAATTGGTCAGATTTCAATCCCTGAGTTTGGACAAACTCAGAGACTGGCTAGATTTTATGCTCAGGGATTGGATGGTTTTCCTGCTCAGGGATTGGTTGGTTTCGTGCTCAGTTGATCAGGGGCAGAGTGTGTTTCTTTGGCTCTGGTTTCAGGGCCCTTTTACCCTACAGTTGCTAATCCAGAGCTGACAATAAAGTACCTCCTGTTTGTAGTCTCTACAGCAGGTCCACTCTGCTCCTGGAGAGGGGCAAGACACAAATCCAGGTGTAGGCAGGAGATGGTCTCCACTAACACTTCACCATCACCTACAGCAAAGAAGTCAATAGTCAGGCACAATAGCACACACCTGTAAACTCAGCCCTTCAAAGGCAGAGGCAGGGGGATAGAAAGTTATAGGCTATCCTTGGCTACACAGCAAGTTCAAGGCTAACATGGTCTAAATAGGCAGATGCTATCACAAAAACTGAGATAGGGAGAGAAGTGGAGGAGAGGGAAAGGATATAATCTAAAGTGGAAAATATGAAAGTCAATACCAGAGTGACAACAGAACACTAGGTGTGGAGAGCTGAAAGTGTTTGCTTTAGGGATTAGGAATTGGGTGGTATGAGATGACACAGTACCTCTGATGCAAGCGATTAATCTCCAAGTTTATCTGCTTTGTGTAACAGTAATCATTCGTTATCACCCATCAGTTTCTATTAGTCAGAAATCTGGAAGCAATTCTTTCCGGTTTTAACTTATGGCTCACCTGCATTCAAGCCTAAGACATGAGTTTATTTATTTATTTATTTATTCATTTATTATTGAGACAGGGTCTCATTATGTAGCCCTGGCTGGCCTGGAACTTGCTATGTAGAACAGGCTGGCCTTGAATTCAGAGATCCTCCTGCCTCTGCCTCCCCAGTGCTGGGATTAAAGATGTACACCACCATGCCTGGCTAATTTTTATTCTTGACCCAGCAGGGTCTGTACTTTATATAAATGATGCTTAATCTTAAATTCTGACTCTCAATTCATCCTTCCTTATATTAGGGTTGTTTTCTAAACCACTCCTCTTATCTTGATAGTTCTGTGTGCCTACTCTACAATGTATGCTGATTTTCCGTAACAAAACTTCCTTCCTTGGTTCCTAATTGGTTATCTCACATCTATTTCCTCTTTACGTATGCTTCCACTCACTCTTGTTGTTTCTAAATGTATTTTAAGTCTTCATTTGCCTTTCTTATCTCCCTAATAATCATGTTTAATTCTCTGGAGACTTTCATAAAATTAACTTAATCTGGAATAGATTCATATTCCAAATGTTGGGTTTAGGATTTGGTTTTTTTAACCATTAAGTTATTTTCCATATGTTTCCATTATAATCTCACAGTGAGTTGAGAGATTTTTCTCTCAGAAAATATTTATTCATTGTACATGAACATAAGGAAATTGACCCTTATTCTGAATCTACTTATTGGTTTTATTAGACTTGATTGTGGAGGGAAGAAGAAATGCAGGCATGTTTTTGTTTCCGGAACTTTCTGTGATGATTTTTGTCAGTGGAGCCCATCTTCTGTCTCCTAGCAGGTCCTTGTCCCACCCTCCTCCAAAGGTGACATCAGCAAAGAGTGCAAACCAGAGCCACTTTGTGAGTCCTAGATCAACAAGCTTCGAACAGAATCAAACAGCTTAAAAGGAAGAGCCACGTGGGCCTCCAAGGCCGGAAGTGAGAAAAATCCCCTTCTGCGGGCCGGCTGAGTGCGGCGTCTCGGAGGCTGAAGCAGGAATGAGTCCCTCCGGCCGGATCAACAGCGTCAAACCCATCCGTATCTACTCCGCTATCCTGGAGCACATGCGTGAAGTTACTTTATAGCTATTTGCTTCAAATTAAAACAGTCACTCCAGGAAGGAGAGAGGCTCACAAGACTCAGAAGCTGAGGGAACGGGACAGACAGCGAAAGCCTTTCCCTGAAGCTACAAAAGCTGCCAACAGCTGGGGGAGGGGCAGGAGAGCGGGCGCAGAGAGGCCAGTGGGACGAGGTGGGCTGCCGTGGGCTTTCAGTGACATGGCTGCCTTTGAGTTACCCGGGCTCCTATGAGTAATTCCTCACCTATGCCCCTGTGCCCAGTCATTAGACTCACCCATTAGCCAGGCTACATTTCCGTGGACTCTTTTCTTTCTGATCTGCCTTATCTGGGGTGGAGAGACGTTTGTTCATGTCTCCTCAAGCAATGTCACACAACAGATGTGATCCTGCAAGTTGATAAGAATATCAGGCGTTCTTGCTTGGCTTGGCCGAGGTGTCTCAGAAAGTTCATGTTTAAAGTATGCTGGTTACCAGTTGTGATACTGCGTTCATGGGTGTGAAAACCTTTATCTGCGTGCTTTCCAGTATTCAGCTCAACACAAACCCAGGGGTTCAAGGAAGCATCTGGTCAGGTGGTGAGCTCTACTTCAATCAAGCCAGTCTGACCCTGAGATTTGTCTCCTGTGGCCACGCTGGCCCCAGCACAGGGTTGAGACAACTGCTGGCCAATTAAACTTCTAAGTCACAAAAGAATGGATGTTGTTATGATATTTTCACACACACACACACACACACACACACACACACACACACACACACACACACACGTCATTGTGCTTTGCTTATCTTACCCTCCAGGGATTTTGTTGTTGTTCTCACATGGGTTTTTCACTCTGTCCCCAACTCTTCTCAAACTGGAAACCTAGGCCTAGAAGAGACCGAGTCTTGTCACAGCACTTTGGATCTCCACCCCTCAGGGACGTGAAGACATCCCAGGTCCAGTCAGATGGAGGCATAGCTTGGCTCAGCAGCAGTGGGCCTTTGTCCTCGTGTACTTTGTGTTCCTGGCTGAACACGACAGCAGAGTTTTCCCCTCCTGGCCTCCTTTTACAGGTAGAGGGAGCTTCAGCCACCCCTGGCTTGAAGGAGCCTTCCTGATCCCCTCTGTCTTGCATGGAGCACCTCAGATGCATGGAGCACCTCAGATGCACGGAGCACCACAGATGCATGGAGCACCACAGATGCATGGAGCACCTCAGATGCATGGAGCACCTCAGATGCATGGAGCACCTCAGATGTATGGAGCACCTCAGATGCATGGAGCACCTCAGATGCATGGAGCACCTCAGATGCATGGAGCATCTCAGATGTATGGAGCACCTCAGATGCATGGAGCACCTCAGATGCATGGAGCATTTTAGATGTATTTATCAGGAGTTGTGCCTCTGGAGGCCCCTGATGCTTCTAGACTCTGAGGCCAGCAAGCCTTTTTTATCCACTTCTGGTACACACAAATATCCATTTTGATTTGCACACTAACTACATCTTTCAGTTTGTCTTTTGTTGCTGTCAGTGTACATGTGCATGTGCACGTCTGTGAGTGTGTAAGGCAGAGGAAAGCTTTTGAAAGTCAGCTCTCACCTTCCACCTTGAGCTGGCTCTCTCTGGTTTCTGCATGCCGCACACTCTCGGCTAGCCCTTGTCTCTCCCATCTCACGTAGGAGTGCTGGCGTTGCAAACGTGTGCCACCGCGTCTAGCTTTCCACACGAGTCCCAGATCTGACGTGTTCAGTTAGCGCGGTCCCGCTGAGCCGTCTCCCTAGCCCTGTATCCTCTCTTTTTGCTACGTGGTTGGAGCAGAGGGGAAGTAACAGGATGGATTCACTAACACCAACTTGACTGCGAGGGAAGGACTGAGCCACGTGGTTGTCGTGTCGGTAGGGAAGCCCCATGTTGTCTTACTAAATGTAGAAGAGGAGGATATTTTACAGAACTCCAGGAGTTTTAGCACATGAGCACTGCCAGAGGGCCAGTGGGCTTTCAGTGGAACACACTTCTAGGACAGAGGAGGTGCAGGTGCTGTGCCCCACCCCTGCACACCAGCGTGCGCACCCACGCACAGACTACTTTTTGAAAGTGAAAGCCACAACACACAGACCAGGCCTCATCAGCCAGCTCCTCTTTCCCTCCCCTTCCTTAGGCAAAGCTGGGAGAGGATCGCAGTGGCCAGAGGCCATGTACAAGGCTGGGAGTGGGACTCACCTTTGCAGACAGTTACAGGGTAGTGCCTCCCCCTGGTGGCCACAAGAGGAAGCTCTCAGACAAGAAAAGATCAGCCGGGAGCCAAGGTTCCTACACCCTCAACCAGGCGGGATCTGTGGAAGCAGCACAGGCAGCCTGAAGGTCCACTTAACCCGGGGTCCAGCCCAGCCTTCTCTCTGTCTCTCCTTTTGGGACAGGCCCCATACTCTAACCCAGCTTAGGCTCTATTGGCTCTTCTGAGCATTTACTGGAGAGGCCTCAAGATCTAAGGCAGCCGCTCTCCACATGTGGGTCGCGATCCCCTTAGGGATGGAATGACCCTTTCACAGGGGCTGTCTAAAACCATCAGAAAACACAGATATTTATATTACTATTCATAACAGTAGCAAGATTACAGTTATAAAGTAGCAACAAAAGTAGTTTTATGGTTGGGAGTCCCCACAACGCATTAGGAAGGTTGAGAACCACTGATCTAGAGTGTCTTTTAATGGGGTTCCTCAACCCAATGCCCAGATCCCTCCATTAAGGCCCATAGAACTGAGAAGGAAGTCCGTGACAGCCCTGGGTCTGAACCTTGTCTCTGCACCTCATCAGTTCTGTGTCTCTGGACAAGTTACACAAGGTCTCCCTGTATCACTGGTTCCTCGCCTGTAAAGTAAGGACTGTAACTGCCTATACCATTTATTTTAGATGTGTTCATTTTATTTTATGTGTATGGGTGTTTTGCCTGTGTGTATGTCTGTGTATCACATGTATGCCTGGTGCCCAAGGAAGTCAGAAGAGGGTGTTAGATCCTCACAATAGGAGTTACAGCTGATGGTTAGCTACCCTAAGGGTGCTGGGAACCAAACCCAGGTCGTCTGGAAGCCTGGGCCATCTCTCCAACTCCTGATAGGCTGAGAGATTAAGATCAGATAGTGAGACCCAGAGAGCCCAGAAGCGTCTCTAGACTTTTAGAGATCACCCATCCTAAGCCCTTTCCTGAATCCTGCAGGCCTGTCAGCTCCTCTGGGCCTTGGACAGCAGAGTTGAAGGGATTTTTTTTTTTTTTTTTTTTTTGAGGAGCAAGCAGGCCCAGATGGTAGGCACAAGCAGGAGCCCCAGCTGGGGGCCAAAGAACCACAGCTGCAACACACACTGTCTGCTGGTGTTTACGGCAAGTGTTTGCGGGTGTCATTCATTTATGTCATGTCATTTATGGTGTTTCATTCTCTTCCACCCTGTGTGACCACAGGCCTGAACCTACAGAACACAAGTACAGTCTGGGGCCCCCGCCCAGCATGCCACCCAAGCACTACCAAGCTGTGCTTGCAGTCAAACCAAAGTTGGAGGCGCTTGTTCTGTGTTTTTGCTTGCGGGGAAGGGAACGGCACCCAGAGGAGCTGTCCAAAGACCCTGAGACCACTCCTCTGAGTAATCAGCAAACTGGACCACAGATCAAGTCTGCCTGGGAGAGCCGACCTGGTTGCCAGAAGTGAGACCGCTAGCTGGACACCTAAACATAACCTCATCGGGTTATTCAAAGTGCTTTCTCTCAACATCCATTACCACACACACACACATATGCACACACGCACATATGCACACACGCACATATGCAGAGAGAGAGAGAGAGAGAGAGAGAGATTGATTCTGTTCTCTACACTGAGCTCAGAGAGGAGAAAGCAATCCCTGTTGTCCAGGTCTGGGCGACACTCATAGGAAGGCCCGGTGCTTTCCTGTGGAATATAAGCAACTTCACAGGACATCAACCTCAGACAAGGCCACTCAGTGGCTGTACTGGATCTAGACAAAAACAAGCCCAAACCTGCTCAGCCCTTCCTGACCCCCCCTTACTAAGACCCCCACAGTACCCCAGGCTGTGTTCCCCTCCACTACAACAGGCAATAAACCACTGGGCAGTGTGCTTCTCGGCAGGTGGTTTCCCAGAGGTCTCTGGGTACAAGGCATCGCTGTCAGTCTGAAGGAAACAAGGAAACGTGGGAATGAGCATACCAGGTAGGCAGAACAGGAATGCAAAGGCGCTCGGGTGGGACTGTCACTGGTCTGTTTGCAAAACAGCAAGGCCGTGGAGGACGAGTCAAGCCGTCCCGAACAGCATCCACAGTGCTGTGCGGCTGACACAGAGAGCGGATGTGATGAGTTCTGGGAAGCAAGACTAATGCTCTGCAAGCACACAAGGAAGACCTTTCACGGCCTGTCACCAGAGGCTCTTAGTAAAGTCCCCGCTGTCCTCATGTCCTGCTGAGCCGCCAACAAGGACATTTTTCTTAATTCGATGGGAGCTTGAGTGGGGCTGTAGAGTCTCTTTTTAGCAAGGTCCATTGAAAAGAACTCCACTTGCTTGAAATGATTCTTTTCATGTTATCACAAAGTAACAGTCGATGTCAGTCCCAGTGCTTTCCGGGTGGCCCCGCCAACTCGCCGGCTGATATACAATGTCTCTAATACCTAAGAGGAAAGCCGGTCTCTGGTTTAGTTCTAACAGGACAAACCAGGAAGCCATTTGTGTGGTCCAACATGATTTAGTAGTGAGCGAATTTCATCACCAGCTGCAGTTTATGCCCCAGAAAGAACTCGAAGACCGTCTGCCTCCTATGGCAGTATAAATTAGAAACTCCAGCAGCAGCAGCACCAGGCTGCAGAGTGCGCGTGTGGACACAAAGTCTGTACCGTCCCTGAGCTCTAAGCTCCCTGGCTCTCTCGGGGATCCTGGTGCCCACGGGGCAAAGGTGGGCTGAAACTGGTGCGGGTTCCAAGCATGGCTTCAGAACTGGCATTTAACAGGGCAAAATCAACTTTTGTTCCCTCCTGTCTCTCCATCTCCAGAAATCTCTAAATTCAATTTCAGTCTCATTAAAACTGATCAAATCGGACCAGTTATGATGGTACATACCTCTAATCCCAGCACTCAGGAGGAAGAAGCAGGTGGATCTCTGTGAGTTCAAGGCCATCCTGATCTACATGGCAAGTTCCAGCAAGCCAGGGCTACTTAGTGAGATCCTGTCTCAAAGAAAGAAAGAAAAAGAAAGAAAGAAAGAAAGAAAGAAAGAAAGAAAGAAAGAAAGAAAGAAAGAAAGAAGGAAGGAAGGAAGGAAAGGAAGGAAGGAAGGAAGGAAGGAAAGAGAGGAAGGAAAGGAAAAAAGAGAAGAACAAGGGAAATTAGTAAAATCAAGCATGCACAGTCTGTGAAGAGAGTAAGCCCTGATGTGAGACAGCACCTAAGTGCTGAGCAGCAGCTGCTGTCAGAGTGAAATGGGGGAGGGCTTTAAACAGGAGCCCTGGTTCAGGCCTGCGGGGTAAGAAGACCGCCTTAGCAGTGGATGATGGCGGATTTGTTGCAGACATCCATCTCCACTCCTTCCCAAAGCCCCTTTATTTTGTTTTTGAAAATTGAACCCTCATCTGGTGCTGGATATACAGAGAGTGTCTGTAATCCAGGAGGGGAAGCAGGAAGGTTAGGAGTTCACAGCCAGCCTCATCCACATAGACAGTCTGAG